>NW_022436949.1:41520219-41840734 GCF_009761245.1 Sapajus apella | reverse complement strand
ACAATCATGTCGTCTGCAAATAGAGACAATTTGACTTCCTCCTTTCCTATTTGAATGCCCTTTATTTCTTTTTCTTGCCTGATTGCTCTGGCTAGAACTTCTAATACTATATTGAATAGCAGTGGTGAGAGCGGGCATCCTTGTCTGGTGCCACATTTCAAGGGGAATGCTTCCAGTTTTTGCCCATTCAGTATGATATTGGTTGTTGGTTTGTCATAAATAGCTTTTATTATTTTGAGATACGTTCCATTGATACCTAGCTTATTGAGTGTTTTTAGCATAAAGGGCTGTTGAATTTTGTCAAAGGCCTTCTCTGCATCAATTGAGATAATCATGTGGTTTTTGTCTTTGGTTCTGTTTATGTGGTGAATTACGTTTATAGACTTGCGTATGTTGAAAACTACATTGAGATGCCATCTCACGCCGGTAAGAATGGCGAACATTAAAAAATCTGGAGACAACAGATGCTGGAGAGGATGTGGAGAAGTAGGAACACTTTTGCACTGTTGGTGGGAGTGTAAATTAGTTCAACCATTGTGGAAGACAGTGTGGCGATTCCTCAAGGACATAGAAATAGAAATTCCATTTGACCCAGCAATCCCATTACTGGGTATATATCCAAAGGATTACAAATCGTTCTACTATAAGGACACGTGCACACGAATGTTCATTGCAGCACTGTTTACAATAGCAAGGACCTGGAACCAACCCAAATGCCCATCGATGATAGACTGGGTAGGGAAAATGTGGCACGTATACACCATGGAATATTATGCAGCCATCAAAAACGATGAGTTTGGGTCCTTTGTGGGGACATGGATGAACCTGGAAACCATCATTCTCAGCAAACTGACAGAGGAGCAGAAGATCAAACACCGCATGTTCTCACTCATAGGCGGGTGTCGAACGATGAGAGCACATGGACACAGGGAGGGGAGCACTACACACTGGGGTCAGTTGGGGGGAAATAGGGGAGGGACGGTGGGGGGTGGGGAGCTGGGGAGGGATAGCAGGGGGAGAAATGCCAGATGTAGGTGATGGGGAGGAAGGCAGCAAATCACACTGCCACGTGTGTTCCTATGCAACAATTTTGCATGTTCTTCACATGTACCCCAAAACCTAAAATGCAATAAAATAAATAAATGGGAAAAAA
This sequence comes from Sapajus apella, assembly GCF_009761245.1. Lineage (NCBI taxonomy): Eukaryota > Metazoa > Chordata > Mammalia > Primates > Cebidae > Sapajus > Sapajus apella. Next base: position 41,839,581 of record NW_022436949.1, on the reverse strand, counting down.
AAAAAAAAGAAATAAATAGTCAGATTCGCGGTCCTCCCCGCCCCTTCTTCTTTGGCTTCTCCTGCAGTGAGCTCAGCTAGGGAATTTATGTAGCACTTTTGTACTGGCTGAGGGAATTGTAATCTGCAGAGGAGTTTCCTTTTCCTGCCGCTCCCCCCAATCCATGCGCAGTTATTCCTACCTGGTTGCAGGTATAAGCCTAGATTTCTTCTGGGTCTTCCCTGCTGCCTTGTTAGAATCTACGCTGTCATGTCCAGACGGTCTCCATCTTCCTCCACTGAACTGTGAGGCCACTTCTGTCTGCCACCTCAGCTCTTCTCTGGCCTTTTCTCAGTGGCCTGCTGGCTTCAAAACCAGTGATTTTTAACCCCATCGGATGGAGCACTCATTTTTATTGAACAAATGTTTTGAAGTAATTCCTTTAATGACCTAAAGCTAAGCATCATAGATAATATAATCTACCTATACACAATTTCTCAAAAATTAACTGTAATTAATGCTGTAATTGTAATGTAAATGAAATATGAAAAGACAGTGATTAATAAAACACTGTGTATTACAACGTGTAAATGCTGAGACCTGACTACAGTAGACAACATAAACAAGTTCTCAGAGGCTTATGCCTTTTAAATATCTCAAGTTTGTACATACGTAAGAGCAGAAGACATTCCTTTCAAGAAGAAAATAAAAGAGCAGAGGTGTTTGTGGACACCAGAATTAAAAATAGTGATAGGATAAGTAAGAATAAATCTGACTTAAAAATAGACATAAGAAAAATAAGAGAATAAACTTAGTTGAAGCAATCACACACTCAGACAAATTATAGAGTTCTGGAGTGAAGAAATTGGGGATGTATAATGTTCCCCAATTAGCTAGGCTTTTTAAAAAGTGTCAGGTCAAAATACTTCTCGATAACATAAAATATCTCAAAAAATGTACCTTCTATCTTGAAACCCTACTACATATCAAAGGATAATCCAGTTTCTGGATATAGGGCAATATTTGCAAGTCACATGAATGCAAGACAATTCTATCATTGCCCCCACCAAATAAATGCCAGTAATATATAAATCATTGCGAGGTGCTAACCAAACACCAAACTGCAGACTATAAACTCTTTCCTAGGCATTAATTCTACTCCTATTGAGTATCTACACACCCTATCTTTTCTCTGTCAAAAAAAGCCAGTTTGGGGGACATAAAAAGACCAAGTCAGAACACACTTTTCCTCCCTGTCCTTATACTTTGGCTCTTGATAGTAAAGGCACATTTTAGAATTTTTAAATGATGCCTTTTTTTCTCCTTTGAAAAGTCTGATTTTTAAACCATTTGAAATCAAGGAAACATAGTAAGTGATAGAACTCAGATTTGAACCAGGTAGTCTAATTCCAGAGGTAGAAAAAAGTGATTGGATCGATGTTGGACGCCAAATCAATAGGATTTGCTGAACGATTGGATAAGAGGGAGTGAACAATGGATGAATCAAAGATGATTCTTGGGGTGTCTCCTGAGCTCCCAGAAGCCTGACAGTTCCATTGACTAAAGAGAGAGAAAAATTTAGGAAGTGTTGAGGGTGGGGAGCAGGAAGGGTGAATTCTGAGTTCTGCTTTAGGTAAGCTAGGTTTAGACTGCTAACGAGACAGCTAAATGGAGATATCAAATAAATAGTTGGATATGGTATCTAGAGCTCACGTAATAATTCAGGAGATTAAAATGTAGTTTTAATAACAAAGGTAACATAACAGCAGTTAGTGTTCAATAAATATTTGTTGACAAAATCTGTAAAAGACTAAGTAAGCAATTACCATGGTCCAAGAGAGAAACGAGACCTCAAACAAAAGGAAGAGCAATAAAAAAACGAGTACACATTTGAGAGCTATTCCAAAGGTAGAATCAATAGGATTCAGTGATTAAGTAGGAAGGGGTGACAGGGGAGGAAATTGAGGATGACTCAAAATGTCCTAGCTTCGAAAGTTACGTGAATGATAAGGTCATTAATATGGAAGGCAAAACAGATACAGGAATCGGGCATGAAAACCAGTGTAGATGACTATTCTTTAAATGTTTTTGTTTTTCAAGTGGTTTTGAGTTTCAAAATGTTTACTTATATTTTAAGACAGCAAGCTTTAAAAACACACTTTAATTTGTCTCCAGCAAGACAGATAACTTTAATTATTACCTTTGGAAAAAAATATCCTAGGTAGAAACACATTTGGTAAAAACTATTTTCTGTTTTCTAATGTTTTATGCCATGAATCAGGATGTAATCCTCCAGTTTTCTACATTGGCCATAAGTTTTATTTTTTTACTCTTTCTCTTCATATATGTGGATATATATTTTTTTTAATCATAAGAAATCAAATGTCTAAAGCAGGCTGTAAGAGATATTTTGGGTAATTCTTCTTTGCTCCATTAGGATGGCCTTTTTCAACAGCACAGAAAGACAGATGGTCCAAAAGCTTCTAAGAGCAAGCTTTAAGTAGGACTCAGATTTTTTAGGTACTTAGCACAGTGCTTTGCACTTAGTAGGCATCTGAATAAATTTTCTTTGAACATGTTAAGAAATAAATATGTTCTCCTTTTAAATTGCCAAAAGGGTTTTCCCAAACTCTTTCGCTAACATATCCCTAGCTTCCAAACCCTGACACTTCTTGCTTGCATTTTATCTAAGGTGAAGTGAGCTTTGACTCCCTTGGCAAATTGTTCAGTGTGTTCCTACTACTGATAACAACCTTTTTAGTATGACCTTTTGCTATCATTTAGACTGATGTTCCTAGTGAAATGTCTGTTGAATTATACCACACAAAAGCAAAATTCCATTACCTTTACATATATGAATATATGTATTCATTTATCAAAAAGACTGGTCACCTTGCCATGGAAGCATATTAGCTACCTGACAAAATTATCTTGTGCTACCTTATAATGGTGATTATAGAGAATCTTTTTATATTTTTTTCCTCTAAGGGATAAGGCAGTAAACACTTACTGTCCTTAGAGCATTTTCGTAAAGGTTTGAGTTCTGCTCACTATTGTTCTAGATTTCTATTTTATCAAGAAGCATATTCTGAATATTAAAAAAATTTACAGTTTAATGTAGCCATAAATTTTCATACCCAAACCCAAATCAAGGTCTTACATATAAACCTCAGCAATGTGTATTCATTGTTATTCAATTAATTAATATATTAGTATTTGTTTTTAAAGTCATGTTAGAAGACTCATGTCTTTTTATCCAATTAATTCTTAATTGTACCCCAGATACTCAAATTTAATATACTATGCACAAAAAGTCTTTTTGAAACAGTTGCTCTTTCATTTTTCCTCCTTCCATGCATTGTAGATGTCTACTGATCACTCTTTCCCATGAATTGCTCCCCAATTATTGTTAGTTAAATGTTGTTCTGGTGATTTTATAAGGCAATTATAAATCATTTAAGCGTCTTACTCTAAGGTGTTGTCCTAATGTAGCAAATCCAAAAACATCTCATTCCCTCAAAAAAAGGAAATTGAAACATCTGTCTTTCCGGGTCTTTGTTGTGAGAAGTTCTATTTACTAAAAGCACAGAGCAAGATAGAATGATCATGTACCTCACATGGTGGTTATTTAACCAAATCAAGCATACCACCACAGAGGAGTGTTTGCTTGGGGAGAATGAAAACAAGTACTACTAGGTCTTTGACTACTGCTCTTCCCTGGGTCTATTTTACGAGCTCCTGCTCTACCACTTTATCTCTGAATGTTACTGGTCTAGATTATCGGCCCCCTCTTTTCAGTCTACTACACTCCAATGACAAAAACCCTGCCTCCCACCTTATCTTCCCACCGCATACCAAACACACACACACACACACACACACTCTCTCTCTCTCTCTCTCTCTCTCTGTCTCTCTCTCTTTCTATTCCTGGCAGCCTTCCATCAGGAAAGCTTCCCTATCCTCTCCTGATGATTCAGCTTACCCTTCCATAGCTTCTCTTCCGTACAGAGATTTCCATAATCCCTCTATTTGAGGTAAAGTACTCTTTCCCTCCATTTAATCAATCTTACTACAATTATGTCACTCTATTATCATACCAGATTGTGTTTAAATGGCTGACTCTTATGAGAGACTGTGTGCTCTTTGTAGGGAAGGAAGCACTATTGATTATTGATATCTGTATTGATCTGAGGTGGGCAGAATTCCAAGATGAGTCCCAGTGACCATTATCCTTGTATAATCCTATCCTGTTGAGTATGGGCAGAAACTGTGATTATGTTATATTTTAGGGCAAAAGGGATATTATCCAGTTAGACATGACCTAATCACATGAGACTTTTAAAAGTAGAAAATTTTCTCCAGTTGGTTGCAGAGGAAGATGTTAGAAAGATACACTCCTGTGTATAGCCACACCACCCTGAATGCAACCAGTCCTGCCTGATCTTGTAAGCTAAACAGGGTTGAGCCTGGTTAGTACTTGGGTGGGAGAAAGGCACACTTATGCTGACCTGGAAGAAGAATCAGTAATCACATTGTGAACTGCCTATGGGGGCCACATAGCAGAGAACTGTCGGTAGCCTCTAGAAGCTGACAGCAAGCAGCCCCTGACCAACAGTCAGCAAGAAAACAAGAACTTCAATCACTCTCTCTGCCTCAAGGAAATGAATTCTGCCAAAAGCCGAATGAACTTGGAAATAGGTTCTTCCTCAGCATCTCCAGACAGAAAATCAGCCCAGCTGACACCTTCATTTTAGCACCATGAGATCCTAAGCAGAAAGCCCAGCCATGGCATGCCCAGGCTTGTTCCCTACAGAACTGTGAACTAATAAATCACTGTTTTTTCAAGTCATTATATTTGTGGTCATTTGTTATGTTGCAATAGAAAACTACACACTAGCCCAGTGCCTGGTACATAATAAAATATTGGCTGGTCAGTTGTTGGTTGGTTGATTTGAATTATTGAATGAGAGTATGGAAGGAAGGACAGAGTAGAAAGAAAGAGAAGAGGATGAAAGAAATACACTATTTTGAAAAAAGGTTTATATTTTGGCCCATTCATACAAACGAATTTTCAGAGAATGAGCAGACACTTCCTTGGAATGATTGGGCTTTCTAGGTGAAGAAATGTGGCAGACCTATCATGCCTATTTAGATTAGTTTTTTCTGCTCATGTTTCCTAAATTCCATCCCATTCCTCATCCCTAATCGTTCCTTGACCCTGTTGTCATCCTTACCATTACTCCAAATTATCTGGTGAAAAAGGAAAACATAGCCCTGACAACTGTCAGCTAGTAGCTGGCCTAGTTGCTGTCAGCTAGGCCACAGTGTTTTCCTGCTGAATATGAACAGCTTCACATTATCTCAGCATCAGGTGAGAACTCACGATAATTATAAAGTAAACAAGAAAGACCACTCCATAAACTTGCCTGAACAGAGTTCAAAACAAAGACACTGTGCAACACAAAACAACTAAGCATCTCCCAAAGAATATGAATGGCAACTGCTTACTTTCCAATGTCCACTCTAGCTCTGCTCCATTTCTCCTGCCCCCTAAATAAAAAAATATTAAGATACCCATTCACCTAATTGGCCTGCTTTCGGAAAGATCCCAATCCAGACCCCTGCTTCTTTGAATCCTCCCCCAAATCACTTAACACAAGCAGAGATCTGAAAACTAAGCTCCTTCTAACTCCCTCTTCTCAAGACAATCCATGATTCCTCATGGCATGTGGTCTTCTTAACTGCAGCAAGGAATAGACTCATCTTGCTTGACTAAAGGTATTTTCCTGGAGGCCTCCTCTGGCTTTGTGGGCTTCCATAGAAGTGAGGGTACCTATGCTAGACACCTCTTGGATGCATTGTCATGAGTGTTTAATGACCCATTGTTGCAGTATGTCAAAGTAAAAATAGCTGAATCTAAAAGTTCGCATCAAATCATCGTATACCCTCTTCTCTGAAGCTGAGGGCACTTCAGACTTACCTATAAATGCCAGCTCTTAGGAGCTGGTTTCCACAGTCCAATAGTGACCCTAAGAAAGTGACAATTGACTATCACAGTTGTGACTCTGGATCAAGTCAGGATTGCTGCTAATCTTATCATGAGTCACTGTCCACATTCTGGTTTCCTTGCTCCTTCTTGACTCTTGAGCCCCCCAAAACCCAAGTTCACAAACTTTGCTTGGGCTCTGTCCTAGTCCCTGTTCCCAAGTGGTAAGAGGGGCAGAAATTCCCTGAGTAAACTGCAGAATACATAAAGTACGTAGGTTTGGATTAAGACCAAGGACAAGAGTATAAGTACTATTATTTTTATTTGAGGAGAGACTTAGACTCTAACTATAGGCTTTGCTAAGAATAAATACTTATTATGATAGAATCAGTCAGATAAAAATGTTGACTAATAGGACTCAAGACAGGTAGGTGAGCTAGGCTCAGATTTGATTGACAAATCAAAGGTTCGCTCCAGGTAAGCATAGAAGGAAAAAGCTGGTAAGGATGGGAAAAGGTGAGTCTTTGGGTGTTTATTGCTCTAAACCAGAGATTCTCAACCTTGGTTGGGCAATGGAATCATCTTGGAAACTCTAAAAATTCCTAATATCAAGCCCACATTGTAGATCAATTAAATTAGAATCTGGGATCCAGACATCAGAATTTTTTTTTTTTTTTTTTTTTTTTTTAGACAGAGTTTCACTCTTTTTGCCCAGGCTGGAGTGCAATGGCGTATTCTCAGCTCACCGCAATCTCCGCCTCCTGGATTCAAGTGAGTCTCCTGCCTCAGCCTCCCAGGTAGCTGGGATTACAGGCATGTGCCACCACGCCCAGCTAATTTTTTGTATTTTTAGTAGAGATGGGGTTCACCACGTTGGCCAGGATGGTCTCGATCTCTTGACCTCATGACCCACCTGCCTCAGCCTCCCAAAGTGCTAGGATTACAGGCATGAGCCCCTGCGCCCGCTGACATCAGAATTTTTAAAACTCTCCATCTAATTCCAATGCAAAGCCAAAGTTGAGGGCCACTGTTCCAAGCAACACTTTGGCTCTGCTCCTGGTAGTCCCTTCTTGCTTATAAAAGGCCCAGACTGCTCTAAGTAGGTGCTGATTGTTAAACTCACTGTTGATTCCTCAAAGAATCTATCCATTGGCTTTGTTCATGGAGGATAGCAATACTGCCTTTTGAGAATCTAAGGGCTCACTAGGAAAGGGTGACTGTTTCCCTTGGGTGGGGTATGGATTTCTCCATGGCTTCATTTTTTTTTTAATTAAATTGAGGAGCTGGAGCCTGGAAGCTTGATGTTCCTACCACATTATGGACTACTCAGGGGCAGAGTCTACACCTTCCTCTTCTTTGGATTAGTATTAATGCCTAGCTCAATGACTGATACATATTAGAGGCTTTTTGTATAATTGAATGAATGATTGACTTTAATCTGGGCATCTCATTTTCCTGTGTCACACCCTGTAGGATTATAAAGGATAGGTTACTATGTACAGGTGCCATAGGTTATTTGAGCTCTATGACCACTCCTTTTCACTCTTGTTAGAGCTTCCCAGAGCTCAGTCCTAAGCTCTCTTCTCTTCTCCCTCTAAACTCCCTCCATCAAAAGCCTCACCTGTGCCCCTAGCATTTATCTACCACCTGTATATCAGGGACTCCCAGACCTTCCTATCTCCAGCCTAAACTTCTCCCTTCATGTAGGCACCAGCATGTAACCAACTCCCTTCTCAATATCTCTGTTTGGTACTTTCGCTGAAAGCTCCAACTCAACCATGTGTATAACCAAATTCCTGATCTTTCTCTTATGTGTGCATCAAGTCAATGGCAAAACCATCTTAAGCCAGAAACCAAAGTCACCCCTAACAATTACCTCATCTTCAATCCATTTTCGAGTTCCATGGATTTTATCTCTAAATACTTCTCAAAACATTTTTTCTTTCCATTACCATGTCAAGGTAAGGTACCATTATCCACTAGTTTGGCTCACAATTCACACTAACTGGTCTCGCTGCTTTTGTGTCTTTCAGTATATTCTACACTTTGAAGTCATAATACTCTTTTCGTATATCAGATCATGCCATTCCCCTGTTTACAACACTTTAATGACTTCTCATTGCTTTTAAGATAATGAACCATATCTTGAACATGGCCTTGCAGGCCCTTCCCATGCCCACTTTGCTTCCCTCATTCTCTGTACTATAGTCACACTGGTCTTTGATTTTCTAGAATGGACCATGCATATTACCTCATGCCTACAGACCTTGGCATATGCTGTTTCTCTTTTGGAATATGATTCCCCCAACAATTCAGCAAGTGAATTCTACACATCCTTCAGATAGCAGCTCAAATGTTACTTCCTCAGGAAAGGGTTGTCGTTTTTTTTTTTATTCATTCTACTACTATGTTGAACTCTTCTCTTACGCAGCACATTCTGTTCTAGCAGCATGTACCGTCATTTCATAGCATTTTAGCTGTCTTCAACTATACATTTGATTGTATGTTATTTGATTATTGTGCATCTTCTTTACTAGACATATGTTCCAAAGGTCAGCAATGATGCTTTTACTCATCACTGGAACCCCATGGGCTAGCATGAGTAGGCACTGAATGCATGTCTACTGAATGCATAAATCTAGACTTTCTGAATATCCTTGCTCTGCTCACATTGACAGACAACTTTAACTGTATCTTGATGTACATATGTTAGGGAGACTGACATTTTCCTTTGGGCAAGTGACAGCCAATGGGTATTTGAACAAAGGATCAAGGGTGTTTGAAAAACCCTTCCTAGGTTTTAAGGATGCCTATTTGTTGTGTCTTGAAGTGTGTTATCCCTCTGTGATGGCCCTTTGTGCCTATGTATATCATCAGCCCCATAAAGTCTCCCCAGCTTACCTATTACTACAAAGGGCAATAAATCAGCACCCCAAGTAGTCTGGGGTCAAGCTTAAAATGGCTTGCTGAAGGGCTTATGCCTGTAATCCCAGCACTTTGGGAGGCCGAGGTGGGCGGATCACGATGTCAGGAGATCGAGACCATGGTGAAACCCTGTCTCTACTAAAAAATACAAAAATTAGCTGGGCATGGTGGCACACACCTGTGGTCCCAGCTACTCAGGAGGCTGAGGCAGGAGAATTGCTTGAAGCCGGGAGACAGAGGTTGCAGTGAGCCAAGATCGCGCCACTGCACTCCAGCCTGGTATCTGGCAACAGAGCAAGACTCTGTCTCTCAAAAAAAAAAAAAAAAAAAATGGCTTGCCATAAACAGTAACTTTCTTGACAGGACATATTTTATCTTAAAAACTTCATGCCAATGCTTTGTTTCATTTCATAAAACATCCCAGTATGCTTTAATTTTAGGACGTTTTGCCCACAACTCTTGGATTAAAAATGATACCCCAAAGTGGTTATGTTTATCATGCAGTTTTGCATAACTCTTGACACAACTCTCTATCATACTACAGGCTGTGAAGTTACAGCACACAGTCAGTCCTCGATAACTGTGGGTTCTGCATCTGGGGATTCAAGCAATCTCCATTCAAAAATATTCAAAAAATAAATTGTATCTGTACTGAACATATGCAAACTTTTTTCCTTGTCACTATTCCCTACTCAATACAATGTTAACAACTATTTACATATCATTTATATTATATTAAATATTAAAAGCAGGCCGGATGCGGTGGCTTGCACCTGTAATCCCAGCACTTTGGGAGGCCAAGGCAAGTGTATCATCTGAGGTCAGGAGTTTGAGGCCAGCCTGGCCAACCTGGTGAAACCCTGTCTCTACTAAAAATACAAAAAAATACCCAGGTGTGGTGGCGGGAGCCTGTAATTGCAGCTACTCCAGAGGCTGAGGCAGGAGAGTTGCTTAAATCTGAGAGATGGAGGTTGCAGTGAGCTGAGATTGAACCATTGCATATCAGCCTGGGTGACAAGAGTGAGACTCTGTCTCAAAAAAAAAAAAAAAGTAATCTAGAGATGATTTAATGTGTACAGGAAGATGTGCATAGCTATATGCAAATACTACAGTCATTTTATATCAGGAACTTGAACGGTCATGGATTTTAGTATCCACAAGACATTCTAGAACCAATTTTCCATGGATACTGAGGAACAATTGTGTATTTATTGTTTAATGTTAATTATATAATAAACACAACAGTGTACATAACACATAGGAACAGTTTTAAAATGCACCACCCTGCTTAAGAAATAAAATATTATGGCCAGGTGTGGTGGCTCACATCTGTAATCCCAGCACTTCGGGAGGCCAAGGTGTGTGGATCGCCTGAGGTCAAGAGTTCCAGACCAGCCTAGGCAACATGGTGAAACTTTGTCTCTACTAAAAATACAAATTTAGCCAGGTGTGGTGGCACACAACTGTAGTCCCAGCTACTTGGGAGGTTGAGGCAGGAGAATTGTTTGAACCCGGGAGGCGGAGGTTGAAGTGAGCCAAGATCGCACCACTGCAGAGCGAGACTCCATCTCAAAAAAAAGAAAAAGAAATGAAATATTATCTGTACCTTTGAAGGAAACTGTTAGCTCCTCCTAAATTTCCCTTCCCATCCATGCTTCCTTCTATATCCCAGACATATAAAGTTCACTCTTGAATTTCTTGTTAATATTCTCTGATTTCTCTATAGTTTAAACAACGTGTATACATCTCTCATATATTGCTTTATCTGCTTTTTAACTTTACATAAGGGGGTCATCCTGTAGGTATTCTTTTGTGATTTGCTTTTTCACTGATCAATGTGTTTTTGAGATTAACTTTGTGAGTATATGTAACTATTGTTCATTCATTTTCTTTGGGATCCTGTTATTTTCTCCAGTGTCTCAAACCTGAATTTCTCTTTTTACTTCTTGCCAGGAGACACAGGAACTATATGAAAACAGAAAGTGTACAGCCATATGTATCTATTCTTTCCATAAGGGAAATATGTAAACTACCTCTAATTACCACCTCAGGTTATTTACATTTCATGATTCTTGAATAATTTGCATTTGACAATTCTTTCTAAATTTAAGACAAAGATAACAGCATGGACCAATTCCATGCATTAAAAAAAAAAAAAAAAAAAAAAACTTTAGATTGTCAGTTTTGCTGTCTTTCAGTTCCACACAATTCTATTTTGTAAATACATTTCCAAAATGGATGAAGACCTATGTAATTTAGTAACTGAAATCATAAATTGTATTCTCGCCTGTAATCCCAGTGCTTTGGGAAGCCAAGGCAGGAGAATCACTTGAGGACAGGAGTTTGAGACCAGCCTGGGCAACATAGCAAAAGCCTCTCTCTAAAAAAACTTGAAAAAAAAATTAGCTGGGTGTGACGGTGCATGCCTATGGTCCTAGCTACTTGGGAGGGTGAGGGGGAAGAATCACTTGAGCCCAGGAGTTCAAGGTAAGCTGTGATCATGCCATTGAACTGCAGCATGGGTGTCAGAGTGAGACCATGTCTCTAAATAATAAATAAATAAATAGTATTCTCTAAAAGAGTTCTATATTACTTTTTCATCTTGCTTGTTTTAAAATGATATTGGCTGTTAAAATGTATTGCTGAGTTTACCTTTCAATGTTGTACTAGGGAAAGGAAATACTACCTACAAAAGAGCTTTATAAAAATACCTCATGAATTATAAGCAAAAATGTAGGTTAAAACACTATATTTGATGATCCAAACATTATTCCATTAATGCTCCATTAATGTTTACTCAGCATCTACTAAGGATCTGGGTGGGACACAGGAATGAGTAAAACAGAACCCCTGCTTAGGAGGGGTTCCCTCCCACACTCTAGCAGAGGGAGACTTGCTCATGTGGCTGTAAGACAAGGCAGTGGTTGAAACAAAGTGTAGAAATAGGAATTAAAAAGAAAATAAATTCCAGCCAGCAAGTCAGAGAAGGCTTTAAGGGAAAGGTGGCATTTAAGCTTTGAAAGATTAATAGGATTTTGACAGAAGCGTGAAACAGAGGTGATGGCAAATACTAAGATTGAGAGTGTGCAAGCACAAGGGTATGGGGGTAAGAAGAGAAAAACAAGTTTCAGGAAGCAGTGAGTGATCTCATTCGACTATAGAGGACAAAAAAAGAAGTAAATCCTATTTTTAAAATTTTTTTCACACTGTTTCTTCTTTGGGTGTCTCAATGGGTCAGCTCTCTCTTACCTAGTACCCAGCCACATGTGTTGATCACACACACACACACACACACACACACACACACACACACATACACATACACACACACAATCTGATCTTCTCAATAGTTTGGCTGGAATTACAGATAAGGGAATGACACCATGCATCTCATAGCAACCCTTCCTTAAAATCCTTATTATACCACCCTTTTCCTCCCGAAGTTCCATGTACCATTTAGCTCCACACCTCTGCAGATCCCCTAACCCTGAACTTACCCTCCTCTTCCCTCTCCTATCCCTCTGCTGGTCATTGCCTCTCTAGCCTCTTACCCCTCTACCAGATTTTTCTTTCTGAGTGTCCCCTTTTCTGTTTATCATGAACAGCCACCTGACTTTCCATTTCTCCAATTTTTCTCAAACACCCAGCAGCAAGGAAAAGCTCATTGCTTCTGAAAAAAAGAAGAGGAGGAAGACAAAGAGAAGGGAGAGGAGAAAGACGTAGAGAAGGGAAAGAAAGGAAGGAAAGAAAGAAAGATAAAGAAAAGAGACGGTAAGAAAAATAAGAAATTTATTCCCTAGAAAGGTAGTAGGACAAGGATACAAACCTTATACTTTACATTTTTCTCTGAACTAGTCACAAAACTTTATTTAATCTTCAGCCATACTAGCTGTCTGGAGCAGTAAGACAATGTAGAAGAATTGGAGGTCATCAGGTTCCTCAAAGTATCAAACAACATCCACGCATATGATGACTTCAACATTTTGGCATGTTTTCATTTTCAAAACTCTTCCACTAATGATCTCAACCGTCATTCTGGGTTGTTTACACTTTATTCCTACCCCTCCATTTCCAATAGGCTTTGTTGTCCATTACTTTCTACCACATACATTGTTTCTTGCTGATTTTTCCCATGGGTAGCACAGTTGGGCAGACCATATTTTGAATATTCATGGCTCAACCTGTGCAATGAATACATGGAACAAGTAAAACAGCTGTCAACAACACTACAAAATTCTGTTTCTTGGATTAAGACCATAGAATGCATCTGCAGGTAAGTGTTATTACATCTTTTTTCCCCCTTTGCTTACACCTATTAAGCAAAGAGATATTGTAGTCATTGATTCCTAAAAACTCTGTTAATAACCAACATCATCAGGTGCATGTAGAAGGTAGTTAAACACAGCCTGCTACTGCCAAGAATGGTCCCCTGGAGCCTCTCCTACCTAATCGTTTACTATTACAAATACACAAGACAAGTCAGTGCAGAACTAATGTAAAACCCAGGGGGCAAAAAGTAATAGGAAGTTCAACTACTTAAGCTTCCTAGATCTCTGGAGAAAATTACTTCTAAACAATTATATTACATTTTGTTAGCATCATCTCCTCCAAGCCAAGAAACAGAACAGTTTTTGATTAATAAGCAAAAGAGAAATTGGAAATTGTAAAACTAAAATAGTAAAGTTTGAATATATTTGTGAACTAAATAATGGTCTATTCTTTTTTTCTAAGACCAGCTTATTGAAGAATCTACACATCCACTTGGAAATAGGGTTTTCCAAATTCAAAGAAAGTGTAATATATATATAAATATAAATATATACATATATGAAAATTTAGACAGCTTCAATGGAAGCCTTATCATTGTTGGTTGTCAACATTGTTTTAAAATATTTCTCATCCAGCTGCTGTGCCTAAATAGGCATTCTTTGACAGAAGCTCACTTATTAAGCATATCAAAGATACCTAGGAAACTTGGGAATCATCAATTAGCTCACTGCTTGTTACCACCTTTATGACTTGTGTGTGTACATGTACTAACTTAAGAAAAGGGATCTTAGCTGTTGCAAAGTCTGAAGAAAATGAGATTGTTATGGAAAATGTTAAGCAAAAATCACTTAATTCATGAATAAACATTCTCTTAGGATGAGAGGCTAGATCATATACTAGAGAAAGCACCTAGCTTAGAGTCAGACAAAACAGTCTCTGCCACTAACTGTGCAATCTTGATTGAGTGAATAAACATCTTCACTTCCATAAAATAGAGACAGCCCTCTCTATATCACAGTGGGGGTTGAGAGGGTAAGTTGATGTATGAAAAGCTACTCCACCTTCCCCTCTCCTGCCGGTCCTTGATCAGTTAGCATGTTGCCAACATTTGCATTTTCTTGGTGAAGGTGAAAAACTTGTCCCTGGAGTGGAACTAATTTCTGCATAATGTTGGAAGATTCTCCAAGCAGCACAGAAACTTTTTGGGCAAGTTCTTGTGTTTGCCTGCTTTTTGGCTTGTTTGGTGTGGAAGAGAAAAGAGGGTAAAGATTGGTGTAATTTTTAACCTGCCAAAAGAAGACCAGAGGACCCTTTATCTTCCTTTATCCTCATTCAGGAAGCAGACTTAGATTTAATGTTCAATTTTATTTAACCATTCAGGGACAGAATGGGGCAACCCTGAAGGTTTCCGCCTTTGTTTTGAAGTTTCCATTGAAAAACTAGGACTGGTATCAAGGATATATACGTTAGAAAAGTTAGATTCTCCTGAGACTGCATATTTGGGGTAAATACTATAGAGCTGAATTGTGTGTTCTTGTGAGCAAAGTCTTAAAAAGTGAATAAGTACTTGATCACTGTCCCCTTATTTTTTTTAGAGGCAGGGTCTCACTCTGTCACTCAGGTTGGAGCATAATGGCACCATGATAGTTCATTGCAGCTTCGAACTCCTGAGCTCAAGTGGTCCTCCAGTCTCAGCCTCCCAAGTAGCCAGGACTACAGGCATATGCCACCATGTCTGGCTAAAATTATTTTTCTTTCTTTTTTTTTTCTTTTTTGGCAGAGACAAGTTTTGGAATGTGTTACTCAGGCTGCTCAGGCTGGTCTCAAACTCTTGGGCTCAAGAGATCCTCCTGCCTTGGCCTCCCAAAGCTTTGGAACATAGTCATGAGCCACTGGGCCCAGCCCCATTACATCTTTTAAAACTGTATTTCCCCTCCATATGCCATGAATATTTTCAAAGTTTTAGATTCAGTAAGGCTCTCTGCACATTTGCACCATTCTGTAAGGATCATAAAGATTAGATTATCCTAAATTTTTGGTCCCATTCCCTAGTGGGACATTTCAGCAAAACGCTCACATTAAGGCAGCAAAACCTCTGTAAGGCAAGTCCTTCACTGGTTCAACAGATACTATTCGGTGAAGAATATGAGGTCGGGTGTGGTGGTGGCTTACGCCTGTAATCTCAGCACTTTGGGAGGCCGAGGCAGGTGGATCACTTGAGCTCACAAATTTGAGACCAGCATGGGGCGAAACTCCATATCTACAAAAAATACAAAAATTAGCTGGGTGTGGTGGTGCACTCCTATAGTCCCAGCTACTCGGGAGGCTGAGGCAGGAGGATAGTTTGATTATGGGAGATCAAGGGTGCAGTGAGCTGAGATTGTACCACTGCACTGCAGTCTGGGTGACAGAATGAGACCCTATCTCCCTGTTTAAAAAAAAAAAGAATATGATGCCTTTGGCACCAATCTTGTTCCAATTTGAACCTTCAACAGTCACATGTAAAATCTTCAATATATCTTTTTATAGTTGAAATAATTAACTTTGTTTGCCTGACTCATAGTAAGGTGAATGCTTTTATTAAAATTTTGAGTAGTTTTAATTGTGGCAAAATATATATAAAATTGATGTGACCTTCAGCAAGTCACTTAACCTCTCCTGCTTCTCAGATTTTCTTATTATTAGAATTCCAAACTCTGACAATTATGCCCTAAATTTTTACATGGAGATATGGATTAATCAGGAATTTGCCTGACCCCACAATCCTACAGACCTCTCGGAACTAATCTTCAGAGTTACAAGAGCCCTGAAACTATTGCTTTGGTGGATATATTGCTTCAGCATCTATAGACAATAGGTTATGGCTTAGCTAATTTCTTTCATTACCACAAAGTACAGGCTAGCAGCACTTTGTTGCAGACATGAAGGCAATTCCCCCTGCCCATTTATTTCTCTGCCTTATCACCAAAACCAGTTCCACATGTCCTTCATTTTCTATGAGCTTCTGGTGTGTATAGCCCCACTGGTTCCAACTTACACTGGTTGCAAGGAACATTGGGTCGGTTCATTTCTTGGCACACAGAAATGAGAAGAATGTGAAGCTCAGGCACATGGGCATCCAGAAGTCAGGCAACTAGTCCTCTTGCGAGAACAGGAAACTTGGCAGAGCTCATTCTTCAGAAGTGTATTTGTTCCTGAGGGCCACCATAACAATGTACCACACACTGAGTGGCCTACAATAACAGAAATTTGTCTCCTGGTTCTGGAGGCTGGATGTCAGGGATCCAGGGGTCAGTAGGGCCATCCTCTCCTGGAAACCTGTTGGGAGGAATCCTTCCTTGCCTCTTCCTAGCATTTGGCAATTCTTGGTGTTCCTTGGCTTGCAGTTGGAGTACTTCAATCACTGCCTCCGTCGTTGTACGGCATCCTCCTCCAGTGGGGTCTGTTTTCACATAATGTTTGATATGGTTTGGCTGTGTCCCTGCCCAAATCTCGTCTTGAATTCCCATGTGTTGTGGGAGGGACCTGGTGGGAGGTAACTGAATCATGGGGGAAAGTCTTTCCCATGTTGTTTTCATGATTGTAAGTCTCACCAGAGCTAATGATTATTATAAGGGGGAGTTTTCTTGCACGAGCTCTCTTTTTGCCTGCCGCCAACCACGTAAGATGTGACCCTCTCCTTCTTGCCTTCTGCCATGATTGTGAGGCCTCCTCAGCCATGTGGAACTGTAAGTCTAGTTAAACTTCTTTCTTTTGTAAATTGCCCTGTCTCGGGTATTCCTTTATCAGCAGCATGAAAACAGACTAATACAATGTTCTCCTCCATTCTTGTAAGGACACCAGTCATATTAGGTAAGAGCCTAATCTAATGACCTCATCTTAACTTGATCACACCTGCAAAGGCTCTGTTTCCAAATCAGGTCACAATACCAGGCACCAGGGCTTAGAGCTTCAGCATATCTTTTTGGGGAATACAGTTTTACCCATAATAGAGGATGAATGTTTAGAACCAGTTCTGGCAACTTGCTTACCTAGCTACCACCTCAGAGAACGAGATTTTATGAATCTCTGTTGCAAAGTTCTCCTATTAACATGCTATAGCTCCTTTATTTTCATATTTTAAAAAGTAATTCTAACTATGGACTGCTCAGCTTTTTCTAAGTCTCACATTCAAAATCACCAAGAGAATATAATTATCCTAATGAGTCACCAAGTCTTCTCTTGTACAAAGCTCTCAACCCTAATCACCATTCAGGCCCTTGACAAGTCTATACATCAGGGAAACTTGGGTAGGGTGTCCGCCCACCCCTTATCTCTGCCGTGGCCAAGGGAACAGAATCATGAGATATCACTGTAGCCGCTTATACTTATGTAATCATCTAGGGCTATTTTGCTTAGCAGGGGACCTTGTGCAGAGAATAATCAGCTTGCCCATGACAACTTTTCTTTTTTGAGACAGAGGAGTCTCACTCTGCTGCCCAGGCTGGAGTGCAGCGGCACAATCTCAGCTCACTGCAAACTCCACCTCTCAGGTTCAAGCGATTCCCTTGCCTCAGCTTCCCAAGTAGCTGGGACTACAGGCACATGCCACCATGCCCAGCTCGTTTGCTAATTGTTATATTTTTAGTAGAGATGGGGTTTCACCATGTTGGCCAGGATGGTCTCAATCCCCTGACTTCATGATCTGCCTGCCTTGGCATTCCAAAGTGCTGGAATTACAGGTGTGAGCCACCATGTCCAGCCAATAAATTTTAAAAACTCACACATACACCATAAATCCATGTTACCAGAGAGATACATTGTGATATAAATTTAACATGTAATGCCATGATTCATAACCATCTGTATGTTAATGTTGTTTAGGGAATCATAATTTTTAATCACCTGAATTTTATATATTTAAATTTTCATATATATTATTATATTAGTTCAGCTTTAAAGACTGTATATGTAGTATATATATGTGATACATTATAATGTGTATGTGTGTAATTATAATTGAACTCAAGGGATCCCTGTAATGATTTAATAACAGGGAGAAAAAATCAAAGCCAAAAGCAATAAATCCATTTTAATTATATGTGTGCTAGCTTGTGGCTTCAGATCTTTTTACGTATTCATTCATGTCTGCCTTTTATACTTTGCATTGATTCTAAAGCTGTTTCTTCCATGTTTGATAGTTATGACCACTTGTAAATCACTTCAGTTGAAAATTTTACATATTCAAACTAATGGAAAAAATGTAAGATGTTCATTTGCATTGTTGAAAAGTAACTTTTACATGTTCACCATAGTTCTGTTCAATATAAGTGATCGCACGAACTCAGTGATTAAATGACTGTAACTTAAATTTTCTGTCTAAAATCATGAAAATGATAAGTTGTATACAGAGTCAATGTTTTTTAGAAGAACATATTTCATTCATTAGGGACTCTTTAGTCTACCAATTTGAAATGCTATAATCAGAGTGAGATTTATTGGATTTCCAAAAGCCTGAATCAAATATGCTGATTGCCTCATAATGTTTGGTTTTAGCTATTAGTGAGTTTTTGTGTTTTGTCTTACTGCATTGGAAATACATACGGATTTGACTTTAACAGGAGTTGGAGCTTCATTTCCAATTTGGCTAAAGCTGAATATAATGCTAGAACTTAGGAAACGACTTTCCTAAACTCCCTGAAAGTTCTATATCCAGAATTGCCGTGGTGCATCGAATAGCAGCAAATGGAGAATGATGTTACTGTTTGTTTTCACTTGAGTCTGATGTAGGTTCCATTTATACATGGCATGAGAGAGCCATCTACAGAAAGTTAAGGAAAGAACTGTCTGCTACAGTAAGAACAGAAAGTCTCAGGGTGTCTGTTAAGAGAGATTATTACTCTCTGGTGATATGTTAAGCATACTACAGTAGCACAGTGGACACAGATTTGAAGTCTGGCATGGGCTGTAACAATACAAGGCAACTCAGAGGGCCTTAGGACCTTGTCATAATCACACATGCCAACACTGACACTGGTCTAAGGTCCAAGAAGGCTGATGTCAAGACAGGGAGAGCAGGGAGGCATCAAGCGTCTGGACGGGTGAAACAGAAGCACGAGCATGAAAGGGACTGTTTAGGACCTTATCTTATTCCTGAGATAATATCCCTTTAAGATCACTGTGATAGTTCATTTTATGCATCAACGTGACAGGTTTAAGGGATGCCACAATAGCTGGTAAGACATTTTTTCTGGATATGTTTGTGAAGTTGTTTCTGGGAGAAATTGGCATTTGAATGAACAGACTGAGTAAGGAAGATCACTCACTCCAATGTGGGCAGGCATCATCCAATCCCACGAGGGCCTGCCCAGCTATTACAAAAAGGCAGAGGAAGGATGAAAACACTCTCTTCCTGGGTTGAGACACTGGCCTTCTTCTACCTCAGACACTGGAGCTCCCCTTTCTGAGCCTTTGGACTCCAGAACTTACACCAGCAGGCCCCCAAATTATCAAAACTTTGGCTTCAGATTAAGAGTTATACCACCATCTTTCCTAGTTCTCTAGCTTACAGATTACAGGACTTCTCAGTCTCCATAATCACATGAGTCAATTTCCATAATAATTCCTTTATCTATATCATATATCCTACTGGCTTTGTTTCTCCAGAGAACTCTGATAAAATCACAAAGACCAAAATTCCAAAAAGGTGCTGCTTGTTTTGGTGGAAATGAGATGACAACTTCTTCAGAATCCTGGTAGCTTCCTTGTGATTTCTCTTAACTCTCTCCTGGCTTCCTGACACTTGTTTTGGGGGAGTCTTGGAGAAATGGCTCTGTGAGCACATTTGTTTCATCAGTTATCATGTCATTTTTATCACTGGCCATTTATCTTTCACCCTGAATGAACTGTGCTCCTTAAAGGCAGGGATTTTGTATTTGTTTTTCATTTGGTTTGATTGCCTGGTTGGTTGATGTATCATTGAATTCCCATTGGCTTGCTCAAGACTTGTAGCCAGGGACATATTAAATGTTAAATGAATGAATCCTTGTAGCACACAGTGGAGGTGGCTCCATATTACACCTGAATCTAGAGTGATCCAGGACCTGGACAATGTGACAAGGCAGGCATGACAGCAGTGCCAAATAAATGAAAAGCTAAATACAACCACACTCACTATGTAAATGCATCTTTTTTTTAGTCGGGGGGACAAAGTCTTGCCCTGTTGCCCAGGCTGAAGTGCAGTGGCTCACTACAACCTCAAATTCCTGGGCTCAAGTGATCCTTTTATCTTAGATTCTTGAGAAGCTTGGGCTACATGTATGACACCATACCTGGCCACATTTTTAAATTTTTTATAGAGGCAGGATCTTACCATGTTGCCCAGTCTGGTCTCAAACTTCTAAGCTGAGAAGATCCTCTTGCTTCAGCCTCCCAAAGTGATGAGATTATAGGCAGGAACCACAGCACCCTACCCCCTCTTTCTTTCTTTCTTAAATATGACTATGGATCTGTGCATATTTTTAGTTCAATGTGCTATAATTAAGTACCATCATCTTTTATTTCAAATTACATAAATTTGACTAGTGGAAGTCTCATCAATTTTCCTGCCTGTTAATTTTCAACTCATTCCTCAATTCCTATTTCATACCATTTTATCTGTGAAGCATTCCTTATAGCAAGTATTAAGTACTCCTTTCTGCTATTCCCCTACTGGGTGTTTCTTATATCTTCATTATCATAATTAACATTTTTTCATGATAATTATTATATATTTGTCTGCATATTCATCTATAAGGACTCCAAAAAAGAGATATATTTATATTTGGCATAATGAATACTTAGCATAGTGCCTGATGAATAAGCATTTGATGGTTGAATGAATCATTGATTTCTCTTGTCCAGTTTATCATTCATCTTCAAGCTTGTGCCCCTCCTACCTTGCCTTGGTTCTATACCTCAGTTTTCACCAATTATTTATGCAATTAAAGCATTTTTTAGTGCCACAGTTGATAGTAACCAGTTTTAAAGAATAAATTAACATTCCTTTCTTACAGAAATGAATTGCTTCACAGTTAAAATTTAGGTAAATAGTTTCTGATGAACACTACCTGAAATGACTTCTAAGACTGGCATGATGCCATTGTCATCAGTGACAAAATGTTGATGTCTCCTTTTACCTCCACAAAATGACAAATGGTGTTTCTCTTCCAGCAATTAATCATGAACTAGTTGGATATCACTATCAGCGATTTTTCAAACTGAGTCAACAGAAAGAATAGCAAATAATAGTTGGAGCAGAAAATACTTTCCAGAGTTCCTTTAAATATCTCATTTTATTTTCTATTCTCCAAAACAATAAATCCATGTTTTGAGCCCAGACTCATATATCCAGTTATCCATAACCTATTCCTATTTGGATGGCTCCCAACACATGCCTCAAACTTAGTATGTCCAAAACTCATCGGTTCCCCTAACTCAGTGAATGTCTGCATCCTTCACCAACTTGCCCATGCCAGAGTCCTGAGGACCATGACTCACACCTTTGTTTCTTTACTGAGCTCTTCCCCCAGATATTCAGTCAACAAATATCTTACATTCTGACTTCCTAATATCTTAACCCATCTCCATGCCACCTTACACCTCAAAGTCAGCATGTTCAACGCTGAACTCATCTTTTTGACCCTAAAACTTGTGCCATTCTTTCAGTGAATAGAGCTACACCCATGTAGTAGTCACAGCTAGAAACCTATAGGTCAACCTGGATCCCTCACGCTCTATACAAATCAGACATGCATGTTTGTTTCTTCTTTTTATTTTATTTTTATTTTTTTATTTGTGCAAGTTTATGCGGTACATGAGAAAATGTTACATGTATATAATGTGTAGTGATCAAGTTTAGGAAATTCAGGGTATCCATCACCCAAGATTATTCATTTTATAGTTTTGTTAACTATAGGCACCCTACTCTGCTATCAGACATTGAATTTATTCTTTTTGTCTTACTATATACTTGTACTCTTTAATCTGCTTCCCTTTATCCTTTCTCCTTTCCCTGCTCACTCTTCCCAGTCTTTGTTATCTATTTTTTCACTCTCTGTCTCTTTGTGTTGAAGTTTTTTAACTCCCACATATAGGTAAGAAAATGCGATATTTGCCTTTTTTGCCTGCCTTATTTTCTTTTAATATTTTTATAGTTTAGGGTCTTACATTTAATTCTTAATCTATTTTGAGTTGATTTTTGTATATGGTAAGATATAGGGGTCCAATTTTATTCTTCTGCATGTGGATGTCCGGTTTTACCAGCACCATTTATTGAAGAGGGTGTTCTTTCCCCAATGTAAGTTTCTGTTGGCTTTGTCAAAGATTAATTGGCTTTATGTATGTGGCTTTATATCTTGGTTCTCTGTTCTGTTCCGTTTGTCTAAGTGTCTATTTTTATATCAGTGCCATGCTGTTTTAATTATTACAGCAACCTTTTACAAAAGTGTTTGGTAATTACAGTCAGATAATTTTTAAGTCAGGTAATACGATGCCTCTAGCTTTGTTCCTTTTGCTCAGGACTTCTTTGGCTATTCAGGCTCTTTTTTTGTTTCTTCTTTACAAATCTTATTACTACTTCTTTGTTGACTCCTCACCCTGTCTTACCCACACTATTTTAGTCATCTCTTACCTGGTCTTTGGGGCTCAAGCTTCTTCTTCATATTGCTGTAGAATAATCTATCACATGTATCTGGTAGTGCACTCCCCACTTTAAACCACTCTCAAAAGTAGCAAAGAACTGTGATTCAAAACATTGATAAAATTAATTGATTATGTGTTTAGCTTTAAGAAAGATGTGAGTAATGACTGCTAGGAGTCAAGAGAAGTGCTACCAATATGTTCTATTCAATTAGCTGGGTAGAGGTTGCACGAATGTTACACCTGTGTAAAAAATTCATTGAGCTGTACAAGTATGATGTGGGAGCTTTTCTGTATATATGTTTTTCTTTCACTGAAAAGTTAATTAAATTAAAAAATAGATTAGCTAGTTATTCTTCATATCAGGATTGAGCAGCAGGTGCAGTTTTTTCTAAGCATCTTTATCATGGGGAGTTTTGTTTTTAATTATGTTCAGAACCCAAAGTTTTACCATCTCAACAGTTAATCATCAACTACTAGCAGAATATCACATACTTACTCTTATTTATTATTGATAGTTGGTATATATTGATTTGTTTCATGTCATTGTGATAATGCACCAACTCACTGTGAAACATTTTCTCTTCCAATGGGCAACAGTTCATCCATTCTGGGGATGATTACTGTCAGCTCTCTTTTGTCACCACACTGTTTAATGCCTATGTGAGGCAGTTTAGTGAGACAGAGAAACATTTTGGTGTCACTAGCATCAATATGCTGACACAGGCTCAACTCTATGCCAGCTGGTGTTACTGTTCAACTCTTCCAGCCTGGATGAATTAGAGATAAAAATGAAAGCCAAATGCTTAAATATAAATCCAGACAAAACAGCTGAGAAACTGGTAGGAAAGAGACACCTTCAGAATCAGTAATGGAAATTATTCTGACATTTTGAATTATAGAAACTTGGAACATAAATTTTAGATAAAGATATGATTTATAATTATCAGGAGGATTTAATAAAAATCCACACCGATGTGTTCCCACCAGTTTGGAAAATTTATGAATAGGAAACTCTACTACATGGACACTAAAATTGTAACAATATGAAACTTAAAGATAATTTTATAAGACACTTATTAATTAATAGTCTTATCAAATGCTTATTATATAATGCATATACATAATTATATGATAATGTATAATTAATTATATATTTGCACTTTTTTGGAGACAGCATCTTACTCTGTCTCCCAGGCTGGAGATCAGTGGTACAATCATGGCTTACTCAAGCCTTGCCCTTGTGAGCTCAATGAGGTCATAAACCCCATTCTCCCACCTCAGCCTTACAAGTTGCTGGAACTATAAGTGCTTGCAACCACACCAAGCTAATTATTATAATTATTATTATGTGTAAAGATGGGGTCTCACTATGTTGCCCAGGCTGGTCTTGAACTCCTGGGCTCAAGCAATCCTCTCACCTTGGCCTCCCAAAGTACTCCCAGACGCTGCCACCATGCCTGACCTATATTTGCAGTTTTGAGTGCCTTCCATACACGAGGCATGTACAAGGCATTTTAAACATATTATTTTATTTAATATAGTTTTGCATAGCCTTGTGATACATTATAAGGAATTAAAAAAATAGTGAAAAGTTCATCTCAATCACTGCAATTGTTCTTATTTTTTATCCTCTTTTTGTTGATTTTTAGTATCTATAAAGTGCCCACATTTGCAGTTTAATTTTTATTAGAGTCATATGTGTTAAGATATTAATATGATGCACTAAGATGCGTAAGCCCTGAACCCAACTCCCCAGTAGTCAAATTTTGGAACATTTTGTTCTCTACTCAGTCATATGTAGCCTCTGATTCCTATTTGCCTATTTCGTTCCTTCCTCTGGGAGGTTTCTCAGGAGCACGTCCGTATGCAGCCCACTTCTCTCCTTAGAAGGTTCAGTCCCAGATGTTCTGGATGCCAAATGATAGAAAATAAAAAAATATCTGGGGTGTGAGACCAAAAGTCTAGTGCAGTAGGTGATGCTGCAGCTTGGTGTGAGGAAGCCAGGCCACTGAGCTAAAGGTGTTGATGTAAGGAGAGAAGTTTGAACTACAGGTAAAAGGGTATAGAAGACAAGCACAGATAAAACAGGATTTTGTTGTTAAGCAGAATAACCTGTGCTCTCTTAGGTCATGCTCCAGGTCCCTCTTTCTTCCAGTGTAGCTGCAAGTGGGAGAAGTGAATGTCCTTTGAACAGAACACACAACTCTGTCAAATAGTACTGTGGTAACTCCAGTTTACTTTCTGAAATGGATTCACACTAAATTAAAAATAAATGACAACAGATGACTCATAGAAAGGAAATAAGAAGAAAAAAGAAAGAATAAAGAACTATTCTGAGTCTAAAGTAGAATGGGGACAAAAATGAAAATAAATGAAAAGGTTTACCAAGCCTGCTAACATTGTGAAACTTGGTTGCACTTTCTCTCCATTTCTCTGCCTATGTCTCAGTATCTCTATCTGACGTAATATATACAAAAAATAAATTCCCCATTTGATGTGTTGCCTTCATTCTTCTTTCTCTCTTTTCCAGAACCCTCCCTTCTTAATTCTAGAGCTGAAAAATGTATTCAGAAGCAGGTGAATAAGTAAATGGGAAGAATGAATTTCTCTGGTCTTTCTTCAGCTAGGCAAGAATAATCAAATTTTGACTTTTGAAATGAAACAAATTATTATTTGATTATATTAAGATCAGTTGCTAGGTCAAGAGCATTTTAAACCAAAATTACACAAATGATGCAAATTTTTCTGGCTCATGATACTTGATACAACTAATTTTAGACAAAGTGATTTTTAGCACTTCCAGCTGCAAATATAATAGAGTCAAGATAATAATTCAACCCTAAATTTTTATATTTTCTTACATTTGAATTATAGTATTTTTGAAATAAAGGGACTTTTACTGCAATTTGACTTTCAAATGATTAGCATTTGCTTTATTCAACCAATGGAATCCATATTATTGTACTTACATTAGGCTAGAAGATACGTCCTGACGGAGACAATCCATTTCCTAATATTGTTCTAGAAATTGTCCTCTGACTTATAGAATTTCACTATTCCTGGTTTCCAGGCCAATTCATTGCTTCAAAATGAGATGCGGAAAGTAGAAATGATACATGGGTTTAGCAAACACAGCCAGGGGTCTATATAATACACTTCATTCCCTAATTCCATAGTAACAGATCTCCAATTTTCCTGAGGAAGAACGTATGCTCAGCCATAAAATTACATTTCTCAGCCTCTTACTGTGCAAAGAATGACCACGGGGCAGAGAACTGGTTGAGAACTGATTAATAAGTGATCAGGGGCAGTTATTTGATAGGGCTTCTGGGAAAGTTTACTAAATATAACCAATTCAATTGGCACCCAAGTATTGTCTTTTGCCCTTTCTCTTTCACCTTCCACTTTCCAGGAATATGTGAATGACACATGGAGACACAGAAGCCATGTGTGATGATGAATTAAAATCTACACATCAAAGATGACAGACAGACACAAAAGACTGGATATCATTAGCTGTCACAAAATCCCTAGACTGCTAATTTCCAGGTTTATGAGAAAGAAAATGGAATCTCTTCCTAGTTTAAGCCTCTGTTTTGGAGGTACTGATACTGTTGGCTCAAGTCAATCTTTTAAGTAATATATTCAGTGAAACATGGACAGAGAACAAAGGAAATTGTCTTCCATTTATACAATTATGGAAATTATTGTCTTAAGCAGCTCATAAATTGGCTCTGAAATGAATTCCAAAACTTGCGTTTCAAAAAATACTTTGACCAATTAGGAAAATGCAAATCAAAACCACAATGAGATGTCACCTCACCCCTATTAGGATAGCTGCTATTATACACACATACACACACACACACAGAGAAAATAAGTATTGGGGAGGATATGAAAAATTGGAACCCTTGTGCTCTGTTGGTAGGAATGGAAACTGCAGAAAACAGTATGGTGGCTCCTAATAGAATTGCCATATAATCAAATAATTCTACTTCTGTGTAGGTTATCCAAAAGAATTAAAAGTGGGGTTTTGAGGAGGTATTGTACACCTCTGTTCATAGCAACATTATTTATAATAGTTAAAATGTGGAAGCAACCCAAGTGTCCATGGACAGATGAATAGATAAGCAATATGTGTTATATACAGCCAGTGGAATATTATTCAGTCTTAAACGCGAAGGAAATTCCCACACACAGTACAAACGTGGATAAACCTTAAGGACATAATGCCAAGTGAAATGAGATGGCCACAAAAGGACAAATACCATGTGATCCTCCTTATATGAGTATCTAGAGTAGTCAAATTCATAAAAATAGAAAGTAGAATGGTGGTTGCCAGGCGCTGGAGAAAGAATGGAGGATTGTTGTTTAGTGGGTACAGAGTTTCAGTTTTACAAATTTAAAAGTTCTGGGCACTGGTTGCATAAAAATGTGAATATACTTAACACTACTGAGCTGTACACTTAAAATGGTTAAAATGGTAAATTTTATGTGTATTTTCTGCCATTAAAAAATACTTCAATCTAACCATATATGTAAGTATAGATGGTTGTTAAATAGCAAATTTCAAGTTCTTATATCACCCAAAATGATTAATTAAAAAATTATATATTTCACATCTTTGATATTTGAAAGCCACTATAGTAAAAAACTCCACTAAAAAAAGTCATCAAACATACTGGGATTAGACATTTGTGGGCATTTATTATCCATCTTCAATAAAATATGCAAACTTGTAAATATCAAACTTGCAGACCCTTAAATTTAAAAGAAGCTATAAAGAGTAAAGCTGAAAAAATCTAAACCATTAATCATTTGATTATGATTTTGGTATAATCTTGTCTAGGGAATAGAAATATAACAAATTACATTAAGTATCTAAATTTTTCCCAACTGGAATGAGTAGAAAACATCTGTGTATTTAAGATACTAAATAATATCCAGGCAAGGTGGCTCATGCCTGTAATTTCAGCACTTTGAAAGGCAGGGGTGCAGAGATCGCTTGAACCCAAGAGTTCAAGACCAGCCTGGACAACATGGCGAAACTCCATCCCTACAAAAAAATACAAAAATAAGCCAGGTGTGGTAGCATGTGCCTGTGGTCCCAGATTCTCAAGAGAACTACCACACTCTACCGTGGGTGACAGAGAGAGACTTTACCTCAAGAAAAAAAAAAAGAAAGAAAGAAAGAAAGAAGAAAGAGAAAGAAAGAAAGAAAGAAAGAAAGAAAGAAAGAAAGAAAGAAAGAAAGAAAGAGAGAAAGAAGGAAGGAAAGAAAAAAGAAAGAAAGAAGGAAAGAAAGAGAAGGAAAGAAAAGAAAAGAAGAGAAAGAAAGAGAGAGAGAGAGAAAGAAAGAGAAAGAAGGAAAGAAAGAAAGAAAGAAAGAAGAAAGAAAGGAAAGAAAGAAAGAAAGAAAGAAAGAAAGAAAGAAAGAAAGAAAGAAAGAAAGAAAGAAAGAAAGAAAGAAAGAAAGAAAGAAAGGAACAAACAAGAAAGCAAGCAAGCAAGAAGAAAAGAGATGGAGTCCTACTCTGTCACCCAGCCTGGAGTGCAGTGGCATGATCTAGGCTCACTGCAACCTCTGCATCCTGGGCTCAAGCAATTCTCCTGCCTCAGCTTCCAGAGTAGCTGGGACTACAGGTGCCTGTCACCACACCCGGCTAATTTTTGTATTTTTAGTAGAGATGAGGCTTCACCATATTGGCCGGCTGGTCTCGAACTCCTGACCTCAAGCAATCTGTCTGCCTCAGCCTCCCAAAGTGCTGATATTACATTGTGCATGAGCCACTGCACCAGGGAAAAAAAGTGATTTCAGCCATTGGATTTTATTTAGACTTAGAAAATTAAAATTTTATTATATAACACAATAATTTGGCAGTAACTTTATGCTCACATCGTGCCATTATTATCATTAAATACATATAGTCCACACTGTACTTAAAAAATTCAAGATGATTTATTCTGTTAAAAACAAGATTCTTATTATAAAGCACTTATTAATCACTTCTCCCACGTATGATGGAAACTGTTATACCTTCATCAGTTTTCATTCATTTTATCCTGAAGTGAATAACTCTGAACTGTATTTTGCTAAAAATACTTAGGTACAGTTAGGTTCCTAGTTCAAAACCAATCTGTGCAAAAGGGTTATTGATAATCAATTTTAAAATACTTTGCTACTCCACTGACTTGAGTGGAGTTTGCTAATTTACTCAATATTTGCATTTCAGCTTTTCTATCTGCACACAGAAATCACATATAGAAGGAACCTTAAATATCACATTGTCTTACCCTTTTGCTCTGCAGATAGAAAAACAAGCTTGGAGATCTTGTTTTTGTCTGAGGAATGTTTCAAATTAAAATTTCCAGGAGAACACTATGTAAGATAAAATATATAACAAATATATTCATAAATGGCCTGGATTAGATTAACTTTATTCTCTTTAAAAGAGAAATGAGCATTCCCACTATTCTGAACTCACATATACTGAAATGTTTACTAATATACATTTTATTAGTGTACTTTGTCTATTTAATGTGCCTTTTATATGGACAATTATTTCTGTTTTTTTTTTTTTTTGTAATTTAAGTTCTAAGGTACATGTGCAAAACATGTAGGTTACATAGGTATACACGTGCCATGGTGGTTAGCTGTATCCACCACCCTGTCATCTACATTAGGTATTTCTCCTACCGCTATCCCTTCCCTAGCCTCCCACCCCCTGACAGTCCCCGGTGTGTGATGTTTCCCTCTGTGTGACCATGTGTTCTCATTGTTCGACTCCCACTTATGACTGAGAACATGCAGTGTTTGGTTTTCTGTTCTTGTGTTAGTTTGCTGAGAATGATGGCTTCTAGCTTCATTCATGTCTCTGCAAAGGACATGAACTCATTCTTTATTATGGCTGCATAGTATTCCATGACTTAAATGTGCCACATTTTCTTTATCCAGTCTATCACTGATGAACATTTTGGGTTGGTTACAAGTCTTTGCTATTGTGAACAGTGCTGCAATAAACATGTGTACATGTGTCTTTTTAATAGAGTGATTTATAATTCTTTGAGTATATACCCAGCAATGGAATTGTCAGGTCAAATGGTATTACTAGTTCTAGTTCCTGAAGGAATTGCCACACTGTCTTCCACAATGGCTGAACCAATTTACACTCCCACCAACAGTGTAAAAGTGTTCCTATTTCTCCACATCCTCTCCAGTATCTGTTGTCTCCTGACTTTTTAATGATCATCATTGTAACTGTTATGAGATGGTATCGTAACATGATTTTAATTTGTATTTTTCTAATTACCAGTGATGATGCGCTTTTTTTCATATGTTTCTTGGCTGCATAAATGTCTCCTTTTGAGAAGTGTCTGTTCATATCCTTGACCTACTTTTTGATGGAGTTGTGTTTTTTTTCTGTAAATTTGTGTAAGTTCTTTGTAGATCCTGAATATTGGCCCTTTGTCAGATGAGTAGACTGCAGAATTTTTCTCCCATTCTGTAGGTTGCCTGTTCACTCCAATATAGTTTTTTTTTTGTTATGCAGAAGCTTTTTAGTTTGATTGGATCCCATTTGTCTATTTTGGCCTTAGTAGCCATTGCTTTTGGGGTTTTAGTCATAAAGTCTTTGCCCATGCCCATGTCCTGAATGGTATTGCCTAGGTTTTCTTCTAGAGTGTTTATGGATTTAGGTCTTATGTTTAAAACTTTAATCTATCCTGAGTTAATTTTTGTATAAGGTGTAAGGAAGGGATCCAGTTTCAGCTTTCTGCATATGGCTAACCAGTTTTCCCAACACCATTTATTAAATAGGGAATCCTTTCCCCATTGCTTGTTTTTGTCAGGTTTGTCAAAGATCATACGGTTGAAGATGTGTGGCATTATCTCTGAGGCCTGTGTTCTGTTCCATTGGTTTACATATCTGTTTTGGTACCAGTATCATGCTGTTTTGGTTACTGTAGCCTTGTAGTATAGTTTGAAGTCAGGTAGTGTGATGCCTCCAGACTTTTTTTTTTTCCTCAGAATTGTCTTGGCTATACAGGCTCTTTTTTGGTTCCATATGAAATTTAAGCCGGCTTTTTCCAATTCCGTGAAGAAAGTCAATGGTAGCTTGATGGAGATAGCATTGAATTTATAGATTACTTTTGGCAGCATGGCCATTTCACCATATTGATTCTTCCTAACCATGAACATGGAATGTTTTTCCATTTGTCTGTGTCCTCTCTTATTTCCTTGAGCAATGGTTTGTACTTAAAGAGGTCCTTCACATCCCTTGTTATATTCCTAGGTATTTTATTCTCTGTGTAGCAATTGTGAATGGGAGTTCACTCATTATTTAGCTCTCTGTTTGTCTATTATTGGTGTATAAGAATGCATGTGATTTTTGCACATTGATTTTGTATCCTGAGACTTTGCTGAAGTTGTTTATGAGCTTAAGGACATTTGGGCTGAGACAGTGGGGTCTTCTAAACATACAATCATGTCATCTGCAAACAGAGGCAATCTGACTTCCTTTTTGTCTATTTGAATACCTTTTATTTCTTTTTCTTTCCTGATTGCCCCGGCCAAAACTTCCAATACTATATTGAATAGGAGTGGTGAGAGAGGGCATCCTTCTCTTGTGCCAGTTTTCAGAGGGAATGCTTCCAGTTTTTGCCCATTCAATATGATATTGACTGTGGGTTTGTTATAAATAGTTCTTATTATTTTGAGATATGTTCCATCGATACCTAGTTTAGTGAGAGATTTTAGTATGAAGCATTGTTGAATTTTTTCAAAGGCTCCCTCTGCATCTATTGAGTTAATCATGTGGTTTTTGCCTTTGGTTCTGTTTATGTGTTGGATTACATTTATAAATTGGCGTATGTTGAACCAGCCTTGCATCCCAGGGATGAAACCAACTGGATCATGATGGATAAGCTTCTTGGTGTGCTATTGCATTAGGTTTGCCAGTATTTTATTGAGGATTTGCATCAACATTCATTAGGGATATTGGCCTGAAGTTTTCTTTTTCAGTTGTGTCTCTGCCAGGTTTTAGTATCAGGATGATGTTGGCCTTGTAAAATAAGTTAAGGAGGATTCCCTGTTTTTCTATGATTTGGAATCATTTCAGAAGGAATGGTACCAGCTCCTCTTTGTACCTCTGGTAGAATTCGGCTATGAAACTGTCTGATCCTGGAATTTTTTGGTTGGTAGGCTATTAATTGCTGCCTCAATTTCAGACTTTGTTATTGGTCTATTCAGGGATTCAACTTCTTCCTGGTTTAGGCTTGGGAGGGTGTAAGTGTCCAGGAATTTATACATTTATTTTAGATTTTCTGTTTTATTTGTGTAGGAGTGTAAGTAGTATTCTCTAACAGTAGTTTGTATTTCTATGGCATTGGTGATGATAATCACCTTTATCATTTTTTATTACATCTGTTTGATTCTTCTCTCTTTTCTTTATTAGTCTGGCTAGCAGTCTATCTATTTTGTTAATCTTTTCAAAAAACCAGCTCCTGGATTCATTGATTTTTGAAGGGTTTTTTTGTGTTTCTATCTCCTTCAGTTTTGTTCTGGTCTTAGTTATTTCTTGTCTTCTCCTAGCTTTTGAGTTTGTTCTTGCTTCTCTAGTTCTTTTAATTTTGACATTAGGAGGTCAATTTTAGATCTTTTCTGCTTTCTCTTGTGGGCATTTCGTGCTATAAATTTCCCTCTAGACACTGCTTTAAATATGTCCCAGAGAT
This sequence comes from Sapajus apella, assembly GCF_009761245.1. NCBI lineage: Eukaryota > Metazoa > Chordata > Mammalia > Primates > Cebidae > Sapajus > Sapajus apella. Next base: position 41,807,033 of record NW_022436949.1, on the reverse strand, counting down.
TTTGGTACGTTGTGTCTTCATTCTCATAGGTTTCAAAGAACAACTTTATTTCTGCCTTCATTTCGTTGTTTATCCAATAGTCATTCAGGAGCCAGCTGTTCAGTTTCCATGTGGTTATGCAGTTTTGAGTGAGTTTCTTAATTCTCAGTTCTAATTTGATTGCACTGTGGTCTGAGAGACTGTCTGTTATGATTTCCATTCTTTTGCATTTGCTGAGGAGTGATTTACTTCCAATTATGTGGTCAATTTTAGAGTCAGTGTGATGTGGTACTGAGAAGAATGTATATCCTGTTGATTGGGGTGAAGAGTTCTATAGATGTCTATTAGGTCTGCTTGGTCCAGAGCTGAGTTCAAATCCTGCATATCCTTATTAATTTTCTGTTTCATTGATCTGTCTAATATTGACAGAGGGATGTTAAAGTCTCCCACCATTATTTTGTGGGAGTCTAAATCTCTTTGTAAGTCTCCAAGAATTTGCTTTATAAATCTGGGTGCTCCTGCATTGGGTCCATAGGATAGTTAGTTCTTCTTGTTGCATTGATCCCTTTACCATTATGTAATGCCCTTGTCTCTTTTGATCTTTAATGGTTTAAAGTCTGTTTTATCAAAGACCAGGATTGCAACTCCTGCTTTTTTTGCTTTCCATTTGCTTGGTAAATATTCCTCCATCCCTTTATTTTGAGCCTATGTGTGTCTTTCCAAGTGAGATGGGTCTCCTGAATACAGCACACTGATGGGTCTTGACTCTTTATCCACTTTTCCAGTCTGTGTCTTTTAATTGGGGCATTTGGCCTACTTACATTAAAGGTTAATATTGTTATGTGTGAATTTGATCTTGCCATTATGATGCTAGCTGGTTATTTTCCCTGTTAGTTGATGCAGCTTCTTCCTAGCATTGATGGTCTTCACAATTTGGTACGTTTTTCAAGTAGCTGGTACCGGTTGTTCCTTTCCATGTTTAGTGTTTCCTTCAGGAGCTCTTGTAGGGCAGGCCTGGTGGTGACAAAATCTCTCAGCATTTGCTTGTCTATAAAGAATTTTATTTCTCCTTCACTTAGGAAGCTTAATTTGGCTGGATATGAAATTCTGAGTTGGAAAATTCTTTTCTTTAAGAATGTTAAATATTGGCCCTCACTCTCTTATGGGTTGTAGGGTTTCTGCAGAGATCTGCTGTGAGTCTGATGGGATTCCCTTTGTGGGTATCCCAACCATTCTCTCTGGCTGCCCTTAGCATTATTCCTTCATTTCAACCCTGGTGAATCTGATGACTATGTGTCTTGGGGTTGCTCTTCTTGAGGAGTATCTTTGTGGTATTCTCTGTATTTCCTGAATTTGAATGTTGGCCTGCTTTGCTAGGTTGGGGAAATGCTCCTGGGTAATATCCTGAAGAGTATTTTTCAACTTGGTTTCATTCTCCCCTTCACTTTCAGGTACACCGATCAAATGTAGATTTGGTCTTTTCACGTAATCCCATGTTTCTTGGAGACTTTGTTCATTCCTATTCATTCTTTTTTCTCTAACCTTGTCTTCTCACTTTATTTCATTGAGTTGATCTTCAATCTCTGATTATTTTTTCTTCTGCTTGATCAATTAAGCTATTGAAACTTGTGTATGCTTTATGAAGTTCTGGTGCTGTTTTTCAGCTCCATCATGTCATTTATGTTCTTCTCTAAGCTGGTTATTCTAGTTAGCATTTTGTCTAATATTTTTTTCAAGGTTCTTAGCTTCCTTACATTGGGTTAGAACATGCTCCTTTAGCTCAGAGAAGGTTGTTACCCACTTTCTGAAGCCTGCTTCTGTCAATTTGTCAAACTCATTTTCCATCCAGTTTTGTTCCCTTGCTAGTGAGGAGCTGGGATGCCTTAAAGGAGAAGAGGCATTCTGGTTTTTGGAGTTTTCAGGCTTTTTGTGATTGTTTCTTCCCATCTTCATGGATTTATCTTTTTTGGTCTTTGAGGTTGGTGAACTTTGGATGGGGTTTCTGAGTGAATATTCTTTTTGTTGATGTTGAAACTATTTCTTTCCGTTTATTAGTTTTCCTTCTAACAGTCAGGCCCCTCTGCTTCAGGTCTGCTGGAGTCTGCTGGAGGTCCACTCTAGACTCTGCTTGTGTGGGAATCACCAGTGGAGGCTGCAGAACAGCAAAGGTTGTTGCCTGTTCCTTCCTCTGGTGGCTTTGTCCCAGAGGGGTACCTGCCAGATGCCAGCCAGAGCTTTCCTTTATGAGGAGTATATAGGCCCCTACTGGGAGATGTCTCCCAGTCAGGATATATGGATGTCAGGGATCCACTTGAGGAGGTAGTCTTTCCCTTATTATAGCTCAAATGCTGTGTTGGGAAATCCTCTGCTCTCTTCAGAGCTGCCAGGCAGGGCTGTTTCAGTCTGCTGAAGCCATACCCACTACTGCCCCTTTTCCCATGTCTTCTATCCCAGGAAGGTTGGGGCTTTATTTATAAGTCCCTCATGGGCTGCTGCCTTTTTTCAGGGATGTCCTGCCAAGTGAGAACATCTAGTGAGACAGTGCCTGCAGCTGCTGAGATACATTGCACTGTGCCCAGCTCACACTTCCTGGCAGCTTTGCTTACACTGTGGGGTTGAAACCACCTACTAGAGCATCAGCCATGGCAGACACCCCTCCCGACATTGATCTCAAAAGTCCCAGGTCGAGCTTAGATGTTCCAGGTCAAGCTCAGACATTCCAGGTTGTACTCAGACTGCTGTGCTGGCTGCAAGAATTTCAAGCCAATGGATCTTAGCTTGCTGTTGCCAGTAGGGGTGGGACACACCAAGCCAGACCACTTGGCTCCCTGGCTTCAGCCCCGTTTCCAGGGGACTGAGCAGTTCTGTCTCGCATGCATTCCAGGCACACCTGGGGTATGAAAAAAAAAAAAAAAACTGCTTGCAGCTAGTTCAGTTTCTGCCCAAATGGCTGCCCAGTTTTGTGCTGGAAACCCATGAGCCCTGGTGGTTGTGTAGGTACCAGAGGGAATCTCCCGATCTGTGGGTTGTGAAGACTATAGGAAAAGCACAGTATATGGGCCAGAGTGCAGGAAACAGTCCTTAATATCTTCCCTTGGCTAGGAGAGGGTGTTCCCCAGCCCCTTGCACTTCCTGGGTGAGGCAATGCCCCACCCTACTTTGGCTCACCCTCCTTGGGCTGCACCCACTTTCCAACCAGTCCCAATAAGATGAACCAGGTACCTCAGTTGGAAATGTGGAAATCACCTACCTTCTGCAATCCATCTTGCTGGGAGCTATGCACCAGAACTGTTACTATTTGGCCATATTGCCGGGGGACCTGGGCAATTATTCTTAAAGATTTGCAGCCCATTGGATATGCTGACATTTAAGACATTCACTATCAATATCTTATTTCCTTAATCCCACAATCTCAATAAAAACTTTGGTCTAAATATGAATGGAAATGGCGAGTTAATTAAAGCAAATACTTGTGACAGATTAATTATATGTTTTTCTCTTACACACTATGTATAGAAATGAAGCTCATTTGCCTTAGCTTTCTACCTTCTTATCCATAATACAAGGATTCTTCAATCCTCATGGAGCCCCAGTAACATGTGAAATTTGTGCTAGGTACTGCAAGGGATGCCAAAAATGAACAAGGCATCAGTTGTATGGGAATATGCCATCTCTCACAGGAGAAATAAATAAGTACTGTATTCAAGTATTAAAGTGAGAATTTAAATGCTATAAAGCAGTTACAATACAGGAAATTTAAAGGAAGGATAGATCATACTGAGTAGGATAAATCAGAAAATGAAGGCTAAACTTTGGAAATGAGAAATTATTCTGGAAATTCATAGATGAATTTATTAGTGGAATAGAGTCTTCTATGGAAGGGTGCAGCCTAAGCAAATAAAACGAGAAAAGGGATTGACTATGTTTCTGCAACTTCAAGAGATCCAGTTTCCCTACAGAGCAAAGGAGTAGAACAGGAGAGAAAAAGGCAATGGATCCGTGCATCCCCTAAACTATTTTACCATGTATTTTACTTTGACAAAACAACTATCACTTATTTGCTTTTTCTTTCTTTTCTTTCTTTTTTTTTTTTTTTTCGAGACAGGGTTTCCCTCTGTCGTCCAGACTAGAGGGCAGTGGTTCAATCACCGCATTCTGCAGCTTCCGAACCTCCTTAGCTCAAGCAATCTTCCTGCCTCTACTTTACAAAGTGTTGGGACTATAAGCGTAAGCCACCACGTCCAGGCTTATGGGCACTTTTCTGTGCACTTTTACATGTAACTCTCTAAATCATTCTTTGCCACCGTTCATGTGCATAGGAATCACCTGTGGTTCCCGTTAAATGGAGATCTTGATTCAGTAGGTCTGGGTTGGGGTCTGAGCTTCCGCATTTCCATTGAGCTCACAGCTGATGCCTACCTTTGAGTGGCGAAGGCTCTAAGTGTGATTTCTAGCCATTAGTATTAATTACCTGGGAACTTGGCAAAAATAAAATGCAAATTCTTGGCCCCCACAAGGGATCTACTGAATTCTAAACATTGTGGGGCGACCCAGCACTCTGTAGTGTTTTAACAGGCAAGTGGTTAAAGTTTGAGAGCCACACGTAAGTCACAGGTTTCCTAACATGACTGCACACTGGAATCACCTGTGGTTTTTAAATAATACTATTGATGCTGCATCTCACCCCCCCGAGATTCTCAGGGAAGGGGCGTGGCCTTGGAAGCGGCCGTCTAAAAGCTCTCCCTGGTGATTCCAATCTGTAGTAACATTTGAGAACTGCGTCAGGTGGGGACTTCAACTTTTACAGGCCTTATTTTCCTCCTATGTAAAACGTGGACAATATCCATGTGGTCCTGACTTTGCTTCCAGATTTTGGTAACTCCAGCCAGCCCTAGTTGGACCTGGAGAGCCCGCTTCCCGCCCCGTGTGCCAAGGCCTGTCGGAGAACCCAGGGCCCGGGAAGTGGACCTGCGGGAGCATCCGTGACGCATTTCAGCACCCTGGCGCCGCCCCGGCTGCTCAGACGTGGCCCAGTGACCAGCTGGCGTCGGCTCCCCTGACCGCACCCACTAGACCGTCTCTGAGTGGGACACGCATGCGCCGGCCAGACCGGGCACCCAGTAACGGACTCGAGCTCCACCCCCCCACCGGAAGTGGGTAGCCGCGCGCCGGGAAGAGCCGGCTGGAGCGTGGCGCCCGCAGACTGGGTGCCGGGGCTAAGGGACTCGCGCTTTTCTCTTCGTGCCATGGCGCCAGCGAAGGCCAAGAACGCGGTGCGGCTGCTCCTGGGCTCCACGGCTCTGTGGCTCTCGCAGCTCGGCGCCGAGACAGTTTCCGCGTCCAAGGCGGTGACGGCCCACTTGGCCGCGAAGTGGCCCGAGACCCCGCTGCTGCTGGAGGCGAGGTGGGTGCGGGCCGGGCTCTTGGCCGGGCGGGTGTAGACACGCTGCCACCCTCAGCCCCCCTCTTTTCACGCTCACAGCGGGTGTCTTCTAGCTGTCACCCGGCTTCTCCAGACGCCCCCGCCCTGGCCCTGAGCATCAATCACTACCTCCTTTCCTCCTGACCCAGGGCAGCTTCTCAGTTCCCGTGCAGCACTCACTTGCAATTCCTTTTTCCCTCAGGTCTTACTTTGCTCAGTTTTAAAAACTTCTTGCTCTGCTTTAATTCATTGGGATTTCTTAGCATTTACGCGTGGCACTTAACGCAAGCGCTTCAACTGAGGTAGGCAGTTCCGTTCAGCAGACAGTTTTTAAAGTACCTAGTTTCATAATGACGACATCATACCATCAGCTCCTAAGCTTGCTGTGGGGAGGGCAACTTCCTGCAAAGAAATATTTTTTCTTTATCTCTTCCAACGGAATTAGTTCATGACGTATCATTTACTCTGCAGGAACAAAACTTGTAGCTATTGCATTTTGCCCCTTAGTATTCCAATAGTTGTGTAAAATTAGAAAGTTCTTTCTCTTAGCAAAAATTTTCTTCAAAATACCACCATCATTCTTCATAAAACTAGGAAACTTAGTAACTTAGTAAAAAAAAAAAAAAGTTTTACACCAACGACTTAATGGTTGTTCACAACAACAGCGTGTGGTCCCAAAGAGAGACTCCATCACTCCTCGTAAGTTGCATGTATTTGATGCTAAACCAGTTTAAAATTTTTTTTTTTCATTTTTATAGATTATTGGGGAACAGATGGTGTATGGTTACATGAGTAAGTTCTTTAGTGGTGATTTGTGAGATTTTGGTGAACCCATCACCCCTGCAGTGTACACTGCCCCCAATTTATAGTATTTTAGCCCTCACCCCCTTCCCATCCTTTCCCCCTGAGTCCCCAAAGTCCATTGTGTCATTCTTATGAGTTTGCATCCTCATAGTTTACCTCCCACATATCATTGAGAATATATGATATTTGGTTTCCCATTCCTGACTTAATTCACTTAGGATAATAGTCTGTAATCTCATCCAGGTTGCTGTGAATGCCATTGATTCACTCCTTTATGGCTGAGTAGTATTCCATTATATACATGCGCCACAGTTTATCCACTTGTTGATTGATGGGCATTTGAGTTAGTTCTGCATTTTTGCACTTGTGAATTGTGCTGCTATAAACATGCGTGTGCAAGTGTCTTTTTCATATGACTTCTTTTCCTCTGGGTGGACACCTAGTGGGATTGCTGGTTCAAATGGTAGATCTACTTTTAGTACTTTGAGGACTCCCCACGCTGTTTCCATAGTGGTCATACTAGTTTAGATTCCTACCCGCAGTGGAGAAGTTCCCTGTTCACCGCATCCATGCCAACATCTATTAGTTTTTGGTATTTTGATTATGGCCATTCTTGCAGGAGTAAGGTGGTATTGCATTGTGGTTTTGATTTGCGTTCCCCTGATCGTTAGTATGTTGAGCATTTTTTCATGTTTGTTGGCCATTTGTACATCTTTTGAGAATTGTCTCTTCATGTCTTTAGCTCACTTTTTGATGGGATTCATTCCTGCTGATTTGAGTTCCTTGAAGATTCTGGATATTAGTCCTTTGTCAGATGTATAGATTGTGAAGATTTTCTCCCACTCTGTGGGTTGTCTGTTTACTCTGCTGACTGTTCCTTTTGCCATGCAAAAGCTCTTTAATTAAGCCCCTGGTATTTATCTTGTATTTTAAATTGCATTTACTTTGGGGTTCTTGGTTATGAAATTCTTGCCTAAGTCAATGTCTAGAAGGATGTTTCTGATATTATCTTCTAGAATTTTTATAGTTTCAGTTTCTAGATTTAAGTCCTTGATCCATCTTGAGTTGATTTTTGTATAAAGTGAGAGATGAGAATCCAGTTTCATTTTCCTACATGTGGCTGGCCAATTATCCCAGCACCATTTTTTGAATAGGGTGCCCTTTCCCCACTTTGTTTTTGTTTGCCTTTTCAGAGATCAGTTGAGTGTAAGTATTTGGGTTTATTTCTGGGTTCTCTATTATGTTCCATTGGTCTGTGTGCCTGTTTTTACACCGGTACCATGCTGTTTTGGAGACTATGGGCTTATAGTGAAGCAGGAGTGGCTGCAAACAAACTTCTCGAACACTGAACGGGGAAGGAAATGGTAACTTTATTTGGCCAGGCGCTGAGGCAGGCCTAGATGCCTCAACAACCAAGCTCCCTGACAAAGAAAATCCTGGCCCTTTTAAAGGCTCACAATGTAAGAGATCTAAGAGGTGCACATGTGAGAGGGTCATGATTAATTTAGCAAGCGTGGGGATGTGACTAGATAGGGGTCTTGAGCGGTTGAGTAAGAACAATGCCTTCCAGGATAAGGTTCCTCCATACCACACCTGTAATCTATAGTTAGGATTGTGGTTAGGAGTAGGGGGTTTAATTTTTAACCTCCAGACCTGGTCAGTGGCGCCAACTGGTTCTTCCGCTGACCTCATCTGGCTTTTAACTTTCTTTTCCTTGTTTTCTCCAAACACAGGCTGAGAAAAGGGAGTCTCCTTCCTCAATAGCATAGTGTGAAATCAGATAATATGATGCCTCCAGATTTGTTCTTTTTGCTTAGTTCATAGCTTTAGCTATGTGGGCTCTGTTTTGGCTCCATATGAATTTTAGGATTTTTTTCCTAGTTTTGTGATGAATGGTGTTGGTATTTTGATGGGAATTGCATTGAATTTGTAGATTGCTTTTGGCAGTATGTTTATTTTCACAGTATTGATTCTACCCATCCATGAGCATGGGATATGTTTCCATTTGTTTGTGTCATCTGTGATTTCTTCAGGCAGTGTTTTGTAGTTTTCCTTGTAGAAGTCTTTCACCTCCTTTGTTAGGTATATTCCTAGGTATTTTATTTTTGTTGGAACTATTGTAAAAGAGGTTGAGTTCTTGATTAGATTCTCAGCTAGGTTGCTGTTGGTGTATAGGAGAGCTACTGATTTGTGTACATTAATTTTGTATCTGGAAGCTTTGCCGAATTCTTTGATCAGTTCTAGGAGGTTTTTGGAGGAGTCTTTAGGGTTTTCTAGGTATACAGTCTCAATTTGACTTCCTCTTTACCGATTTGTATGCCCTTTATTTCTTTGTCTTGTCTGATTGCTCTGACTAGGACTTCCATTACTATGTTGAATAGAAGTGGTGAGAGTGGGCATCCTTGTCTTGTTCCAGGTCTCAGAGGGAATGCTTTCAACTTTTCCCCATCCAGTATTATGTTGGCTGTGGGTTTGTCATAGATGGCTTTTATTACATTGAAGTATGTCTCTTGTATGTTGATTTTGCTTAGAGTTTTAATCATAAAGTGATGCTGGATTTTGTTGAATGCTTTTTCTGCGTCTATTGAAATGATCATGTAATTTTTGTTTTTAATTCTGTTTATGTGGCATATGATTATTGACTTGCATATGTTAAACCATCCCTGTATCCCTGGTATGAAACCGTCTTGATAATGGTGGATTATCTTTTTGACATGTTGTTGGATTCGGTTAGCTAATGTATTGTTAAGAATTTTTGCATGTATGCTCATCAGGGATATTGGTCTGTAGTTTCCTTTTTTTGGTTATGTTTTTTCCTGGTTTTGGTATTAGGGTGATACTGGCTTCATGGGAGGATCCCCTCTCTCTCTGTCTTGTGGAATAGTGTCAATAGGATTTGTACCAATTCTTCTGTGAATGGCTGGTAGAATTTGGCTATATATTTCTCTGGTCCCGGACTTTTTTTGTTGATAATTTTTTTATTACAGTTTCAATCTTGCTGCTTGTTATTGGTCTGTTCAGCGTATCTAATTCTTCCTGATTTAAGCTAGGAGGGTTGTATCTTTCAAGGAATTTATCCATCTCCTCTAGATGTTCCAGTTTATGCATGTAAAGATGTTTGTGGTAGCCTTGAATGATCTTTTGTATTTCAGTGTTGTTAGTTGTAATATCTCCCATTTTATTTCTAATTGAGCTTATTTGAATTTTCTCTCTTTTTTTGTTGGTTAATCTTGCTAATGGTCTGTTAATGTTTTTCAAAGAACTAGCTTGTTTCATTTATCTTCTGTATTTTTTTTTGTTTCAGTTTCATTTAGTTCTGCTCTGATCTTGGTTACTGCCCTACTTCTGCTGGGATTGGGTTTGCTTTGTTTTTGTTTCTTTAGTTCCTTGAGGTGCGACCTTAGATTGTCTGTGCTCTTTCAGGCTTTTTGATGTAGGCATTTAGGGCTATGAACTTTCTTCTTAGCACTGCCTTTGCTGTATCCTAGAGGTTTTCATACGTTGTATCACTGTTGTCATTCACTTTGAATAATTTTTTAATTTCCATTTTGATTTCATTGTTGATCATTCAGACTATTTAATTTCCATGTATTTGCATGGTGTTAAAGATTCCTTTTGGGGTTGATTTTCGGTTTTATTCCACTGTTGTCTGAGAGAGTGCTTGATATAATGACAGTTTTCTTAAATTTATTAAGGCTTGATTTGTGGCCTATCATATGGTCTGTCTGGGAGAAAGTTCCATGTACTGATGAATAGACCGTCTATTCTGACATTGTTGGATAGAATGTTCTATAAATATCTGTTAAGTCCATTTTCTCCAGGGTGTAGTTTCAATCCATTATTTCCTTGTTGACTTTCTGTCCTGATGACCTGCCTAGTGCTCTCTGTGGAGTACTGAAGTCCTCCACTATTACTGTGTTACTGTGTTTCTCATTTCTTAGGTCTAGTAGTAATTGTTTTATAAATCTGGGAGCTCCAGTGTTTATTGCATACATGTTTAGGATCGTGATATTTTCCTGTTGGACAAGGCCTTTTATCATTATATCATGTCCCTCTTTGTGTTTTTTAACTGTTACTGCTTTAAATTTTGTTTTGTCTCGCATAAGAATAGCTGTTCCTTGTTCTCACTCATAGGCGGGTGTTGAACAATTAGAACACAGGGACACAGGGAGGGGAGCATCATACACTGAGGTCTGTTGGGTGGAGCAGGGGAGGGATAGCGAGAGGGCGGGGAGGTTGGGGAGGGATAACATGGGAAGAAATGCCAGATATAGGTGATGGGTGAATGGAGGCAGCAAACCACATTGCCATGTATGTACGTATGCAACAATTCTGCATGATCTGCACATGTACCCCAGAACCTAAAGTACAATTAAAAAAAAAAAAGGATAGCTGTTCTTCGCTTTTGGTGTCCATTTGCATGGAATGTCTCTTTTCACCCCTTTACCTTAAGTTTATGTGAGTCCTTAGGTCTTAGGTGAGTCTCCTGAAGGCAGCAGATAGTTGGTTGGTGAATTCTTATCCATTCTGCAATTCTGTATCTTTTAAATGGTGCATTTAGGTCATTTACATTCAATGTTAGTATTGAGATGTGAGGTACCATTTTATTCATTGTGCTATTTGTTGACTGTATACCTTGTTGTTGTTGTTTTTATTATTATATTTTTGTTTTATAGGTCCTGTGAGATTTGTGTTTTAAAGAGGTTCTGTTTTGATTTATTTCCATGATTTGTTTCAAGATTTAGAGCACCTTTTAGCAGTTTTTATAGTGCTGACTTGGTAGTGGCAAATTCTCTCAGCATTTTTTTGTCTGGAAAAGATGATCTTTTCCCTTCATTTATGAAGACAAGTTTTGCTGGATACAAAATTCTTGGCTGATAATTGTTGTATTTAAGGAGGCAGAAGATAGGGCCCCAATCCCTTATAGTTTGTAGGGTTTCTGCTGAGAAATCTTCTGTTAATCTGATAGGTTTTTCTTTATAGGTTACCTGGTGCTTTTGCCTCAGAGCTCTTAAGATTCTTTCCTTCATCATAACTCTGGATAACCTGATGACAGTATGCCTAGGTGATGATCTTTTTGCAATGAATTTCCCAGGTCTTCTTTGAGCTTCTTGTCTTTGGATGTCTAGGTCTCTAGAAGGGCCAGGGAAGTTTTCTTCAGTTATTCCCCCAAATATGTTTTCCCAACTTTTAGATTTCTCTTCTTTCTCAGGAACACTGATTATTATTAGGTTTGGTCATTTAACATAATCCGAGACTTCTTGGAGGCTTTGTTCATATTTTCTTATTCTTTTTTCTTTGTCTTTGTTGCATTGGGTTAATTCGAAAACCTTGTCTCTGAGCTCTGAAGTTCTTTCTTCTACTTATTCACTTCTATTGCAGAGACTCTCCAGAGCAAATTTGCTTTCTATAAATGTGTTCATTGTTTCCTGAAGTTTTGATTGTTTTTTATTTATGCTATCTATTTCACTAAAGATTTCTCCTTTCATTCCTTGTATCATTTTTTGATTTCTTTAAATTGGGCTTTGTTTTTCTCTGGTGCCTCCTTGAATAGCTTAATAACTGACAATTTGAATTCTTTTTCAGGTAAATAAGGCATTTTATCTTGGTTCAGATCTATTGCTGGTGAGCTAGTGTTTTTTTTTTTTTTTTTTTTTTTTGGAGGTGTTGAAGAACCTTGTTTTGTCATATTACCAGAGTTGGTTTTCTGGTTCCTTCTTATTTGGATAGGCTCTATCAGAGGGAAGATCTAGGGCTCAAGGTTGTTGTTCAGATTATTTTGTCCCACTAGGTATTCCCTTGACGTCATACTCTCCCCCTTTTCCTAAAGATGTGGTTTCCTAAAAGCTGAGCTGTAGTGTTTGTTTTCTCTCTTCTGGATCTAGGCATCCAGCAGATCTAACAGACTGGGCTGGTTCTGGGAATTTTCTGCACAGTCCTGTGATGTGAACCATCTGTGGGTCTCTTAGCCATGGATACCAGCACTTGCTCTGGTGGACGTGGCAGGGGGGTGAAATGGACTTTCTGAGGGTCTTTACTTTTGGGTGTTTAATGTACTAATTTTGTGCTGGTCTTCTGCAGGCAGGTGGTGCTTTCAAGAGAGCATCAGCTATAGTAGTATGGAAAGGATCAGGTAGGGGTTGGGGCCCTAAAACTTCCAAGAGTATATGCCCTTTGTCTTTAGCTACCAGGGTGGGTAGGAAAGGACCATCAGGTGGGGGCAGAGCTAGGACATGTCTTGGCTCAGTTGTTGTGGCTGCTATGGGGGAAGGCGGGTGGGATTCCCAGGTCAATGGAGTTATGTTCCCAGGAGGAGTATGGCTGCCTCCGCCATGTCATGCAGGTTGTCAGGGAAGAGGGGTGTAGCCTACAGTCACAGGCCTCATCCAGCTCCCATGCAACCCAAAAGGTCAGTCTCACTCCCACTGTGCCCTACTCGACAGCACTGAGTCTGTTTCCAGGTGATGGGTGAGCAGGGCTCAGAACTTGCCCCTTCTACCAGCCTCCTAGCTGGAAATGCAAGTAGGGCTCTCACTCACGCTTCCCCACCTATGGGGTTTGCACACCAGATTCATGCCCTTCCCCAAGTTCTGCCTAGGAGATTTCTTGTTCAGTTGGAATTGTTAAAAAGTTCAGCTGGTGGTTTCCTTCTCCCTGTGGTCTTTTCCCAGTACCTCTGGCAGCCCTTCTCAAGGACCCCTGTGAGGCAAGGCAGAAATGGCTTCCTAGGGGACCCGGAGAGCCCACAGGGCATTTCCTGCAGCTTCCTCTACCTCTGTATTCTGCTTAGCTCTCTAAATTGACTCAGCTCCAGGTAAAGTCAAAATCTTCTGCCGTGATCTATACCTTTGGGTTCTACAGTTAGGATGTGTATTTAGGGGTAGAGAATCCCACTTTCCCATTCTCACAGTTTGGGTACTCAGTATTTGGGGAGTCTCCCAGGTCCTACAGGAGCAATCCACTTCCTTCAGAGGGTCTGTGGGTTCTCTTGGTTTTCTTGATTTTTTCCTGTAGTAGTTCTGGAGCAGAATTTCAGAATGCAAGACTCTACATGCTGCTCTGTCCATTTGAATGGGAGGCTAAAACAGTTTTTATTGAATACATGATTCTAGCTTAATTTTGATCCCCTTCCTTTATCCTTTCTCCAGTGTTTAACATTTTGCCTAGATCTGATCTCACACTTAGCTCCAAATTAGTCTAATTTCTTCTTCTAACTGCTTTTTGCCATCTCTGGCTTTACATTTGCCTCAAGAGTCTTAGAATTGGAACTCTTGTGGGATGCTCCTAAGGTCCTTGACAGTCTGATTTACAAACCTCATCACTTGTACAAATGGTCCCCAACTTAACATGGTTCAATTTAGAATTTTTTGACTTTACTATGGGTTTACTAGGGTATTAAATGCATTTTTTACTTATAGTATTTGCAACTTACAATGGGCTTATCGGGAGGTAACCCCATCTAAGTCAAGGGGCCTCTGTAATAGGTTGAATGCTGGACCCCAAAAAGATATGTCCACATCCTAACTCCCAGAACCTGTGACTGTTACCTTATTTGGAAAAATGTCTTTGTTGATTGATCCAACATGGCCGTTTAGGAACAGCTCAGGATTGGAGCCCCCAGTGAAAGCGCAGAGGGTGAGTGGATGCCGCATTTTTATTGCCCACAGACTAGGAAATTCCCAGGCGGAGGAGCCCCACGGTTTGCCAGTGTGGCTGTTTCGGCCGGCGCGGCTGTGTCAGCTGGCACGGCTGCTTTGCCCCGCACGGCTGCTTTGTCAGCACCCTGGTGCAGCGGTTCTCCGTACAAAATACACTGGTCCGGATGCCCTTTTGGCTGGCGATTGGAGCCATGGGAAGTTGCCCATTCATCTGTTTAAAAAGGGGACTGAACAGGGAACCAGGACAGTAGATTCCAGGGCAGAAAAAGCGCCATGAATCTCAGTGCCGCTGTTTAAGCCAGCGCAGTGAGTGGCTGCAGGGGAAAACATACAGATCCCGGCGCCTCTTCAACAGGCGACTGGAAGACCGACTTAAAAAAAAAAAAAAAGGCTCTGAGGCAGGGAGCCAGGCGATCGATCAGGCTAGGCTGGTCCCACCCCCACAAAAGAACAGTAATCAGAAACTCTCTGGATTGAGAGTTTCACAGCAAGCGCAGCTGAACCCGGGATGGTCCAGCCCTGTGGGGGAGGGGCATCTGCCATTACCGAGGCACTCCAGCACTACGGAGGTAGTCGGCCAATGCTGAGGCAGCCTGCCATTGCCAAGGCAACATGCCATTGCTGAGGCAGCCCACCATTGCCGAGGCAACCCGACATTGCACAGAGAGTCTGCCAATACAGAGGTGGGCCACCATTGCCAAAGCAGTTCTAACTACACCCATATAAACGGACTGCAGGCAAGTTCACTCGGCAGCTGGGCAGAGCCCACAGCAGCTCAGCAAAGCCTCTACAGGCAGGCAGTGACTAGGCTGCCTCCTTGCTGGGCAGGGAAGCTCTGAAGGGGGAAAAAAAAAAAAGAAGGCAGCAGCACAGTGGAAACTTTATTTATGGGAACATAACTCCATAAATAAAGCCCTAAATCCCTGGGAAAGAGCACCTGGGAACAAAAAGCGGTTTATGAGTTCTGCTGCAGCAGACCTAAACGTACCTGCCCAGCAGCTCAGAATGAACAACGGAGCTCACAGCTCAGCATTTGAGCTCCCATAAAAAACAGGCTGTCTCCTCAAGCAGCTCCCTGACCCCTGTGTATCCAAAGAGCTACTTTATAAAGGAGAGATCAGACTGACACTTGGTGGGTATCCTTCTGGGACAAAGATAGCGGAAGAAGAAAACTGGTAGCAACCCTTACTGTTCTGCAGCTGCTGCAGGTGATTCCCCAGGCAAGCAGGGCCTGGAGTGGACTTCAGCAGACCTACAGCAGAGGGGCCAAACTGTTAGGAGGAAAACTAAGAAACAGAAATAACATCATCATCAACAAACAGAACGTCCACTCAGAGACCCAATCTGAAAGCCAGCAACTACAAAGACGACAGGTGGATAAATCCATAAAGAAGGGACGAAACCAGCACAAACAGGATGAAAACACCAGAAACCAGAACACCTCTCCTCCTACAAGGGATCACAACTCCTCACCAGCAAGGGAACAAGGTTGGATGGAGAACGAGTGTGATGAAATGACAGAATCAGATTTCAGAAGGTGGGTAGTAAGAAACTTCTGTGAACTTAAAGAACATGTTCTAACCCAATGCAAAGAAACCAAGAACCTTGAAAAAAGATTTGACAAAATGCTAACAAGAATGGACAAAATAGAAAGGAATATAAGTGAATTGATGGAGCTGAAAAACGCAACATGAGAACTTTGCGAAGCATGCGCAAGTTTCAACAGCCGAATTGACCAAGGAGTAGAAAGGATATCAGAGGTCGAAGATCAACTCAATGAAATAAAACGGGAAGGCAAGAATAGAGAAAAAAGGGTAAAAAGGAATGAACAAAGTCTCCAAGAAATGTGGGACTATGTGAAAAGACCTAATCTACGTTTGATAGGTGTACCTGAATGCGACGAAGAGAATGAATCCAAGCTGGAAAATACTCTTCAGGATATTATCCAGGAAAACTCCCCCAACCTAGCAAGGCAGGCCAATATTGAAGTCCAGGAAATACAGAGAACACCACAAAGATATTCGTCAAGAAGAGCAACCCCAAGGCACATAATCGTCAGATTCACCAGGGTTGAAATGAAGGAGAAAATACTAAGGGTAGCCAGACAGAAAGGTTGGGTTACCCACAAAGGGAAGCCCATCAGACTCACAGCAGATCTCTCGGCAGAAACCCTACAAGCCAGAAGAGAGTGGGGACCAATATTCAGCATCCTTAAAGAAAAGAATTTTCAACCCAGAATCTCCTATCCAGCCAAACTAAGCTTCATAAGTGAAGGAAAAATAAAATCCTTTGTGAACATGCAAGTACTCAGAGATTTCATCACCACCAGGCCTGCTTTACAAGAGCTCCTGAAAGAGGCTCTACACATAGAAAGGAACAACCAGTACCAGCCACTCCGAAAACATGCCAAATGGTAAAGAGAATCAACACAATGAAGAATCTGCATCAACTAATGGGCAAAACAGCCAGCTAGCACCAAAATGGCAGTATCAAATTCACACATAACAATATTAACCCTAAATGTAAATGGACTAAATGCCCCAATCAAAACACACAGACTGGCAAATTGGATAAAAAGTCAAAACCCATCGGTGTGTGTATCCAGGAAACCCATCTCACATGTAAGGAAACACAAAGGCTCAAAATAAAGGGATGGAGGAAGATTTACCAAGCAAATGGAGAGCAAAAAAAAAGCAGGAGTTGCAATTCTCATCTCTGATAAAATAGACTTTAAAGCAACAAAGATCAAAAGAGACAAAGAAAGACATTACATAATGGTAAAAGGATCAATGCAACAAGAAGAGCTAACGATCCTAAATATATACGCACCCAATACAGGAGCACCCAGATACATAAGGCAAATTCTTAATGACTTACAAAGAGACTTGGACTCCGACACAATTATAGTGGGAGACTTTAACACCCCATTGTCAATATTAGATCAACCAGACAGAAAATTAGCAAGGATATCCAGGACTTGAACTCAGACGTGGACCAAGCAAGCCTAATAGACATTTACAGAACTCTCCACCCCAAATCCACAGAATATGCAGTATTCTCAGCACCACATCACACCTACTCTAAATTTGACCGCATAATAGGGAGTAAATCACTCCTCAGCAAATGCAAAAGAACGGAAATCGTAACAAACAGTCTCTCAGACCACAGTGCAATCAAGTTAGAACTCAGAATTCGAAAACTAACCCAGAACCGCACAGCTTCATGGAAACTGAACAACTTGCTCTTGAATGTTGACTGGATTAAACAATGAAATGAAGGCAGAAATAAAGATGTTCTTCAAAACCAACGAGAATGAAGACACAACATACCAGAATCTCTGGGACATATTTAAAGCAGTCTCTAGAGGAAAATATATAGCAATAAGTGCCCACATGAGAAGCAAGGAGAGATCAAAAATTGACACCCTATCGTCAAAACTGAAAGAGCTAGAGGAGCAAGATCAAAAAAAACTCAAAACCTAGCAGAAGACAAGAAATAGCTAAGATCAGAGCAGAACTGAAGGAGACAGAGACACAAAAAAACCCTTCAAAAAATCAATAAATCCAGGAGCTGATTTTTCGAAAAGATCAACAAAATAGACCACTAGCCAGATTGATAAAAAAGAAAAAAGAGAATAACCAAATTGATGCAATAAAAAATGATAAAGGGGATATCACTACAGGTTCCACAGAAATTCAAACCATCACCAGAGATTATTACAAACAACTCTGTGCACATAAACTAGTAAATCTGGAAGAAATGGATAAATTCCTGGACACTTGCCTCTTCCCAAACCTAAACCAGGAAGAAGCCGAAACCCTGAACAGACCCATAACAAGGTCTGAAGTTGAGGCAGCAATTAAGAGCTTACCACCCCAAAAAAAGCCCAGGCCCAGACGGGTTCACAGTCGAATTCTACCAGACATACAAAGAGGAGCTGATACCATTCCTTCTGAAACTATTCCAAACAATACAAAAAGAGGGAATTCTTCCCAAATCATTTTATGAAACCAACATCATCCTGATACCAAAATCTGGCAGAGACTCAACAAGAAAAGAAAACTTCAGGCCAATATCCATGATGAACATAGATGCAAAAATCTTCAATAAAATACTGGCAAGCCGATTGCAACAGCACATCAAAAAGCGTATCCACCATGATCAGGTAGGCTTCATCCCGGGGATGCAAGGCTGGTTCAATATACACAAGTCTATAAATGTAATTCACCACATAAACAGAACCAAAGACAAAAGCTGCATGATTATCTCAATTGATGCAGAGAAGGCCTTTGACAAAATTCAACAGCCCTTTATGCTAAAAACCCTCAATAAGCTAGGTATTGACGGAACATATCTCAAAATAATAAAAGGTATTTATGACAAACCAACAGCCAATGTCATACTGAATGGGCAAAAACTGGAAGCATTCCCTTTGAAATCTGGCACTAGACAAGGATGCCCTCTCTCACCACTCTTATTCAATATAGTACTAGAGGTTCTAGCCAGAGCAGTCAGGCAAGAAAAAGAATAAAGGGTATTCAAATAGGAAAGGAGGAAGTCAAATTGTCTCTATTTGCAAATGACATGATTGTATATCTAGAAGACCCCATCGCCTCAGCCCAAAATCTTCTGAAACTGATAAGCAACTTAGGCAAAGTCTCAAGGTACAAAATCAATTTCAAAAATCACATGCATTCCTATACACCAATAACAGACTTAGAGCCAAATCAAGAACAAACTGCCATTCACAATTGCCACAAAGAGAATAAAATACCTGGGAATACAACTGAGAAGGAACGTAAAGGACCTCTTCAAGGAGAAGTACAAGGCACTGCTCAATGCAATAAGAGAGGACACAAACAGATGGAGAAACATTCCATGTTCATGGTTAGGAAGAATCAATATCTTGAAAATGGCCATACTGCCCAAAGTAATTTACAGATTCAACACTATCCTCATCAAGCTACCAATGACCTTCTTCACAGAACTGGAAAAAAACACTTTAAACTTCATATGGAACCAAAAGAGAGCCTGCATAGCCAAGTGAATTCTAAGCAAAAAGAACAAAGCTGGAGGCATCACACTACCGGACTTCAAACTATACTACAAGGCTACAGTAATCAAAACAGCATGGTACTGGTACCAAAACAGAGATATAGACCAATGGAACAGAACAGAGGTCTCAGAGGCAACACAACATATCTACAACCATCTGATCTTTGACAAACCTGACAAAAACAAGCAATGGGGAAAGGATTCCCTGTTTAATAAATGGTGTTGGGAAAACTGGCTAGCCATGTGCAGAAAGCAGAAACTGGACCCCTTCCTGACACCTTACACTAAAATTAACTCCAGATGGATTAAAGACTTAAACATAAGACCTAACACCATAAAAACCCTAGAAGAAAATCTAGGCAAAACCATTCAGGACATAGGTGTAGGCAAGGACTTCATGACCAAAACACCAAAAGCATTGACAACAAAAGCCAAAGTAGACAAATGGGACCTATTCAAACTCCACAGCTTCTGTACAGCAAAAGGAAGAGTCATTAGAGTGAATCGGCAACCACCAGAATGGGAAAAATTTTTTGCAGTTTACCCATGTGACAAAGAGCTGATATCCAGAATTTACAAAGAACTAAAACAGATCTACAAGAAAACAAACAATCCCATTCAAAAGTGGGCAAAGGATATGAACAGATATTTTACAAAAGAAGACATACATGAGGCCAACAAACATGAAAAAATGCTCATCATCACTGGTCATCAGAGAAATGGAAGTCAAAACTATATTGAGATACCATCTCACGCCAGTTAGAATGGCGATCATTAAAAAATCTAGAGACAACAGATGCTGGAGAGGATGTGGAGAAATAGGAACACTTTTACACTGTTGGTGGGAGTGTAAATTAGTTCAACCATTGTGGAAGACAGTGTGGCGATTCCTCAAGGACCTAGAAACAGAAATTCCATTTGACCCAGCAATCCCGATACTGGGTATATATCCAAAGGATTATAAATCGTTCTATAAGGACACGTGCACACGAATGTTCATTGCAGCACTGTTTACAATAGCAAAGACCTGGAACCAACCCAAATGCCCATCGATGATAGACTGGACAGGGAAAATGTGGCACATATACACCATGGAATATTATGCAGCCATCAAAAACGATGAGTTTGTGTCCTTTGTAAGGACATGGATGAACTTGGAAACCATCATTCTCAGCAAACTGACAGAAGAGCAGAAGATCAAACACCGCATGTTCTCACTCATAGGTGAGTGTTGAACAGTGAGAACACATGGACACAGGGAGGGGAGCATTACACAGTGGGGTCAGTTGGGGGGAAATAGGGGTGGGACAGTGGGGGGAGGGAAGTTGGGGAGAGATAGCAAGGGGAGAGATGCCAGATGTAGGTGATGGGGAGAAAGGCAGCAAATCACACTGCCACGTGTGTACCTATGCAACAGTCTTGCATGTTTTTCACATGTACCCCAAAACCTAAAATGCAATAAAATAAATAAATGGAAAAAAAAAAAGAAAAATGTCTTTTAATTTAAGTAAGGATCTTGAGATGAGATCATCTTAAATTATCGAGATGGGTCCCAAATCCAATGTCTTCTTAAAAGACAGAAGAGAAGACACAGGCAAAAACGAGAAGGCCATGTAAAGTTAGAGATTGAAGTTAGGCAGCCTCAAGCCAAGTAATAGCTGAAGCCACCAGGATGGAAGATTTTCCCCAGAACCTTCAGGGGGAGCACAGCCCTGCCAACACCTTGATTTTGGACTTCTGGCCTCCAGAATTGTGAGGAAATAAGTTTCTGTTTTAGGTCACCAAGTTTTTTAACTTTGTTAAACAGATCTATGAAACTAATACAGATTTTGATACCAAAAAGTTGAGTGCTGCTATAACAAATACTTAAAAATGTAGAAGTAGCTATGGAGTTGGGCAGAGGCTAGAATAATTTTGAGAAATTTGGTATAGAAAGTCTAGAGTGCCTTGAGGAGATTGCAGAAATCTGGACATTAAGGGTGATTCTGCTGAGGGCTTAGAAGAGATGAAAGAAGCTGAAAAAAATTCTGTCATCATAGAGAATACTTACATCATCTTGAAGAGAATGCTGGTAGAAATATGAACATTCAAAGCCGTTCCGGCAATGGCTCAGAATGAAATGAGTGACACTATTTTAGAATCTAGAAGAAAGGTAACCCTTGTTATTTAGTGATAGAATACTGGCTGATTTGGTTTCTACAGTTTGTGGAAAACAACTTGAAAGTAATGAACTTGAATGTTAGCTGCGGAGTCCAGGCAAAGCATTGAAAGTGCTACCTGGTTTCTCCTTGCTGCTTATATTAAAATGAAGGAAGAAAGAGATAAATTTAAAAAGGAACAGATAAGGAAAAAGGAACCAACATATGATGATTTGGGAGGTTCTCAGCCTATCAGAATCATAAAGGGTGCTACAATTAGAAAACTCAGTGTTGAAAATGTGTGCTCTGGAGAGAAGGACAGGAAACTGGCAGGATAACCTTTTGCTGAATAGGTTAAGCCTGTGATTGATGCGTCCTCTCAACCATCTCGGCAGAAGCTTGGTATAAAGAAGATGGGGATATATAGGAAGGATCTGGGGAGGATCTTTGTGTAATGGTGTGGCTCTTGGTGAGATATACAGCAGCCTTACAAAGTTTTGGGGAATATATTAAAAACACTGCCAGCTTGGACCAAAAGGGACAGACGAGAAAATTAGAGAAGGCTGTTGGACTTCCAAAATTCTACAGGCAGGAAATGGACTAATAGAGCTACTTGGCTATAAACATTGTGCTGCCCTTTCAAGAAAGAAAGAACAACTCTGCAGGCAGAACCATGGGAGACAGCACAAAGGGTGAAGCATCAGGCCACGGAGAGTTATTCTCAAGCTTTGGAATGTAATGGAAATTTGCCCTGCTGTGTTTTCAACTTGCTTGTAACCCCTTTATTTCTTCTATTATTTTCCTTTGGGAATTAGAGTATCCATCCTATGCCTGTCTTGCCATTGCATTTTGGAAACATAACTTGTTTTCTGATTTCACAGGTGGACAGAGGAGAATTTTATGCCAGGATGGATCATACCTAGAGTCTCACTTATACATGATTTAGGATAAAACTTGTAAATATAGTTGATATTTACGTGAGATTTTGGACTTAGAGTTGATGCTGTAATTGGTTGAGTTTTGGAGGTCATCACAAGGACAAATATATTTTATGTAGGGGAGGTGGATTTTGGGGGCTTTGGGAGGCTAGAGGGTGGCTTGAATGATGCCCCCAACAAAAAGAGTTATGTCCACCTATGAGGTTCTAGAATCTTCTGCATTAAGGCTGCTCAAACCTTGATTTCAGACTGTTGGCCTCCATAACTGTGAGGGAGTAAATTTCTCTTGCTAAATAGGTTAGACCTGTGATTCATGAATCCACTCAACCATCTTAGCAGAAGCCCAGTATAAACATGGGGTTATCCAGGAAAAATGTATAGAGGATCCTTGGGTAATGGTGTGGTAGCCCTAGGACAGTAATATATCATTTTGTTACAGGCTTCTTCATTGTTACCTTACTTGTGGACATACCATATTCTTCTATCTTTAATAACTTTCTATTCTCTCATAACGTTTGGCCAGTATTTTTGTAATAATCCTTATTGTAAGGTATCATATTTGCTAATCTCTTTTGTTAAAATGTGAGCTTCAGAGGCAAAACTATTTTTTTATTTATTTTGCCAAGGCACAGTGTACAAAAGTTAGGTACTCAGTAATGCTAATTCAATGAAAGGGACTTTTTGTAGGGAAAGATATACTTTAAGCCACCATCAGAATTACCTCTGCAATATACCTAACCTGTGAAAAATAGTTTGTCCTTGGATAATCCAGAGAGGATGCTCAGTGTTACCTCATGTGCCTTATTGTTTTGTTTTGGACAAATCAAAATTATAGGAGGTCCTTTATTATGTAAACTAAAATCTTTCTCACTAAACTTTTTATCTACTGATCCTCTCAGAACCAAATCTGTTTCTGTGTGTGACACATTGTGGGACAGTAGCAGGCTAAAAACTTGTAGTTTCTTCAACCACTGCACTTCAAGAAATTTATTTTGTATAATTTGTTACTCTACTCTCCTTCAATTTGTTTATGTTTCTCTTAAAATTGTAGGAAAATCAAAGAGGTTGAGTAGAGTAAGTGTGGAAGTAGAAGAATTGAAGAGCATTGACTAGGTTGAAGGAGCTGGGCAGCTAGAAACTTAAGGAAAATAATGTGGGAGCAAGTAAGGGAAATTTCAATGAATAATGCTTTAAATTAAAAAATTGAGCTTCCTAATCAAAATCTATAAATGCATACATATATATGTGTGTGTGTATATATATATATTTATATATGTAAATTTGTATATACACATTTCTCTGTGTGTATATACACTATGTGTGTGTATATATGCTGTGTGTGTGTATATATGTCATATATGTCCACAATTCACTGTGTGTGTGTATATATGTCACATATACATTTCACTATGTGTATATATGTCACATATATATACACATATAAATATATATACATGCACATATATGCATTTATAGATTTTGATTAGTGCATGTATATACATATACATACACATATTTTCGCACATATATGTGTGTATATGTACATATGTGTGTACATATATATGTATGTGTACATATGCACACACATACATATGTATAAATATATATACACACGTGTCTATATGCATATATATGTATATACACACATGTATGTATACACATACATATGTATATATATGTATGTGTATATATATACATATTTATGTATATATGTATATATATACACATGTATATATGTATACACACATACATATGTATATATGTGTATGTATATATATACAAATATATGTGTATATATATATATATATACACACACAATGTATATATACACACATGCATACACACAGATATTTTCAGTTCATCTTGGAAATTTGAGTGCATAGCTTGAGTATAGTCCTGTGTAGGAAACAAAGATGAATAAGGTATAGTCCCTGCATAAAGAAATTTATAACAAAATTTACAGCTCGGCACAATGGCTCATGCCTGTAATCTGGCACTTTGGGAGGCTGAGGCAGTGGGTAATGAGGTCAGAAATTCAAGATTAGCTTGGCCAACGTGGTGAAACCCCATTTCTACTAAAAATACAAAAATTAACTGGGCGTGGTGAAGAAAGCTTATAATCCTAGCTACTCAGGAGGCTGAGACAAGATAATTGCTTGAACCCGGGAGGCAGAGGTTGCAGTGAGCCGAGGTTGTGCCAGTGCCCTCCAGCCTGGGTGACAGAGCGAGATTCCGTCTCAAAAAAAAAATTGGCTAGAGGTGGTTATGGGCTGAAGAGGGTAGAATTTTGTAATATACATACCTTAATTTGTACATCTGAGCTGCATTTATTCCACTTGTATTGATCTTACTGAAAATATTTTTGAAATTCCACTTATAATTACTGTCAAACTCTTTAGTACCTATAAAAACATGCTTTATAGAAATAACTGTTTTCTCTGGGCAGAATTTTTTGAAGAAATACAGTTATTTTGAGCCATATATTTTATATGGCAAGTGAAAAATTGGAAATGCCAGTTTGTTAACTTTTAAAAACTTGGTCCAAAATAATGAACTGGGCATGGTGACATGTGCCTGTAGTCTCAGCTACTTGAGCGGCTGTGGTGGGAGGATTGCTTGAGCCTGGGAGGTCTCGGAGGCTCAAACGATCCTCCCACTGCAGCCGCTCAAGTAAGCCATGTTTGTGCCACTGCACTGCAGCCTGCCTGACAAACTTATCACCTAGTATGAAGCCCATTAGAATAGCATCCATTAGCCATTCTTCCTGATGTTCTGTGTCCCCTTGCACCCTCCCAACAGGCCCCAGTGTGTGTCATTACACATGTGTCCATGTGTTCTTATTATTCGGCTCCCACTTGTCAGTGAGAACATGAGGTGTTTGGTTTTCTGTCTCTGAGTTAGTTTGCTGAGGATAATGGCTTCCAACTCCATCCATGTCCCTGCAAAGGACATGATCTCATTCCTTTTAATGGCTGCATAGTATTCCATGGTGTATATATACCACATTTTCTTTGTTCGGTCTATCATTGATGGACATATAAGTTGATTCCATGTCTTTGCTATTGTGAATAGTGCTGCAGTGAACATACGTGTGCATGTGTCTTTATAACAGAATGATTTAAAATCCTTTGGGTATATACCCAGTAATGGGATTGCTTGATCAGATGGTATTTTTGCTTATGGATCTTTGAGGAATTGCCACACTGTCTTCCACAATGCTTGAATTAATTTACGTTCCCACCAACAGTGTAAAAGCATTTTTTTTTCTCTGCAACCTTGCCAGCTTCTGTTTTTTCTTGACTTCTTAATAATCTCCATTCTGACTGGCATGAGATAGTATTTCATTGTGGTTTTGATTTGCATTTCTCTAATGATCAGTGATGTGGAGCTTTTTATCATATGTTTTGGTTGCATGAATGTCTTCTTTTGATAAGTGTCTATTCATGTCCTTTGCCCCTTTTTAATGGGGTCATTTGTTTTTTTCTTGTAAATTTGTTGAAGCTCCTTGTAGACTCTGCATATTAGACAATGTATCCATTTGTCAGATGGATACATTTCAGAATCTCCCATTCTGTAGGTTGTCCCTTCACTCTGATGATAGTTTTCTTTTGTTGTGCAGAAGCTCTTTAGTTTAAATAGATCCCATTAGTCAATTTTTGCTTTTGTTGCAATTGCTTTTGACATTTTTGTCATGAAATCTGTTTCTGTGCCTATATCCTGAATTGTATTGCTTAGATTTTCTTATAGGGTTTTTATAATTTTGGGTTTTACATTTAAATCTTTAATTCATCTTGAGTTAATTTTTGTATAAGGTATAAGGAAGGGGGTCTAGTTTCAGTTTTCTGCATATGGCTAGCCAGTTCTTCCTGCACCGTTTATTAAATAGGGAATCCTTTTCCCATTGCTTGTGTTTGTAAGGTTTGTCAAAGATTAGATGCTTGTATGTGTGCAGTCTTATTTCTGAGTTCTCTATTCTGTTCCATTGATCTATGTGTCTGTTCTTGTACCAGTACCATACTGTGTGGGTTACTTTAACCTTGTAGTTAGTTTACTTTAACCTTGTAGTGTAGTTTGAAGTTGGGTAGTGTGATGCTTTCAGCTTTGTTCTTTTTGTTTAGGATTGTGTTGGATATTTGGGCTCTTTTTTGGTTCCATATGAATTTTAAAATCATTTTTTTCTAATTGTGTGAAGAATGTCAATGGTAGTTTTGTCATAGGATCCTTGGGTTTTTGCTTTTCCAGACAGAAATCTCTGTGGCTGGTAGCACCTTTGTCTGAGTTTTGCTCTGGCTTGCTGTCCTCATTCTGTCTACTCAGCCCGGCAGGCTATGCTTGGCTTAAGCTATTGGCCCAGATCCCACGCCTGCCAAGGTTGAGCCAGGCACAGAGTGGTGATGACTACATGAGCAAGCACAGAATCTGGCCACTGCACACAGCCAGGCATGCCGGTTGCAGTGGGGTGGGCAGTTCCAGGTACTGACACAGGCGCCAGCTTTGTATAAGAGTGTGGTTTGACCAGACGTACTGCAGGCAGCTTCTGCTGCAGGCACTGTGGAATGCAGTGGCACCTGGAACCTTGGAGATACCAGGAACTGCACAGTCCCAGAGAGGGTGACACAGCTCTGGCTCAGGCAGCCTGTATGTCTGGGCTCCCCAAAGGGCTGTAGCTTTTCTCTCCTTTTCATTGCCTGCAGCATGGCAAGTGAGGTACGCGTTTCAGCCCTGTTTGTGTTACAGCTCTTTCAGTCCTGCTATTTGGCAGGTCCCGAGTTCTTGTTCCATGTTCAGGAAGAATGAAGCATGTAGACAACTGGAGGGTGAACAAGGCAAAGAGTTGCTTTATAAGTGACAGTACAGCTCTTAGGAGACCCAAATTTGGTAGCTCCTTTCTGCAGGCAGGTCATCCTGATGAGTGCAGCTCTCATTAGAGAGAAGACTCAGAGTGGGTAGCCCCTTTTCACAGGCAGGTCATCATGTTGAGTCTGTAGCCCTCAGCAGAGAAGAGAAATGGAGTGGGTAGATCTACCCACAATCAGGTCATCCTGATGTCTGGGTAGCCCTCAGTGGAGAGGACATCTTGAATGTATAGCTCCTATCCACAGGCAGGTCGTCCCATCATCTGCCCGAGCTTAGCTGAGTCTGAAGTTTTTATGGGTTTCAGAGGGGAGGAAGTATGTGCAGATTGGTCCGTGGGTGGCCCTGTGTGGGCCTGGAATAAGCACCGTAAGTTCTCACTTCAGTCCGTGAACAGGTAGCCCAGACCCCAGGCTTATGTGCCTAGCTTGAAGGTGGGGCTTCACCAGATACCTGCCCCTTTTTGCCCGTCTGCTCCCTTCCACCATTAACCTGCCATCCACCACGTCCACGGCACCCAGGCTGTTCACATCACAGGGTGCCTGCGGGCCTGTACCAAGCTGCCCCCAGACCCCTTTTGGCCTCCCTCCCATGCCCATTGGTGCCCAAGGTCCAGAGGGGGCTGAGGTAGTAGGGGACCGGTGTGTCAGTGCTGCCCCAAATGCACGCACTCCCAGCCAGGTTGTGACAGCTTCTGGGCTCAGGCACAACTTTGCTCTGAAATTGGAGCAGGCATTGGGAGCAGGGAGAGGCCAGGCAGTACTAACAGGCACTTTCGAGCCTGTGGTGGGAGAGGGGGGCTCTGCAAGCCCTGAGAGTGCAGGGATGCCTGGGTCCATAGCTGGAGCTGGGTGGCCATAGCTGTGCCCAGGAAGCACAGGGCTCCCACCCCGCCAACTCTGAAGGAGGCATGGGCTCCTACCTGCTTCCAGCCCCCAAGAGCACAGGGATGCCCCACTCCGGACAGTCACGCCTGGGGAGTGGGCCCTCCACCCTGCCAACTCAGAAAGAGACAGGGCTTCCACCTGTTTCCTGCTCCCACCAGCTCCATGGAGTGCACAACCCCAGCCATGTCTCCCCGGTTGCAGCTGGTGTTTCTGCAGAGGCCACTGTAGACAGTCACTGCTGCCATCAGTTTACTGGGAATAGCATTGAATCTATAAATTGCTTTGGGCAGTATGGCCATTTTCACAGTATTGATTCTTCCTATCCATGAGCATGGAATGTTTTTTTCATCTGTTTGTGTCCTCTCTGATTTCTTTGAGCAGCAGTTTGCGGTTCTCCTCGATGAGGTCCTTCACTTCCCTTGTTAGCTGGAACACTTACTTAAGGTGATCACTTTGAAGGATCAGACTTAGCTAGATGTACAGATTCTGGTAGTTGGAAGAAGTCTTTTACCTATGGCTGCATAGTATATGAGCATGTCTATAGCTGTTTGGTCAAATATAAGCATTGCTCCCCACTTAAGATGTTGTACTGTTCCTATCTTCTTCAGTTCATGTTCTGTTTAGTGTTTTCCATTATTTCCTCTGCTTTCAGCTTTCCTTTTTTTTTCCTTTTTCAAGTCATTGATTTAATACCATTAATAGTAAGAGTTGATTTGAAGTTATTTATTACTCTAAATTCCTAGGCTTGTCGTGTTTATGTTGATAAATTAATCAGTCATTCTCACTTTCTTTTTCCTCTTTAGTGGCTCAGACTCACAAGAATTAGTTACTCTGTATGTGTTGTGGATGTCCTCAATACTTTCCATTTATTTTAAGCATTAGTTTTAAAGTTTACTAAGGCTAGAGAGAAAGATAAGATGGGCAATAACAAATAATCAGCACCATCTGTTTGGTGGCTATTTTGTTTCTAATTTACATAGTTAACCCTATTTTTCTTAGTTGTCTTCTGTTTTCTCCGTGCAGAACTAAATAATCTTTCATTTATTTCATTATTTTTGAAAGGCTTTAAATGGCTTTGGCTGTTTTTTCTTAAATATAATGGAAATTTCATTGGATTTTATGGCCAAAGACAGTGCAATACACTGATTTCCTATTAATGTTTAAAATTAAGATCTTTCTGTTTTACATAAATAAGATTTTCTACACAAATAAGTAAAGGCAATAGACAGTAAAGGCAATAGATAATATAACTGCTATGAAATATTTATAGAACCAATTTTTGTTTATGGAAAACAGATGGTCTTTTTTTTCTACTTTTACCGTTGTATAATCTCTGTTTATTATCATTGTTGTATTTATCAGTGCCATTTCATATGGAAAGATAAAATAAACTATCATCAGTTTTTTAGTTGTTGCTAATAAGAAAAAGCCAAAAGTAATTTCTCATGAAGCGTTTTCCTGACATGATTATATGTTTATAGTTGAGAATGATACCTTAGGTAAGAATAATCAATGTGGTTTTTTATCCAGTGTTATAGTAAATGGAAATTAGTAATTTGATATTAATTTTTAAGAGCTTTTTTTTTTTGCTATAGATATAGTTTGGTTCTTGAATATAGTTTATAGTATCTGAACCATTTTAAATTCCATCTACTAACTGATTACTTTTATTTTTTTAATAGTGAATTTATGGCAGAAGAAAGTAATGAAAAA
Source organism: Sapajus apella (assembly GCF_009761245.1). NCBI lineage: Eukaryota > Metazoa > Chordata > Mammalia > Primates > Cebidae > Sapajus > Sapajus apella. Next base: position 41,777,585 of record NW_022436949.1, on the reverse strand, counting down.
TTTTGGCAGTTTTTGGAAACTGTGCAAGAATTAGCAATTTATAAGCAAACAGGTAGGTGATGTACAAATTTTAACTTGTAAGATTTGTATTTATGTGTACACATTATGTTATTATTATTATTATTATTTTTTGAGATGGAGTTTCATTCATGTTACCCAGGCTGGAGTGCAATGGCGTGACCTCGGCTCACCGCAACCTACGCCTCCTGGGTTCAGGCAATTCTCCTGCCTCAGCCTCCTGAGTAGCTGGGATTACAGGCACGCACCACCATGCCCAGCTAATTTTTTGTATTTTTAGTAGAGACGGGGTTTCACCATGTTGACCAGGATGGTCTCGATCTCTTGACCTCCTGATCCACCTGCCTTGGCCTCCCAAAGTGCTGGGATTACAGGCTTGAGCCACCGCGCCCGGCCATGTTATTATTTTTTAATGGTAATGGTTAAATGTGAATGCTTCACTGGGTTAGTAAATCTGAACATTAAATTTGAAAACATGTTTTAATGGAAACCAGTCTAAGCATCTGTTTCCAAAAATAGAAGGCTTTAATACTTTATTATAAGATAACTCATAGTCATGTTCGGATATTGCATTCTCATCAAGAAGAAATCAAAATTGTTGGCTTAGCATGGTGGTGTGCCTCTCTGGTAGCAGCTACTTGGAAGGCACAATGCCAGAGAATTGCTAGAGCCCAGGAGTCGGAGACTTGCCTAGGCAGTATAGCAAGACCCTGTCTCTAAAAAAAAAAAAAATTGACCAAATGTGGTGGCTCACACCTTTAATACCAGCGCTTTGCAAGGCTGAGGCAGAGGATTACTTGAGCCCAGGAGTTTGAGCTGTGTTTGTGCCACTGCACTCCAGCCTGAGTGACAGAGCAAGACCTTGTCTCCAAAAAAAAGAAAAAATTGTTGAGATATGGTTTTCTTTTACCTAGATTTCTTTGAAATAATAATTTTTGCATCTAGTAATAGTACATTTTTTTTTCTCTTTTAAAAGTAGACTTAGTTTTTTTGGAGCAATTTTAAGTTCACAGAAAAATTGGACAGAAAGTATAGAAATTTCCCCATATGTCCCCTTCCCTACACATAAATAGCCTTCCTTGTTATCAACATCCTCCACTAGTGTGGTACATTTATATCAATTGATGAAACTACCTTGACAGATCCTTATTACCCAAGGTCCATAGTTTACATTAGTGTTCCCTCTTGTTATACATTCTGTGGGTTTGGACAAATGTATGCTGACATGTATATTGCATTTTTATTGGCAGAATACTTTGACTCTTAAACCACTAAAGAAACTTTTAATACTCTCAAAAAGTCAGGTAACTAATAACGCTGTCATTTCACTATCTGTAAAACAGTAATTTCTGTTTTTGTATATATATGAGAGTATATACCCATATATACATATCTCTTCCTCAGAATTAAAAAGTGTTTATTAATGTGTTTCTTAGGGTAGGTAAGTAGCTTAAAGGTAAATTTGAAATTAAATTTTAACAGCAGAGGCTTTATTGTAAAGAAAGGTTTATTATTTTCCTATGTCTACAGAGACTAGAATAGATGAACATGGAATTGCTTAAGAGTGAAATCTTTAGCCATTTAGATATAGAGAGATCTTCTTACTGTTGGTAATTAAAATAGTTTATTATTTTGTTCCTAATTTCAGATGTTTTAAGTGTCCATTTACTGAAGCCTATTTGGCTCAAGCAGCATTGAAGTTCAGCAATTTTGTGATTTTACAAAGTAGATTTTAAAAACAAAGAGGTCAGACATCCTTTTAATAACATTTTAAACTGAACTATTTCCAAAAGCAAATAATTTTTCCTTTCAAAATTTTTTTCTGAGAAAATTTTTAGTCATGAGAAATGCTTGCACTACTTTTAAGATGATGGGAATACGAAGATGAGTAAATGTACATTCTTAGGACTTCAAAATATAATGAAGGAGACAGCAAAACAGTGAAGTACACTATTAGGTGATAAGAGCTTTAATTGGAGTGTGTACCTGGTTCAAATTTTGTCTCCTAAAAGTATTCTAGATACACTAATTAATACTTGGCTGTTGGCACTAAATCTCAGTAGAATTTATTCATATAGTTACTTTAAAATTTATTAACAATCATGTTCTTTAACTTTTCTGCTGTTCTTAATTTATGCCTTGTAGGTAGGACTAATATATTATCCTTGTAATATAACTCCACAACTTTGGAGTAAGTTGGTCTGAAATGCTGGTGTTTCCAAATAGAGTTTAATGGCAAGATTATTTTCACCTGGTCTCATGTTGATTACTTGGACATTACTGGAAGATCCAAAATGAAGTTGATTATAGAACTGAGTTCTTGATTTTTTCATTTTTCTCTAGCATTATCCATAACCAACTTCAAAGATGATTATATGGCATTAAGTCAGCTGTATGGTGGAAGATGTGCCAATCTGTCGTGTATAAAATACTAACATTTTTTTCTTTTGACTTTTTTTATAGAATCAGATTATTCTTATTACAACTTAATCCTGAAGAAAGCTGGACAGTTTTTAGACAATTTACACATCAACCTCTTAAAGTTTGCCTTCTCTATAAGGGCATACTCTCCAGCTATTCAGATGTTTCAGCAGGTGTGTAAAAATACCCAAACTGTATTTGACAAAGAGGCACATAGCCATGTACATAGAGCTCTTTAATATGAACATCTTTAGTTAAAAATGATCTACAAGTTTATAGTTGGTTCCATAGCCTATCATTGATTATATTATTGTTGTCATTGATTATAATATAATTGAATATATTCTGTAATTTTAATAGTTATTTGGGATAAGGAAATTATGAGGACAAATCATTGAAATGAAGTATCATAAGATTTTAATAGAATTTTTTCAATAACTTTGAAGCGTGTCTTTCCTAGGATAAAGTTGATTTTATTAAAATATTTCTTAGATTCTACCTACATATAGATGTTTTTTACTTTAATTAGAGCAATAACTTAATAGTAGTTGATGAGTTATTTTAATCAAAGTAATGTGTGAGGGTTTTAAAATCATATTGTAATTATCAACTACTGTAGCTAAATATAATCTTTGAAATCTTAGATTGCAGCTGATGAGCCACCACCAGATGGTTGTAATGCATTTGTGGTTATCCATAAGAAGCACACCTGTAAAATTAATGAGATTAAAAAGCTGCTGAAGAAGGCTGCTTCAAGGTAAATAATAGCCTATAATGAAAGAAGTGGCTATATAGACAGAGGAGAGTTAAGTAGCAGAAGCTTCTTATAAAAAATTAATATTCTAAGACATTGTATATTTAATAATATGTTTTGTATTGAACACATTAATAAATCAGAGAACATTTTATCTTGATTAACTTTTGATTTTAAAATATAAATTTTTCCAGAATAATATAAAATATATCAAATATGTTTCATATAAGCATAAATTGTTTTGTGAGCTAAACAGGCAAAGCTATGAGTTTATTTGATCGATATCTCTTTAAATATAAACTGAATATATACCTAGGAGATAACAAAGTTAATAATCAGAACAATAATATAGATGAGGTTGCTTTCTGTATTCGAAACTGCTTTTTTGCTTTTTTGCAAATATTTAATTCAAAAATGGCAAGTCAGAAGTAAATTATTAATTTGTTAGTGATTTTTTTTACAGAGTAATATATCACTGTATTTTTGTTGCCTGATTATACTTTGAAAAGTAAGTTTCTTTAATTTTGAAAGAGCTCTATTAAATGGTAATATATATTTATGCATATTAATACTTCTTTCACTTGTTAAACCTTTTCTAATACTTTCTTATGCTTGTATTGATTTTAATATACAAAAGGCTTTTATTTTTATGTAGCCAAACTTTCTTGTGTATGTAACTTTTATACTGTTTTTATAATAACAGTTTTTCCCAAACCCGATTGGGAGATATTACTAATTCTTTGCAGTAGCTTTCTTGAAGTTTTTCCTTTTATTTTACATTAAATTTTAATCTGTTTATAATTTATTTTCATCAAAAGGTAAGAATCCATCCAGATTTTTTTCCATAGGTAGTTAGTCAATTGTATTAATTCTATTTATATTATATTCCATTATCAACTTCTTGTAGTAGTGCCATACTGTTTTAACATTTATCGCTTTATTATCCAGTTTCTGACAGAATGATTTCTTCTTCATTGTGGCTGTTTTTCCTCCAGAATGCCTTCGCTCCTTGTATTTACTGATGTTTCTAAATTAACATTAGAATCCTTTTCCTCTCCAAGTTACCCACTCCCAAAATCTCTGTTAGGGTTTAATTTGAATTATGGTAAAATTATTGGTTAATTTAGGAAAAATTTACATCTGTGTTATATTGAATCTCTTATCAGATAACATTGTAGGTTTCTCTGTTCAAATCTGTTTAAACTTAAAGGCAGAAATTATTTTATCAACATTTTTTCTTCTGAGATGTATACAAAGTTTTTTATTGGACATACTAATGTGTTGTAAAATGTTTTGAAATATTATACCTTCTTTTCAATTCTGAGGAAAACTGATTAATGTTGTGGTATATTAATAATTAAGATTATTAATTATTATGTGGGATATTATCTTAATAATTAATGATGTGGGATATTTCTGAGGAAAACTGCTGATTAACAGTGTGGGATATTACCTTAATTTGCTTTTGAATTAAGATTGCTTTCGTTTTGTTTGCATGCTTCTCTTTTAATAAATGAATAGCTGTAAATTTATTGAAATTATTTCACATCTTTGATTTTATCAGTCTTTCTACTTTCATATAGTGAATTAGGCAACCATATTATCCTTACTGTAGATGAGTTAATATGGCATAGGAATTATCTATTCCTTTATATTATTAGACTCACTATAAAATTGTTAGCACTAGTGGATATTTTTTCCTTTCCTAGTGCATCTTTTAAAGGACATTTTGTAATGTTTAAAATTTATTGTATTGTCATTGGTTTCTGATGTCAGATATTATAATTATTTATAGAAACTAACATATCTTGAAGATTACAAACAAATTAACATCAAACTATTAGGAAAGGCAATCTACCATGGGCCCTGTGAGTCCTTGCATGTTCTTTGTTCTTTCTTGGCCTCACCAGTAAAAACTGTAAGGTCCTGACCACTCTTTACCTGGACCATTTCTTAGGGTTGTGTTTGCAGTGAGTAACCTTGAGGAATGAGGTAATGGTTGCCTTTGGGACTGGGGGCACGGAGCAAGCATGTTTTATTGCTTGCTATAAAGCAATGCTTCCCCAAGCCTGGTGTTCCCTTTTTTTTTTTTTTATCCTCTGTGACTAAAAATTTATTCAGAATACCCCTCTATCTTACTCCTTAATATACAGGAATGACAATAGTTATTTCAAGAGGAAGAGGCTGGTGCTGCGGCTCACGCCTTTAATCCCAGCACTTTGGGAGGCCCACATGGGTGGATCATGAGGCCAGGAGTTTGAGACCAGCCTGGTTAACCTGATGAAACCCTGTCTTTACTAAAAAAATAAAAAATAAAAAAATTAGTCAGACATGGTGGCAGGTGCCTGAAATCCCAGCTACTCTCGAGGCTGAGGCAGGAGAATCACTTGAACCCGGGAGGCAGAGGTTGTAGTGAGCCGAGAATATGCCATTGCACAGCAGCCTTGGTCACAGAGTGAGACTCCATTTCAAAAAAAAAAGAAGAGAGGACAAAAGCAAATGATTCTTGTTTTTTTTTTTTTTTTTTTTTTTTTGTGGGCCGTGCACAGTAGGGTGCCGTGCCGTGCACAGTAGAGGGTCGTGTACAGAAAAGGGGTCCACCCCCGTTAGGTCACCGAGGCAAGGAGGTGGGCTGTGTGCAGCAGGTGTTGTGTGCACACTTTTTTTTTCCTAAAATAATCAGAGGACTGTTTATTTCTTTTTTTTTTTTTAGAGGAAGAAAGAGAGAAAGAAAAAGAATAATTTAAAAAAAAAAGAATAAAGGAAAGGAAGAAAGAGGAAGAGGGAGAGAGAACAGGGGTGTTGCTTTATTGCCCGGGCTAAAATGTAGTCTAAAAATGGGTATGCCTGTAATTATATTTGATAATAGAGACTTAAAAAAAAAAGAGGCCGGGCGCGGTGGCTCAAGCCTGTAATCCCAGCACTTTGGGAGGCAGAGGCGGGTGGATCACGAGGTCAAGAGATCGAGACCATCCTGGTCAACATGGTGAAACCCTGTCTCTACTAAAAATACAAAAAATTAGCTGGGCATGGTGGCGTGTGCCTGTAATCCCAGCTACTCAGGAGGCTGAGGCAGGAGAATTGCCTGAACCCAGGAGGCGGAGGTTGCGGTGAGCCGAGATCGCGCCATTGCACTCCAGCCTGGGTAACAAGAGCGAAACTCCGTCTCAAAAAAAAAAAAAAAAAAAGAAAGAGGGAAGAAAATAATTAACAAGCAGCCAACCAATATTTTATTTAAACCTGTAAATACGTGTGATGTAGTACTGATAAGAGTGTATATTTTGCGTATTTAAAGTGGAGAGTTCTATGAATGTTAATTAAGTCTACTTGTTCCGGATCTGAGTTCAAGTCCTGAATATCGATGTTAACTTTCTGTCTCATTGATCTGTAAGTCTCCCACTATTATTGTGTGGGAGTCCAAGTCTCTTTATAAGTCTTATAGATCTGGGTATTTCTGTATTGGGTGCATATATATTTAGGATCTTTAGCTCTAATTGCCAGAAGCCTGGTGTTCCTTAACTGAAACATATGCCAACTGTGTAGGATCCATCTAAGTTTATATTTGTCACCCCTGTGGGACTTTGGGGGCAAGCATAATAATGCTCATACTGCTTGCTCTATGTCATGAGCAATAGAGTCATTTGTCTTTGACCCGGGAGTCTTATGTCTTCTGTCAGACTCCATAAAAGAATAAAAGGCTAACTTATTAGTTTGTAAGTCAGGTAAAATACCTTAGACTTTCACAGTTCTTGATAGTTTTGGAGACTGTCATGGGTGAGATGTTGATTGACACATGGCTTCTGGAAAAGGAAGGACAAGGGCCCATGGGTCAAGGAGGAAAAAGGTCAACATTTACATTTCTTTCCATTGCCCACCTCTTTCTCCCTTTGCTCTTGGTGGGTGATAGCAGCCTCCTGATAACTGTGTTGTAGCCCCAATACATGTTCCTTGATCTGTGTTCCTAAAGGAAAAGGCACTCAAACTTTAATTATTGTTTTGGCTCTGATTACATAACTGGTATTGGTATTTTACATGCTTACACTGTGAATGCTGTCAATGTTTGTGAAGCTCAGGGGGAAACACTCTCATTCAGGGACTACCATATCGACATTCTTGGGTGGTACAGCAGAAACAAAGAATCAATCTCAGGAGGAGAAAGGACAATCACAACTTTATAGACTTCAAAGCTGCTGGACTACCCAGAGAGACCGTTTCCAAGTACAATAGTGCCACCTGCCTGACTCAGCCACTTAGTACACTCCTTTTTAAATGCGCAGTTCTTAAACTGCTATTAAGCTTTTATAAACTCGACACCTGACCCATGGAAGCCATGTGATGTTTACATTTTGACATTAGGAGTCAGTGTCTAGCATGGTAAAAAGGGCCCAGTAAGCCTCTCTGCTCAAATGGAAATGATGTATTCAAAAGCACAGCTGCTTGGCCCTAGCATGATATCAGGTACATGTGAAAAAGTGGCAGCTACTGTTTGCGGTATGAACTGAATAACCCATTTCACTGCCTGAAGTAAGGTCACTGGCTCAAAAGGGCCCTCGGTTCACAGTCGTTTCCCTAAATGTCTGGGCTAGGGTGCTGGTGTGTTTAGGTAAGTTAACAGCTGGTGGGATCTGTGGGCTGCCTCTGCTACCATTCCACCAAGCATGAGCGTTGTAAAACCAAAAGCTGAAGTGGTTAGTATACTTAGTGCAGTGGGCAGAACTCAAGGGAGTCATCCTCTCCCTGAACAAAATCAGAGCCCTTGGTGAAATGTAATCATTTATACTGATGTTTGTGCCATTGCCAGTGGTCTACCTGTCTGGTCTGCCACTTGGAAGACTACAGATGGGCAGATTAAAAATACCACTCTTTCGGGTTTGCACACTGTCAAAGTAATTTGCAGTTGCCCATCTGAAGGTCTGGCTTACTCCTATAGATGCACATATTCTAGGCCTTTCCCTGGTAGGTCTGAATAGAGACAAGCTGACCATGCCAAGACCGTGTGAGGCCCTGACTGCTCTTTGCCATGGCTTTTTCCCAGGGTGTTTTCAGTGGGTGACTTTGAGGAGTGAGTTAATGTTTCCCCCTGGGACAAAGGGCACCCTATTTACTGCTCTTTATTAAATGATGGGTTTCCCACACTCAGTGTTCTTTAGGTGTGATCCATACCCACTGCCTGTGTAAAATTCTTGTGGGTCCATCTTCTCCCTATGGAATGTGGGACCATGGGGAACCCATGTAAACATGCTAATGCTCATGTTGCTTGCTGTGCACAATTAATCAAGTTCTTTGTTTCTGACTCAGAAGTCTTCTGTCTTTTGCCAGAATCCACGAAACAGTAAAAAAGCTAACTTATTAGCTTAAAAGTAGGGTAAAACAATTCTGCAACCTGACAGAAACTTTCTCCCCCTTTCTTTCTGTACATAGGATAAAGTTAATAACCTTTTTTTTTTCCGTTTTTTTCTTTTTTTTTTTGGCTGGGCGTGGTGGCTCACACCTGTAATCCCAGGACTTTGGGAGACTAAGGCAGGCAGATCATGAAGTCAGGAGATCAAGACCATGGCGAAAATGCATCTCTACTAAAAAAAAAATTGTTGAGCATGGTGGCGCACACCTGTAGTCCCAGCTACTTGGGAGGGTGATGCAGGAGAATCACTTGCACCTAAGAGGCAGAGGTTGCAGTGAGCCAAGATCACGCCACTGCACTCCAGCCTGGTGACAGAGACAGACTCTGTCTCAAAAAAGGAAAAAAAAAAAAAACCTTTTTTTTTTTTTTTAAATGAAGCTTAGGCATACATTCTTGGGTTTATGACATGTTATCAATATTGGTTAGTTTTTATTTAAGCATATTATTTATATTTTTACATAGGTATTTATAGTAATGTAAATTTTTTTTCCTCTCTGTAGATGTTTCTCCTTCCTAGGTTTTCTTTAGTTTTCGTTTTCTTTTAGTTTTTCCAGATTAGATTTTTATCTTTTGTTAAAGAAATGACTGATAAATTTCCTTTGTTTTTTTATTCTAACTAGTACCTTTGCATTTATGTATTTTCTTCTGTCTGTGGTTGAGCTAAACACTGGGTTTTTCTTTTTTTCAATTATATTTACGTCATCAAAGTTGCCTTTCTTTACTGTGTGGTATTTTCATTGTCCCAATTTCTTAAAATTCTTCTTAATTGTAGTTTTTTGTTGTTGTTGTTGTTGTTGGAAAGGGAGTGCTGGGAGAAAGTTGTACTCATTTAGGAAGGTAATGACTGCTGTCACTTTCCCCCAGATATATAACTCAAATTTTATTTTGTTTTACTTTTTTCGAGACAGGGTCTCACTCTAGTGCCCAGGCTGGAGTGCAGTGATGCAGTCTTGGCTTACTGCAACTTCCGTTTCCTGGGCTCAAGTGATACTTCTGCCTCAGCATTCCGAGTAGACAGGACTACAGGTGCAAACCACCATGCTCAGCTAATTTTTGTATTTTTTGTAGAGATGGAGTCTTGCTGTTTTGCCCAGGCTGTTCTCAAACTCCTGAGCTCAAGCATTCTGCCTGTCTCAGCCTCCCAGACTACTGGGATTATAGATAGGAACTACCATGCTTGGCCTTCACTCACATTTTAATATTATGTCCATAAAGTTTTGGAGCAGATCCAGACCATGGATTTTTGAACTATGGAATAGGAAGTAGGAAGATATGAAGAATCAATTTACTCTTCTTTTTTACTAGTATGTTTTTGTTTTAAGTGGTAAAGTTGACTGTCAGTTATGATTCTAAGTAGAACAGCATAGGTTTTATAGTTAGTAGACTTCAATTCTAATTTATGATATAAAGTTATTATTAGTTTGCAACTTCATTAAGAATTTTTCTTTTATTCTGTGTCTTTGTAAATATTTTTGGAGATACTGTAAAATTTAGGGTCAGGGACTGCTCTCCAAATGCACTTAAAATCAATGTGACCCCCTTTTTTGTTGCTTTAAACTTTAGTCCCAAATGGAAAGCTATATGTTTAAAGTTTTTTTAAAAAATCCTATATGATTGTTATAAAAGAATTCATATACTTTAGGAAAATGCAAAGTAGAAAGGGAAAATGACCCATAATTCTGCTAACAGTTTAGTGTGTATTCTTTTTTTATCCATATATTCATATACAGATATATTCTTTCTTTTTTAAAAAAATCAACATGGGTTGTACTTCAGATGTATTCTAAGGATATCTTAGATCCTTCTTCCATTAAATTATGTATTCTTACATGTAAATAAAATTACTGGTATGTGCCAATTTTATGTGTTACGCTGTTTTTGCATTACTATAAAGAAATACCTGAGGCTGGATAATTTATAAATAAAAGAGGTTTAGTTGGTTCATGGTTCTTCAAGCTATACAAGCATGGCACCATCTCCTTGGCTTCTGGTGAGAGCGTCAGGAACCTTACAGCCATGATGGAACGTGAAGCTGGAACAGGCACATCACATAATGAGAGCAGGATCAAGAGAGTGAGGCCCCCTCGCCGGGGATTGAATTTCAACATGAGATTTGGAGGGGACAAATACCCAAACCATATCATTCTACTCCTGGCCCCCAAATCTCATGTCCTTCTCACGTGGCAAATTACAATAATTTCTTCTCCATATCTTAACTCATTCCAACATCAAGTCCAATATCCTAAGTGTCATCTGAGACTCATTTGCTATGAATCTGTAAAATCAAAACAAGTTATTTCCTTCCAAAATACAGTGATGGTACAGGCATTGGGTAAACATTCTTGTTACCAAAGGGAGAAATTGGCCAAAAGAAAAGGGTAACAGGCCCCATGCAAGTCTGAAACACAGTAGGGCAGGCATGAAATCTTAAAGCTGTAATGTAATCCTTGACTCCATGTCCCATATCCTGGTGGGCCCCTGTGTCTTGGGCAGCTACAGCCCTCTAACTTCGCAGGATACAACCCACGTGGCTGCTGTCATGGGTTGGGGTTGAGTACTTGTGGGTTTTCCAGGCAGAAGGTGTAAGCTGCTGGTGAATCAACCATCCTTGGATCTGGAGGGTTGCAGCCTCCCTCTACTAGCTCCACTAGGCAGCATCCAGGTGGGGACTCTGTGTGGGGGTTCCAACCCCACATTTCCTCTATGCACTGCCCTAGTAGAATATCCTATGGGGGCCCTTCCTGTGTGGCAGGCTTCTGCCTAGGCACCAGGCTTTTCCATACATCCTCTGAAATCTAGGTGGAGGCCGCCAAACATCCTTCATGCTTGCTTTCTGAGCATCTGCAGACATCAGACCATGTATAAAGTGCCAGGGATGGTGGCTCGTGCCCTCTGGAGCTGTGGCCTGAGCTGTACCTGTACCCCTTTGAGCTGAGGCCGGAACTGGAGCAGTTGGGTTGCAAGTAGCAGCCTCCTGGCATGGCACAGGGTACTGAGCGTTCTTTCCTTTTAGTCCTCAGAGTGCATGAAGAGGGGATCTCTGAGATCTCTGAAATACCTTCAAGGCCTTTTCTTAATTGTCTTGGCTCTCAGCTCCTGGCTCCCTTTTAGTCATGCAGATCTCTCTAGCCCAACAGCCTACTTAGGTTCTTTCCCTGAAAATGGGATGCTGCTTTTCTGGCTGGGGCTGCAAAATTTTCAAACTTTTACATTCTACTTATATCTTAAATATAAATTCCAATTTAAAGCCATTTCTTTGCTCCCACATCTGAGCATACGTTATTAGAAGCAGCCAGGCCTTATCTTGCACACTTGGCTGCTTAGAAATTTCTTCCACTAAATATCTTAAGTCATCACTCTTCTGAAGTTCCAACTTCCACAGATCCCTAGGGCATAAACACAGTGCAGCCAAGTTATTTGCTAAGGCATAACAAGGGTGACCTTTACTCCAGTGTCCAACAAGTTCACCTGCCACATAGTAATGCTGAAAAATGTTGAGTGAATGATGCCATAATGAAATGAACAAGTATGTTTGATTATCCCATTCCTTGTGGATATATAGGTAATTTATAACTTTCTTCTGTTATAAACGATATCTAATTGAACTTCCTTATACATATATCTTTGTACAGTTATTTTCTTTAATTTCTAGAATTAAAATCTCTTGGTAAGTACATGTATACATTTAAAATGTATACTCTAAAATCGTCTTCAGAAAGCTGAAGTTTTACACTCTACTTCTAAAATGTTTACCAATGTTAATTTGTATTAATTATCTTTAACACCTTAGTTCAGTAAATGAAAAGTGCTACTTTTAAATATAATTATTTAATTTTTAAAGATTGTTTCTCTCTTATTCAGCCATCCTCTGTAGGTATAAGTTTCCTACCTATAATATATCCAAGCAGTTCCTGAATTAATCATAAAAGCAAAGTTGTTTGTCCATAAGTGAAGGAAGGAAAGTGCTCTCTATCACAGTCTCAGAATAAATGGTAGAGAGTCCTTACCTTTGTGTCTGTAAAGTCTATTCCATTTCCTCTAATTTTTCCTTTTATATGCAACCTCAAGATTTATCTACTAGCATAGTTTTATTGGCAGTCTTTCCAGTTTTAAACAGAAGTGAATTTTTGGAAGGAAGAATTTCTCAGACTTACATTAAAATGTAACATACCGTATATAAATTACTAAATGTACTTCTGTGATACTGATTTGATAAAATCAGCTTTATAAAATGATAATCCAGCTCCTATAAAGTGACATTTGAGTTCCAATGTTTCAGTTAAAATTTATAAGAATAATATTAATAGAGTTTCATCCAATTTAAGAACATTTTTCGCTTTTCAAATGTGAAGTATGATTTTGTATTCTTTTAGCATTTATTAATAGCATCTTATGAAGAAAGAAAATTCAGTGTATCTTGTTTTGCAGATTCATGTCTCTTGATCTGTCACAGAATTAATGAAGTGAAATTCTATTTGGGACTAAGATTCTATTTTATGCTTCAGCTGTCTAAACATTGACAGTAGTATTTTAAAAATCACATCTTGATTACCAGTAATCAAATTAAAGTGGATAAATTTGTGAAGATTTTAATACTTGAATGAAAGTCTGTTTAAAAAGTGGAAGGTTATACATACTGTACAAGCCAAACTGTAAACTAATGTAAAGATGCTTGAATGATATAATTTTACAGACTTTTAATAAACACATTTCTTTATCAATGTTGAGTAATGTCACAACCTGTAAGCCAAATAACTAGTGGAAATCTCTCAAATTATTCTGTTAGTCAATAAGATTGAGTGCTTGAATGATTTTGATTTAGCTTATGTTGAGTCAGTAAGTAGTTAAGCTATAATTGAATCCAATTCTGCCTGATTTCAAAACCCACAGTCTTTTTACTATCATGCTGTAGCAATGTTATACGTTTTTTTCTTCTGTCCTTAATATTTGTTATCTAAAGGTAGTAATTGACGAAATGATTGTAGAGATCAGAATTCTTAAAATAAAAGGTTATTTCTCAACATCTTTGTTTCTCTGAACTTCATTATCTCCTGGTTTGCTTTCTACCTGTATAAATTGCGAAAACATATGGGCTTTGGAATTCCATAAACATGAGTTGAAATTCTAGCTTTCCATTTGATCTTTTCCTAAGTAGTTAACTTATCTGAAACTTAAAAGTTTCAATGATGGTAGTTATCCAATTTTTCTTGTGACATAGAATTTAATAAGTGTAAAGAACCTAGCACAGTGCTTGGCAAATAAGAAGTCAGTTAAAGTCTGTTTCTGATAAGAGTCCTGGTTTCTTTGCTCCTGCTTGGGGATTTGATGGGTACTTGTTCATACTAAGTACTGATAATCTTTGAATAAGGTAGTGCCTTTGTTTTGTTCCTTAAATATTTGTACCTTGTTTTTATGAAATATGAGCTGTAATGAAAAATTATATCCTTCTAATTGAATAAAATATAAATGTTATTTCACTGAAAATTATGTTGCCATTATATGTTATTGTTTAAAGATAACAAACTTTTTTGGGAAATAAAGTATTTTTAATATTAGATTTGGGTTAACCAAATTCTTTTCTTTCTTTTCTGTCATTTAGTTCAAGTTATATATACAAAGTCATCAGAGGAAATTTAAATTCATTTTTAATGATTATGTATATTATGAATTATTTAATAACCAGCAATTATACAGAATTGAGATGCTATTGACTTTCAATTCTTTCAAAACTTTGTGTTTTTTTTCATCTTAGGACTAGACCTTATCTGTTTAAAGGAGATCATAAATTTCCTACAAACAAAGAGAACTTACCAGTGGTGATTCTCTATGCCGAAATGGGTACTAGAGCATTTAGTGCATTTCACAAAGTATTGTCTGAAAAAGCTCAAAATGGGGAAATTCTATATGTTCTTCGCCATTATATTCAGGTATGTGCTTGTTTTTCCAAGGTTACTTTTGGCTGCGGAAAAAACAATTACTGTAATAATTTTCTTACTAGATTTAAATAGTAATTTTCGCCAGAATAGTTGTCTGACTTTTTTTAACTTAACAAATGTGAGTTTAATGTGGAAAAATATATTGGGATTCTGTCTGTTCTGGGAGTATTATGTCTATAATTCTTTGCCTTTTTCTGGCACAGGTTTAAAACTTGGATAAAAAAACAAAAACATACTTCAATAATGTGTATAATATTTGGTAAGAATTCTCAATAAAGAAATCTGATTTACTCAACATGCTGATAATATATACATTATTAGGTCAAAGTGCTAAGCGTGGTGTTGGAATACTCTTAACTTTGTCTTTTGAGAGCTGAATACTTTTTCATTCAGATTTCTGTTCAAATATGCTGTATTGTTCCTTCGCCATTCCTCTAGCCTCCCGTTGCTATCACACTATCACATTTTTCTGTTTTAATGATTTCATAGCACTTATTATTATATCTCAAGTTTGTCTGTTCAACACTTTCAGCACACATACACACACACACACACACATGCACATATGAATACAATGGCCATTAAAGGAAGGACTTTGCTTTGTTACTGCTGTCTTCCCAACATGGAGTGTTCTAATTTGCATTTCCCAAATTATTAAGATTTATATATTAATATTTAATGTAATTAAAACATTACATTGTATTTGTAAATTTCCTGCCCATAGCCTTTGCCTATTTTTATATTGGATTCTTTTTTCTCATTGGTTTATAGGTGTTTTTAATATATTTTGAATACCAGTCTTTTCTTCTATATTTTGCAGCATCTTCTAGTGCATTTCTGAACTTCTGGTATTTTTAAAAAATTGTTTATGATATCTTTTTACAAATATTGTGATGTAGTCAGATTTATTCAACTTTACCTTAATGATATTCTTTATGATGTCATAAACACATTTTCTTGTAAGAGCCAAAGTTGTATTTTTTATGTTTTGGTTTTTAATCCATCTGGAATTTATTTGAATATACTATGGGATAGAGATGTAATTTTTTCTGTATGGGAAATCATTGATCTTCACATACCTCATTGAACAGTCAAGTCTGTATTCTACTCCATCATATGCCAATTTTTCATATAAACATGTATGTGTTTTTAGACTTTCCATTCTGTTGCAGTGATATATATATATGTCTATTCTACACAAATATAACATCATTTGAATTGCTGCAGCTTTAAAATATATTCTGATATCTGCTAGTATAGCTCTGCTTCTTAGTTTTTGTTTTTCTAAATACCTTGGCTGTTCTTGCATGATATGTAACCATATTAATTTTAGAAGCAGTTGGCCAGGTTCCATGAAACATGTTGTTGGGATTTTGTATGGGAGTGAATTGGACTTTTCTGATTAATTTTGAAGAGACTTTTTATTCATATATATTGAGCTTTGCCTTCTGTGTACATATTTTTAGTTCACAATCTAGTCAGATGTCTTTTTGAAAAGTATCATCTGTGATGTACAATGTTGGGTTTCAACAATCACACAGAGTCATCCGTCAGTCACCTTAGTACCATCACATTCACATACAGATTCTTGTAGGAACATATGTTTTCAATTCACTTGGATAAATGCCTAGAAGTTCTATCGCTGAGTTGTATGGTAAGTCAGTGTTTAACTTCATAATAAACTATACTAAACTGTCTCCCAAAGTGGCTGTACAATTTTTCATTCCTCTTAGCCATGAAAGATAATTTCGCTGCTCTAAGTTCTAACCACCATTTGTTAATGTCAGTTTTTTTAATTATAGTTGTTCTAGTTACACAGTGGTATCTCATTGTCATTTTAATTTGCCTTTCTCTAGTGACGAATAAAGTTGAATAACTTCATAAGTTTGTTTTTGGTGAACCTTTTTGTTTAATTTTCAGAGTTCTTTATATGTTCTAGATATAAGTCATTTATGAGATACATGATTTATAAACAGATTCTGCCAGTTTGTTAATCATCTTGTCATTCATTATCTTAATGTGTTTTGCAGAGGAAGAGTTTTTAGGTCCAGTTCATCATTTTTTTTGTTGTTGTTTATGGATTATATTTTTGGTATTCTATCTAAAAACTCATCACCAATCTGAAGGTCATGAAGATTTTATTCTAGGAATTTTATAGTTTTATTGTTTACACTTAGGTTTATGATCCATTGGACTTAAGGTTTGTGTAACTTGTGAGCTATATGTTGAGATTTATTTTTCTGCATATGGATGTCCAGTTGTTTTAACATTTGTTTAAACAACTATCCTTCTCCATTGAATTTCCTTTATCTGCTTGTAAAATATAAATGACTCTATTTGTGTGAGTCTATTTCTGGCTTTGCTTTTCTGTGCCATTGATCTGCCTGTCTGTCCTCACATCAATATCACACTGCTTGATTACTCTAGCTTTATAGCCTTGAGATCAGATTGTATTAGTCTTCCAACTTTGTTATTCTTTTTCAGAATTGTTTCAGCTAATCTAATTCCTTTGTCTCTTCTTGTGAACTTTAAAATCAGCTTGTCTATGTCTACAAAAAATCTTGCTGTCATTTTGATTGAGATTACATTAAATATATAAATCAAATTTGTGAGAGAACATCTTAAAAATATTCAGTCTTCCAATTGATGACAATTATATATCTTGGTTTATTTAAATATTCTTTGATTTCCTTCATCAGTGTTTTTCTTCTTTTTCAATTTATATGCCATTTATTTTTTTTAGCCTTACCTTAATGATTAGGACTTCCAGTTAATGTTGAAGTGGTGAAGGAAGATATCCTTGCCTTTTTCCTCATTTGGGGGGAAAGCATTTGGTCTTATACTATTAACTATTATATTAGAGGCAGATTTTTTTTTTTAAGTTCTGGTGTACATGTGCAAGATGTGCAGGTTTGTTACATAGGTAAATGTGTGCCATGGTGGTTTGCTCCACCTATCAACCCTTCACCTAGGAATTAAGCCTGGCATGCTCTGTGTAGCATTTCATGGTGTATATATACCACATTTTCTTTATCCAGTTTACTGTTGATGGGCATTCAGGTTGATTTCCATATCTTTGCCATGTGAAAAGTGCATGCATGTGTCTTTATGGTAGAGCAATTTATATTCTTTTGGGTATATAACGAGTAATGGGATTAATGGGTCAAATGGTAGTTCTGTTTCAGGTTCTTTGAGGAATTCCCACACTCCTTTAAATAAACTAGTTTACAGTACCATTGGCAGTGTATATGGATTCACTATTTTCTGTAACCTTACCAGAATTGGTTACTTTTTTACTTTTTAATAGTAGCCATTTTGACTGATGTGAGATGGTATCTCATTGTGGTTTTGATTTGCATTGCTCTAATGATTAGTACTGTTGGGCATATTTTTATATGCTTTTTGACCATATCATATGTCTTCTTTTGAAAAGTGTTCATGTCCTTTGCACACTTTTTAATTTTTTATTTTTTGCTTATAAATTTAAGTTCCTTGTAGATTCTGGATATTAGACCTTTGTCAGATGCATAATTTACAAATATTTTCTCCCATTCTGTAGGTTGCCTGTTTACTCTATTGATAATTTCTTTTGCTGTGCAGAAGTTCTTTAGTTTAATTAGGTCCCATTTTCAATTTTTATTTTTGTTGAAAACAAAAGTTGGTATCTTTATCATGAAATCTTTGCCAGGGCCCATGTCCAGAATGGTATTTCCTAGGTTATCTTCTGAGGGTTTTTATGGTTTTAAGCTTTACATTTGAGTCTTTAATCCATTTTGAGTTGATTTTTTTATGTGGCATAATGAAGTTGTCCAGTTTCAATCTTCTGCATATGACTAGCCATTTATCCTAGCACCATTTATTGAATAGGGAGTCCTTTCCCCATTGTTTGCTTTTGTCAGCTTTGTCAAAGATCAGATGGTTGCAGGTATGTGGCATTATTTCTGGGCTCTCTATTCTGTTACATTGCTTTGTATGTCTGTTTTTATGCCAGTACCATGCTGTTTTGGTTATTGTAACCTTCAGCTTTGTTCCTTTTGCTTAGGATCGCCTTGACTATTCGGGCTCTTATTGTGTTCCATATGAAATTTAATTTAGCTTTCTCTAATTTTGTGAAGAATGTCATTGGTAGTTTGATAGGTATAGTCTTGAATCTGTAAATTGTTTTGACAGTATGGCTATTTTAATGATATTGATTCTTCTAACCCATGAGCCTGGAATGTGTTTCCATTTTTTTGTGTCATCTGATTTCCTTGAACAGTATTTTGTATTACTAATTCTTATTGTAGAGACTAACCTCTCTGTTTAGTTGTAGTCATAAGTGTCTGATAGACTGGACAGGGAAAACGTGGCACATATACACCATGGAATACTATGCAGCCATAAAAAACGTTGAGTTCGTGTCCTTTGTATGGACATGGATGAACCTGGAAACCATCATTCTCAGCAAACTGATGCAAGAACAGAAAATCAAACACTGCAGGTTCTCATTCATAGGTGGGTGTTGAACAGTGAGAACACATGGACACAGGGAGGGGAGCATCACACACTCTGGGGTCTGTGGGGGGAAAATAGGGGAGGGACAGTGGGGAATGGGGAGTTGGGGAGGGGTAACATGGGGAGAAATGCCAGATATAGGTGATGGGGAGGAAAGCAGCAAACCACACTGCCATATGTCTACCTATGCAGCAATCTTACTTGTTCTTCACATGTACCCCAAACCTAAAATGCAATTAAAAAAAATAAGTGTCTTATTCTTTTTTTGGCAATTGTTAATGGCATTACATTCCTGATTTGGCTTGCCAGTTTGGATGTTGTTGCTGTATAAAAATGCTAATGATTTTTGTACATTGATTTTGTATCCTGAAACTTTGCTTAAGTTGTTTATCAGATCAAGGAGCTTTTGGGCAGACACTGTGGGATTTTCTAGATACAGAATCATGTCTGCAAATAGGCGTAGTTTATTTCCTCTTTTCCTATTTGGATGCCTTTTATTTCTTTCTCTTGCCTGATTGCTCTGGCCAGGACTTTCAATACTATGTTGAATAGAAGTGGTAATAAAGGACATGTTTAAGTTCCTTACGTATTCTGGTTATTAATTCCTTGTCAGATGGGTGTTTGTCAGGTATATTCTCCCATTCTGTGGATTGACTCTTCACTGTGTTGTTTCCTTTGCTGTGTAGAAGCTTTTTAGCTTGACGTTAACTTCATTTATCTATTTTTACTTTTGTTGCCTGTGCTTTTGAAGCCTCACACAAAAAAATTTTGCCCAGACCAATGTCCTGGAGCATTTCTCCAATATTTTTCTCTAGTCATTTCATTGTTTTGGGTCTTATATTTAAGTCTTTAATTCATTTTGATTTGATTTTTGTATATGGTGAGAGATAGTGGTCTAGTTAGTTTCATTCTTCTGCATTATGGTTGTTCAGTTTTAATATTGAAAAGACTGTCCTTTCCCCAGCGTTTGATCTTGGCATGTTTGTCGAAAATGAGTTGGTTCTAAATGTATAGCTTTATATCTGGGTTCTCTGTTCTGTTCTATTGGTGCCTTGTCTGAATATGAATTCTTCCAATCCATGAACATGGAATATCTTTCCATTTTTTGGTGTTCTCTTCAATTCCTTTCATCAGTGCTGTAGTTATTTTTTTTTTGTATTAATATAGATCTTTCACTTCTTTGATTAAATTAATTTCCTATTTTATGTTATTTGTAACTATTATTAACTATTGTTTCTTTGTGTTAAGATAGATCTTTCACTTCTTTGGTTAAATTAATTCCTAGGTATTTTATATTACTTGTAACTATTCTAACATTTTCAAAATGTTGTTTGCTGTTGGTGTATATAAATACTACTGAATTTTGTATATCTTGCAATTCTACTGAATTCATTTATTAGTTCAAACAGTTTTTTGGGGAGAATCTTTAGGTTTTTCTAATATAAGATAATATTTTCTAATATAAGATAATATTGTTTGCAAACACGGCTAATTTGAATTCTTCTTTTTCCAATTTGGATGCCGTTTATTTATTTATCTTGCCTTATTACTCTGGCTAAGGCTTCTAGTATTATGTTGAATAAAAATAGTGAAAGGGAACATTCTTGTCTTGTTCCAGATTTTAGAGAAATGGATTTCAATTATTTCCTGTTTCCGTATAATATTAGCTGTGGATTTGTCATATATAGCCATAATTATTTTGAGGTACATTCCTTCTATACCTAGTTTGTTGAGGGGTTTTGTCAGAAAGAGATGTTGAATTTTATCAAAGGCCTTTTCAGCACATATTCAAATTATCATGTGGTTTTTGTGTTCTTGGTACTGTTGAAGCCAGGAGTTTGAGAACAGCCAGGACAACACAGCAAGACCTTGTCTCTACAAAAATTTAAAAGCTGGATACCTGTGGTCCTAGCTGCTTGCGAGGCTAAGGTGTATTACATTTATTGATTTGTGTATGTTGAACTATCCTGTATCCCTGGGATGAATCTCACTTGATCATGGTGCACAAGCTTTTTAAGGTGTTGCTGAATTCAGTTTGTTAATATGTTGAGGATTTTTACATCTGTGTTTATTGGTGATATTGACATATAGTTTTCTTTTTGTGCTGTGTTCTTGTCTTGTTTTGATATCAGGGTAATGCCTCCTAGAATGAATTTGGAGGTGTTCTCTTTTCTTCAAGTTATGGAGCAGAGAGTTAGAGTTTCCAAAACTGGGTATAGCAATCCTGCCTTTCCGCTTTGTCTGTCCTCAGGCATATTTCTCCCTTTAGACACGAATGATGCTTCCTGTGGGTTGAGGCAGGGTCAAGTCTCCTTGCAGAGAGATCTCCATGATAGTGGGGAAGCTGATGTTCACCTGAATCTCATTTTTTCTAGTGTAGATACCTAAGAGGGAAATTTTTCATGTAGTTGTGCTGGGTAGGTTGCGGGGAGAAGCATCATAGATATGGAAGTCCAGTTTTCTTACTGTCTGCTCAGAGTTTCCTCACCTTCTCTGGAAAAGCTCCAGAAACTGTCTCATACTCATATTTGAGTTCTGGTATATTGGACTGTCTTGCCACTGTATATTTGTTTTTTATTTTCTATGATGGGGAGTGAAGCCAACTTGTTTTTACTGTCATTTTGGAACCTGTGGACTGAGATCCTTGGGTTATTTAGAAGTGTTACTTACAAATATTTGGTGACATTCCACTTTTTGTTGTTGTTGTTATTGTTATTGATTTCTAGTTTACTTTTGCTATGGTATGAGATTATAATTTGTATAATTTTTGAAAATTTGTGAAGGTTTTATGGCTTAGAACATGATTTATTTTTGTGAATGTTCCATATTCACTTGAAAGGAATGAGTATTCTTTCGTTGGGTAGAATGTTTTCTAAACATTAATTAGATAATGTTGGCTCGTAGATTATCTGTATTCTTACTGACTTTCTGCCTATTTGTTCTATCAGTTTCCGTAAGAGCAATACTAATATCTCCAGCTATGAATGTAGATTTGCCTATGTTTCTTTTAGATCTGTCAGTTTTGTCTATGTTTTGAAGTATTGTGATTAATGTTTACATATTAGTATCATATGTAATTTACCTCTTTTTTTGAGAGGGCTCTCTCTCCATTGCCCTGAATGGAGTACAGTGGTGCAATCATAGTTCACTGCTCCCTTGAACTCTTGGGCTCAAGTGATCCTCCCACCTTAGCCTCGCAAGCAGCTAGGACCACAGGTATCCAGCTTTTAAATTTTTGTAGAGACAAGGTCTTGCTGTGTTGTCCTGGCTGTTCTCAAACTCCTGGCTTCAACTGATCCTTTCACCTCAGCCTCCCAAAGTGTGGGGATTACTGGCATGAGCCACCATACCCAGCCTAATTTAACATTTTGTGTCTGATATTTTCTGTTCTGAAGTCTATTTTGTCTGCCATTAATAAATCTATTCCACTTTGTTTTGGTTAATGTTTGCATGATACCTTTTTATCTGTTTTGTTTTCTTTAACTATTAACTTATTTATATCTTTATATGTAAGTGTGATTTTATAGGCATATAATTAGATCTTGCTTTTTAAATCTAATCTGACAATCTGTACTATTAACCCATGAGTTAGGACATTCATATTTGAAGTGATTTGATATTGTTGGTTTAACAGTCTGTTACCTTATTGTCTGTTTCTGTTGACTCTATTTGTGCTTTATTTATCTGTAATGTGTCTTTCTCTACCTGTCTATATGTTCTCTTTGCCTTTGGTTTCAGGAATTTGAATATAAGATTTGTAGGTATTCTGTTTGATATTCTCTGAGATTTTTGAATGTGTAGGTGGATGTCTTTCACTAATTTTGGAAAATTCTTGACTGTTTTTCCCTGATCACTGCCACCCCCATTTCTACTCTCTTCTTTTCCTCCTTTTGGAATTCAGATTATGTCTGTACTAGAACATGTGGTACTTTCCCACAGCTCCTGAGTTCTTGTTGTTGTTTGCTTTTTGGATTTTTTCCTTCCTTTCTTCATTACTTTTTCTTCTTAAATTCAATTTGAATAATTTCTGTTGACGTGCCTTGTAGTTAACAATTCTTTCTTTGACTATGTCAGGTTTATTAGTGACTCTGTTGAAGACCTTCTTCATTTCTGTTACTGTGCTTTTAATTTCTATCATTGCCATTTGGCTTCTTCTTACAGTTTTTAATATGTGTATTGAATTTGCCTCTCCGATCATACATATGTTCTACTTTTTTCATTAGAGTATTTAACATGTTAATCGTTATTTTAAATTCTTTCCTGCAAGTTCCAACTTCTTTTGTACTTCTGATTTTCAAATCGTTGATTAATTTGTCTCTTCAGACTTTTTTCCCCTTGACCTTTTGGACATCTTGTGACTTTTGTTGTTGTTGTTGAAAGCTGAACATTTTAAGTAGGAGCCTTGACCCTACCTTTAGTGTAGGCCATATCTTTCATGTATGCAGGATTGAGCTGTTCTGGCCAGGAGTTGGGTTGGGTTTCACGTTTGCGGTCCACTTGGCTTTAGGTCTCCCCATTTAGATTTGGATCTTCCTTTTGCACAGCTCCCCAGAGAGAATGTCTTTCTAACAGCTTTCCCACCTGTATTTCAGTGTTATCTTTATTCAACTCTTGTTAGATTGGCCTTGAGGTAGAGGTGAGGGGGCAAGTAAGGAAGAAGATATTCTCTGTGTTCTAATTAAGTTTCCTTTCTAGGCAGACTGTGAATTTGGGCCTCAACATTCCTGATCCTCTCTCAGAATGTTGGGCCTGGCGGGTAGGTATTCCTGCCCCTCCTTCAGGCTAGGGCTTTCATCTGTTCCATTTCTCCCGTCTTCAGTGGACTTCCGCCCATGCGCTATGTAGCTACAATTTTGTTGCCCTTGCTTCTTAAGATTAAGGCCTTGGTTCTGTAGGGGAGATAGATCTGAAGTGGATTTCAGCAGTGATTTTCTTTCCTCTCTTCCTGTTAGCATTAGAGTGGAAGCTTTCTCAGGACTTTCCCCAGTCTTCCCTGTGCAAGAGGGTTTCCGCCTTGCTATGTCTGGAGCTACCAAGAGCTTCACACTCTCACATTAGCCCACATGTAGCCTTTAGCAAACTATAGATTTGTGGCTAAATATCTTTACCAGTTTCACTAGCCTTTGGTGATATCTGCCCCAGGTATTCTAATGTTCACCCTCCCACAGGTGCCTTTTTCTTCTTTTATCATTCTCAGTCCATCTGCTTTATTTTTTCTTCAGAAAATTTTCTAGTACAAAAAGCCTAAAAATAGTAAACATTTTGTATATACTACCCAGAATTGACCGTTAACATTTTATTTTTTCTTCCATTTTATTTTTTAATTACTAAAACTTTAAAAATAAAGTTGAAGTTTCTTTTGTTTTCCATTATCAGCCTCATTCTCTACCCAACACCAATCAGAATGTTCTTTTAAATAATAAAGTACTGTCACTCCTAGAGATCTTCCTTCAGTAGATCTGGCATATTGGTTGGGAATATATAGCATATGATTCTGAGACCCTCTGATATCTGTCCACTGAAGAAGGAGAAAGATGAGACATTTTTGTTCCAAGAGAGAGGAGGTCATAACTAGGTGGCTCTTTAATAAGGATATAATGCTTATAAAATTATTTTTCCTTGTTTTGAAATATACAATAAATTATTAACTATACTCTATTGTGCTGCTGAACACTAGAGCCTATTCTTCCTAACTGCATTTTTATACCCATTAACCATCCATGAGTTCAAAAATTGGTATGTTCCTAACACAAAGAAAGATAAAATGTTTGAGGTGATAGATATCCCAAGTACCCTGATTTGATCATTACGTTTTGTATGTTTCTATCAAATTATAACATATACCCCGTAAATATGTGCAATCTTTCTGTATCCATAATAATTAAAAATTAAAAAATAAATTTGTTTTTTTCCTAGAGTTGCTGTGGTTCCATAGCTTTGCTGCTTGCATTGGGAATACAAAATTTAAGTTTCTTAGTGCTGATTGAAGCTACCTTGTAACTTCTCAAAGCAGTAATATATGATTGTAGAAGGATGAAAAACTGTAAGTTGCCAGTATTTATGAGGAAATTAGGTATCCTTTGAATTAGAAGTTTTTTTTTTTTTTTTTTTTTGAGATGGAGTTTCGCTCTTGTTACCCAGGCTGGAGTGCAATGGCGCGATCTCGGCTCACCGCAACCTCCGCCTCCTGGGTTCAGGCAATTCTCCTGCCTCAGCCTCCTGAGTAGCTGGGATTACAGGCACACGCCACCATGCCCAGCTGAATTTTTGTATTTGTAGTAGAGACGGGGTTTCACCATGTTGACCAGGATGGTCTTGATCTCTTGACCTCGTGATCCACCCGCCTGGGCCTCCCAAAGTGCTGGGATTACAGGCTTGAGCCACCGCGCCTGGCCAGAAGTTTTTGAGGGGAATCTGTCATCTCTTCCTTCTTTCCTCCATGCATATTTATTAGTTGCTGTGTCTGTGTCTGAATTGCTTTGTACCAAATTTGTTCAAAATGTAGTGGGTTAAGGCAATATTGACTTACTGTCTCTATTTATTCTGTAGTTTGACAGTCGGGACAGTTTTTCTGCTTGTCTTGTTCATGAAGTGGGGGTCATTCAGTACTAGATTAGAGTTTGGGGATTTGAGTTATTCTGACAGATCTGTGTACAGTTCAGGTGTGATAGCTGGAGTTTCTTGGTCTTTTCCACATGGCCTTTCACCTTCCAATAGATTATGACTCTTCACATCGTGATGGCTTAGGGTCCCAAAATGAAAAGAACAGAATTTGCAATACCTATTAAGCCCTATGCCCAAGAACTCATACAGTGATACTTCTGCCACCTTATATTAATCAAAGCATGTCACAAGCCAGCCAGATTCAAAAGAATGGAGAAATAGACTCAATTTCTTGGTAAGAAGTGGCAAGATCACCTTGCAAAGGAGACTTCACATGGAAAGGAGTTATTAATTTATGGCCTTTATAATGATCTTCCATAAATGCCTGTAAGTTGGGCACTGTGCTTAGTACTGGTGATAGAAGATACGTAGCTTATTTCAGTATCTTAATTTTGTTTCATATATTTGATAATTTATGATGCAAGGTTCCTTTGCACTGGTATCAATCCCAGGGGAGGACTGTGAACTCCTTGCCAATACTGTGTACCAGTATCAGTTCACTGGCATGAGTCTGGTGAGACATAAAACTCACGCAAGTTTAGCAAAGCAACTTTATTACTCACAGATATGCAGCAAGGGACAATAGACACCTAAGGATTCATGCCAAACTGATCCGCCAGTGCTTAGGATAGCTGCCCAGGATGGATGGAGTCTCACGTGCATGTCCTTCATGTTGCACCACAGCTGAGGAACCCTGAAAGCCTGCTCTGCCCTGGATTTTATTCCTTGGAGCAACTTGATGAGCTGTGCTAAAGCATTGGCTTTAAAGCAAAGCTTGGCTTTACTGGCCAATTTCTTCATATTTCTGGCATTTCCAGCACATCATTCTACAGTATTCTGAGAATTACAAGTGAGAAAATGAGGAAGAGTTGGGTTGCCAAGATCTTTCAGGGACTTGCCCTACAATAACATCATATAAAATGTATTTTTTCCCAAGTGTTCTTCACATTCTCAGTTTTAATTGTTCATTGTGTAATTTTGAGTGGGTTATTGCTATTTAGCAGAAGTGGAAAACCTTAAATATTCTTGAGTGTGTTGGCATACAGATATTTGCATAATCTACATAAAGATTATCTGTAAAGTGCAATATAAAGAGAAATTGTGGGTGTATGTAAAATTTGTAAATGATTACATATTTAAGTCATTAATTCCATAAATATTTGAATGTCTCTGTGCCAAGCATTGTTCATGTAGCACTGAATAAGAGAGAAACATTCCTTATTCTCAGAGAACTTCAATTTTAGTGGCAAGAGATGTAACATAACAGATTTATGTTAGATGTGATGAAAGTGTTTTCAGAAAAACTAAATATAAAAGAGGATAGAGAGTCATGGGTCTGGAGTGTGCACTCAAAACATTTTATATTGTCTAATTCTCTTATACCAGTAATTCTCAATTTTTCCCAACTAGTTTGCTAAAAGGATGGATACATTCCCATCAATAGCAGTAGTACCTTAAGACTATGATTCTCTGTCAGGTAAGGCAGAGTTGAGAGGCAAATGAGAATAGGAATGGGAGTGGGAGATACAAGTACAGTTTACCCTTATACGTGTGGGTTAGACAGAGTGACCCCTCACGTTGTTAAAAAAAATCCACATATAACTTTTGACTCCACCAGAACTTAAGTACGAATAGCCTTTTGACTGAATGCCTTACTGATAACACAGTCAATTAACACATATTTTTATGAAACATGTATTATATTCTGTAATTACAATAAATGAGCTAGATAAGTAATGTTATTAAGAAAGTCATAAGGAAGAGAAAATCTATTTTCATTAAATAGAAGTGGGTCATCATAAAGGTCTTTATCCTCGTAGTCATATTGAGTAGGCTGAGGAGGCAATGGAAGAGCAGAGGTTGAACTTGCTGTCTCAGGTGACAAGGTGGGAGATAATCTATGTATAAGTAAACATGTGCAGTTTAAACTCTTGTTGTTGTTAATTGCATGTGTTTGTCTTTTTTAAATGTTCTCCCAAGTGATTCTTACATCCCCCTGAGGAGCTATGCCTATCTATTGAGAATCTGTCTCAAGTTATTCTTTAGAGAAAGTGACCATTAAGTATGCTTGTGTGAAATCATATTAGCTATCTGGGCATTTAGTAATATCAAATTATAGCCTTATATTTAATGAATGGCATCTTGTATGTTCAAAATGTAATGTAAATCTAGTCAATATGTAATTCTAATAAAAATAGAAGTATTTATGTTACATTTTTAACATATGCCTTTTTGTGGGGGAAAGAAGAAGTAGAAAAACGAAAGTTTTGTTTTTTTTTTTAACCTGTTGATTTGGCAGTTTGGTTTGCAAATCCACACTTACTAAACTACAATTCAAATTTTATATCAATACATTTTCAAAAGAGGAAAGTAAATATGAATTTAAGAAACATTTTTATTACTGAAGAGCTAATACCTTTCCAGAACTGATAATGTAAATTGGTTATGCAAAATTACATTTCTTTTATGAACTGTAACAAGATATGCGGCCTTATAGTTTCAATTCACTTAGCCACCAACTGATTGGTCTTTTGAATAGATATGCAAAGTGTAGTTTTAAATTGAGCTTTTATGAAATAGAAAACTCTAAAAAATTTTCAACGTTGTCAGATTACTATAGTTATAAATAACCCAGTTTCTACATGCTGTCTTTCATATATAATGTGGGCCTGAGAAATAAGCAAATTAAATTTTAGTGTGGGTAGCAATGTTTACTTGTCTGCAAATCTGAAGCTAATTTTTACATATTTTTATTTAGAAATAGAACAGGCCAAAAGAACAGTCACTCTGGCCATATGCATATCATTACAGCTCTTGGTAGAAAGTTTAGGGAGGAAAGACGAGAATACAAAGAATAATGCGCAACGAAAGTTCTCCTTTCCTCCAATCTGTACCTTTTCCTCCATCATGCACAACTGCCCCTGTGCAAACCTGAATTAAGCAAAGACACATAGCATCTTCCAGGGAGTTTGCTGAGCCCTAGATTAAAGTGATTTTCTAACCCCTTGAGATATACCAAATGATAATGGCTGCAGTACAACCAACAAGAATTTTAGTCAGGAAGCTGGAACATCTTTAAAATTATTATATTGGCCAGGCGTGGTGACTCACGCCTGTAATCCCAGCACTTGGGAGGCCAAGGCAGGTGGATCACAAGGTCAGGAGTTCGAGACCAGCCTGACCAACATGTTGAAAGCCGTCTCTACTAAAAATACAAAAATTAGCTGGGCGTGGTGGCACACACCTGTAATCCCAGCTATTCAGGAGGCTGAGACAGGAGAATTGCTTGAACCTGGGAGGCAGAGGTTCCAGTGAGCCAAGATCATGCCACTGCACTGCAGCCTGGGCAACAGAGTGAGACTCTGTCTCAAAAAAAACCCAAAACAAAACATAAAACTATTATGTGTATTCATACAGGTCGCTTCCTTTTGAATAAAATATGGTGACTTCTCTTGCTTGATGAGGTAATCTCTAGGAGTACATTTAATATTTGCCTTTTATAGAACAAAATTAAAGATACTAAAATTCTGATCATAAACGTTTTGGACAACTCTGTTTTAGTCAACTGTACCCCCTTATTGCACGAACAGATATTAATTTGTGGCATTTGGTATATTTTAATCATTGAGAAATAAAACTCTAATCAGGTATTTCACAGCACTGACTATTTTTTTTGTCTTCTTTGCCACTACTTTCCAGTATTTGCTTTTGGCAATACTGTAGTTGTCCTGCGTCTAGACAACCAGCAAGTGAATAGCATTTTTGGTTTAGCAAATTTTTGGGGGGGTCCCCAAAAAGGAGACCAGTTTTGTTGAAACTTGACTGTATTGGATCCTCTGTTCATGGTATGACAGAAAAAGATCAGATATTTTTCATTTTAATTGTAAAATTCAAGAAAAATAAAGCAGTAGTCATGACAAAGATTTTACAAAATAGTCATTAACCAAATTCTGATTCCTTGATAGACTAGAGAGAGTGTGTAAACACCCCCCAGATATTTCACAGTGATTAAAAGCCTTCAATATTAGTCATTTACCCTTATGTCCAAATACATCATGGTACTGACTTTAAAACAAGATGTTTGACTAAGTATTTTCTCTTTTTATAAAACAAATATGTTTGAACAGAAACCAAGCTCACGGAAAATGTACTTATCTGGGTATGGTGTGGAGCTAGCAATTAAGAGTACAGAATACAAAGCATTGGATGATACCCAAGTTAAAAGTAAGTTTTCTGTCTCAGTACTTGAGTAGAATGAAAAGTTGGAGTCTTTTACATACTTTGGTTTTTAAAAAATTTAATGAGTATAATCCTGCATATGTTCATCTGAGGCTAGAGATGGGGTGGACATGTTCTTACTTAATTTGGAATTAAATTTTTTTTTTTTTTTTTTTGGGACGGAGTTTTGCTCTTGTTACCCAGGCTGGAGTGCAATGGCGCGATCTCGGCTCACCGCAACCTCCGCCTCCTGGGTTCAGGCAATTCTCCTGCCTCAGCCTCCTGAGTAGCTGGGATTACAGGCACGCGCCACCATGCTCAGCCGAGCTAATTTTTTTTTGTATTTTTAGTAGAGACGGGGTTTCACCGTGTTGACCAGGATGGTCTTGATCTCCTGACCTCGTGATCCACCCGCCTCAGCCTCCCAAAGTGCTGGGATTACAGACTTGAGCCACCGGGCCCGGCCCCTGGAATTAAATTTTAAGCTGAAAGAAATGTATTTAATGTTACTGGTTATCAACATTTATTTCAAAATATGAAATTGTACGTTATTTTGCTTATACCCGATGAGTTTGCAACCATTGCATCACCATATAACAATTGATAGTATATGTAAGATACACTGAGGCAATAGATGAGGCTGATTATTGCTAGAGGTGACTGGCATAGGCATTTGGGTCTGGCCCATGTAAGGATGTTTTGTCTGAAATATTTATAATTAAATTAGGATGGTAGGTTTTTGTTTTTGTTTTTTTTCCTTTCCTGAAGCAGGATGAGAGAGGCCTGTGAATTGTTTAGATGAGGTAGATTCATTAGGTTTGTGATCTACCAACCAATATCTATCTGTATTCTATGAACTAAATGTATGCTGTAGATGAAGAGACTCTGGAGACTTAAATAAACTAAAGAAGTTCTCAGAATACTTACGGAAGTTGTTTATTACCTGGTTCATGTCAAATTTATTTATGCTTGATTCTTGGCTAAGAATTTTAAGTTTATTCTTTTGTATGCACTCAGATGAGGCTCCTGCTTCAATTTTGTTTTTCATATAGAGACCCTGCCTTTATCACAGACCTCTCTCTAGCTCTTCCAACTGAATGTGCTTCAAATAAAGATCTGTATTACTGTAATTTAAATATTTTTGATTAAAGAGTTACTGAAAAAGTATAATAAAAATACTCCGATTTTATATATTTCTGTATAGCTTATGTATAGCTCTACAATGCTTTATAATTTAGTATCTTATAATCACAATAGTAATTTAAGGCATTTTTCGCTATTCTTGTGCTTGTAATGTCATCTGTATTATGCACTAAATTCTGTCACCAGCCTCTTAAACACACTTGGAATATGTCTTTGCCTGTCAATTCTAGTTGCCACTCCTTAGTGCAGGTCTCTTTTTTTCTCTCTGTATACATGTATCAGAGCTTCAACTAGCCATCTCTCTGATCTTTGGTCTTCAATGCCCTCAATCTCACCACCCCTAAAAACAGATTTATCTAATATCCAGTACTTTACAAATGAACTTCTGATGATGAAAATCGGACTGATTCCACTGGTTAAATCCTTTAGTGGCTCCCTTAACCTCTCTCATAAATTCAGGTGTAAGAACATAGCAAACAAAGCTTTTCACAGTCGCATTTTTTTTTTTTTACTCTCCTTCAGCCCTCTCCTCTTTGTCTCCTCTTGTCTGCAACACTAAATTATTTACTGTTTAGAATAGTTTTCTGTTCCCTGGATGCCTTTATGCATGGGCTCCATGGGAAGTCTTCATGACCTCTCCTACTTTCATCCCTTAGCATATGCTATTCCTTCTGCCTACCACTGTCTTGGCTTCTTTCATTTCATCTATAGACTTCACATCTTTTAAGACTCAAATATATCAGTCTGTGCCTCTGAGATGGCTACCTATCTTCCTGCTCTGTTAGAGAATGCTCTTCTCTTTTCTATATACCATATCTTTCTGTGCCTTCTTTTAGAAAAGTTTACACACTCTACTAAAGTTGTCTGTGTATTTGTCTCTCTCCTTGTCCAGCAAGCATGGTTTGTATCTTTTGTGTCTCTGTTGTTCCTGGTGTCTATCCTGTCAGAGACACCTCATACTGAGCAGTCAGTAAATGTTCGCCCAGTGAATGAATGAACAAACAAGAGGAAAAAGAAGACTAGATCAAATGATCAGGATTGTTTCTACTTGTAGTCCTAGAGATCCAGAGCTTTGGAAAAGTAAGAAGGGGGAGCATAATTGCTGAGCTCTAATTTACTCTGATACAGAGCCACTCCACACACTGTAAGAGATCACAATCCTTATAATCCTATAGCACCCTTCACATATTCTACCAACCACACTGTATAGTATAATTATTTGGTAAGTAAGGGAGAGGGGAAATGACTATTATAAAATATTATATCTTTATTCTTTGAGGCCATGAGTTTTGGTGTCTTTCTAAAGATTCCTTGATTATCTTTAAAGGTGTTGGAAATACACAGGAACTTACATTTAAACTTAAACTTAGGATTTGGATCTCCTGTCTCACTTAAAAGCTAAATCCAGCATTTGTTGCAGGACCTTCGGCTTATCATTTCTGATGATAAAATAGAACCTGGCTTTTAACTAATCTATAAAGCACTTTATTATGGTTGCTAAGTATTTAATCAATCCAAGTGTGTTTAAAAAGAAAGCTCACACTCAGGAATGTAAGCCTGTACACATGCATATATATGTATTAATCTGGTCCATGAAGGAAAAACAAGGTAAAACAAATGGAATTTCATTTCATTGTGAGTTCTAATTTTTTTTGTTTTTCTTTGAGAGAGAATCTCACTCTGTCCCGTAGGCTGGAGTGCAGTGGCACGATCTCAGCCCACTGCAACCTCCGCCTCCCAGGCTCAAGCTATTCTGACTCAGCCTCCCAAGTAGCTAGGACTACATGCCACCATGTCTGGCTAATTTTAGTGGAGACAAGCTTTATCCATGTTGGTCAAGCTGGTCTCACATGATCTCAAGTGATTTGTCCACCTCAGTTTCCCAAAGTGCTGAGATTACAGGCATGAGCTGCCGTACCCAGCCAAGTTCTTCTGATTTTTGATTACATGTTCTTTTCCTAGTCTGAAAATATTTTTGTTTTATTTTGGTTTTGTTTCCAAAATGTAGCTGTGACTAATACTACTGTAGAGGATGAGACTGAAGCAAATGAAGTTCAAGGATTTCTCTTTGGGAAACTAAAGTAAGTCTGAATGGAAATGAAATTGGTGTTATTATTATACCCATTTGTTTTAAGGAATTAATTTGATATACTATTTTGCCATGTGTTTCACGTTTGTTTTATGTAGAAAGTACACACACACACCCGATCTTGCCTGATCTTGGGAGCTAAGCAGGGTCGGGCCTGGTTAGTACTTGGATGGGAGACCTCCTGGGAATACCGGGTGCTGCAGGCTTATTTAAAAAAAAAGAAAAAGTACACACACAGACACGATTGTTTTTATTACAGAAGTAACACAAGGCTGATATCAAAAAGCTATGGAAAGCAAAAAACACAACATTTGAAAAACAATCACTAATTTCACAGCTAAAGTGATAACTCTTATACCGTTTTTATGTACAGTATGTTTTTCCAGTTTTTCTGTGAATATTTTTATTGCAACAAATAAATGTATACACAGCATACTGTTTTGCACAGTAGAACCATAGTGGATCACTGTGTTTTTCACATCTTGTGGATAGTCCATCATTTATTGAAACAGTCTCATAGAACTGCACTTTAAATTCTTTCCTTACTTTTTCATTGAATTTTTTTTTGTGTGTGTACTAGTTTGTGTGCATTGCAGGTTTTCCTTAGCACAAATTTCAGGAAAAAAATTGATAAAGTATGTGTACTTCTTGAAATTTTTGATTCATGCTTATAAATTGCCCTCACAAAATTGTATTAACATGTACATCACTCCAGGATGTGAAATGTGTTCATTTCCCAGAACTTTAATAATCACTCATACTGTTTTTAAAATCTTTTTTAGTTTAATAGGTGAAATGGTGTTTCTTATTTTTTTTTAATTCTGTGTTCATTTCACTGGATTAAACCCATTTCATAATTTGTCTCCAAGAACAGTCAACTCTTGGCAATTTATTATTGCAAGGATTAACTTTTTTTCATGTTTATTGGTCTTAGAATTTCTTTTTGGGTAAATTGCTTATTCCTAACTTGTGCTCATTAGTTCTTGCTGTGTATACCTTTTTTATTAATTGTAACGTCTCTTTATAAAAATTCTGAAACCTTTGCCATATGTTGAATTATTTACAGTTGAAGTTTATTTTCATATTAATCTTAAAGATGGAAGTTTTTTCTTTAGATAAAACTGCTGTGAGAGTGGGAGTTTATTTCTAGAACTTAGGTAGTATCCCTGGGATAACTAGAAAATTCAAAATGTAAGACTTTTGATACCTGTGGTTGGTCGCTGTTAAATATGTATCTTTTTCTCCTTTTACCCAGAATAAATTATTTGTCCCATAAATTAAGTTCAGCATTTATAGAATGGCCTAAACCCTAAAGACATGAAACAACAAACACAAGGCAACAAATAAATTGGTAAATATTTGTTAGCCTTCTAGCATTTTTTGATCCTGTTCTTCATTTGCACTATATGGTGCTTTTACCATATAAATTATGCTTTTCCATACTCGAAAGCAGTAATTTTTTTATCCATTCTAACACAGTTGTCATAAAAGTCAAGTAAATAATTGGCATGGTACCTACTTGTTTAGGAACTTTCTATATTTGGAGAGAATAATATAATTTAGTAATAAAGTACTTAGAACAATTCATGGCCTATAATAAACATTAATGTGTTTGTTAAACATGAATAAAAGGAATAAATATTATAATTATTAAATTATTATTTGTTAAAATAGTTCACAAAATACTGCCTAAATTAATTTCTTTTGAGGAAATAGAGTAAATAATTATTTTTTAAAATAAATATTGTAGTAATAATGTTAGCTAATATTTACTATTTTTAAACTCAGTGTTATTTTTAGTTTTTTTTAAATTGGCAAGCTGCGATAAATATTTTTATTCGTTTCTTTATTTTTAAGGCAGTTCTTCTGACATTCAAAAAGTATGAGATGTTTAATATCACTTTTCATATGATAAATTTGACTTAGTGTGCTTAGAGAAACAGGAGTTGGTAAAGTTCTGACAGAAAACTAAAAACTTTATAGAATTAGAACTTTACAGATCTAATGAGTTACAAAAAATCATTGATAATATTGGAAGTTGAACAAATGTATAGCCCAAAAGAAGAGAAAACATTTATTTCCCTAAATTTCTGTGCTACAGATTACCATTTCATATACACATAAAAGTAACGTTTCAAAAATTAAAATTTTACCACCCTTTTTTTTCCTGCCATGCTGATTGAAGACAAGGAATAGGATGGTGAGTGCTCTCTGAATACTTGTGAATGGGGATGGCTGTCATTTTATTTTTCCTTTACATTTTATTATTCCTTTATATTATATTTTCCTTTTACATTTTCCCTTATTTATAAGGGAAAGTTTGTAATTTCTTTAGGCAAAGTTATTTAAAGAAATATTTTTATTAACACCTTTAGTTCTTGTTTAGTCTTACAGTTATTTATGAAGGACTCTCAGGTTGGTTCTGCTGGTGATAAGTAGATAACTGTATACAGTAAGAGTAACATTTTTGGAGGCTACACTAATTTATATGGATAACTGTGTTACCTTTTTAAAGTATGTTGGCCAAGCAGTATACTAGTGGCCTTAAAATGTTAATACATCTTATAAAATTGATTTATTCTAAGTAAGGTATTAATTTAGCAGTTAACGGTACATTTTTATTCCATTTTCAACTATCTGAATGTCCGGTAATTCATAATTCTTTTCTCTTTTAAATATAACTTTTATGAGATTAAGTTGCATTTTCTCCAGAGATCACTTGGAACACTTACCTATTCATTTTTATTTTTATTTTTATTTTATTTCAGCTTCTATTTTAGATTCAGGGCATACATGTGTAGGTTGTTACATGGATGTATTGTGTGATGCTGAGTTTAGGAGTATGAATGATTCTGTAACTCAGGTAGTGAGCATAGTACCCAACCACTGATTTTCCAGCCTTTGCCATCTCCCCACTCTAAAAGTTCCTCGTGTCTATTATTCCCATCTTTATGTTCATGTATACCCAATGCTTAGTTCCCACTTATAAATGAGAACATACAGTATTTGGTTTTTTGTTCCTGTGTTAATTCACTTAGGATAATGGCCTACAGCTACATCCATGTTGCTGCAAAGGGCAGGATTTGGTTCTTTTTTATTGCTGCATAGTATTCCATGGTAGTATATGTACCACATTGTCTTTATCCAATTTGCCTTTGATGGTACCTGGGTTGATTCCTTGTCTTTGATACTGTGAATAGAGCTGTGAAGAACATATGAGTGCATGTGTCTTTTTGATGGAATGATTTGTTTTCTTTTGGGTGTATACCCAGAATGAGATTACTGGGTTGAGTGGTAGTTTGAAGTTCTTTGAGAAATCTCCAAACTGCTTTCTGCAGTGGCTGATCTAATTTACATTCCCACCAACAGCGAATAAGTATTCCCTTTTTTCTGCAGCCTTGCCCATATCTGTTACTTTTTGACTTTTTAATAATAGCCATTTTGACTGGTGTGAGAGGGTATCTCATTGTGATTTTAACTTGCATTTCTCCAATGGTTAGTGATGTTGAGCATTTTTTCATGTTTGTTGGCTGCTTATATGTTTTCTTTTGAGAAGTGCCTGTTCATGTCTTTTGCTTAGGAAACCCTAAAGACTCCATTATAAGGCTCCTAGAACTGATAAACAACTTCTGTA
This sequence comes from Sapajus apella, assembly GCF_009761245.1. Taxonomy (NCBI): domain Eukaryota; kingdom Metazoa; phylum Chordata; class Mammalia; order Primates; family Cebidae; genus Sapajus; species Sapajus apella. The sequence goes on along the minus strand of NW_022436949.1, from coordinate 41,740,814 downwards.
AAGTTTCAGGATACAAAATCAATGTATAAAAATCAGTAGCATTACTAAAAGCCAATAATGTTCAAGCTGAGAGCCAAATCAAGCAGGTAATCCCATTTACAATAGCCACACACACAAAAAAGGGTATAGGAATACATCTAACCAAGGAGGTGAACCACCTCCACAGGAGAACTACAAAACACTGCTGAAAGAAATCATAGATGACATGATGACACAAACAAATGGAAAAACATTCTATCCTCAAGGATTGGAAGACTCAATATCATTAAAATGGCCATATTGCCAATCTACAGATTTAATGCTATTCCTGTCAAACTACCAGTCATTTTTCACAGAATTAGAAGAATATATTCTAAAATTCATATGGTTATTCATTTTGAAAAGTGAATACTCAAAAGTTAATTCTTCCACAGTGACTCAAACTGATTGCTCATTTCAAAGCAAAATCCTTTGCTTTGAGATACAGTATGAATAATACATATGTTATCTAAATTATATAAAGAATTTCAGCAGTGAAAATTGCTAGGATTACGATTAAATATGAAAATTGGTATAGTAGAGTAGCTCTTATAAACTTATAATCCTGTAACTTAAAATATTGAAAAAGGAAATGTTTGTTTAATTCATAGTGACCTTCTTTTTGGAAGAAATGCCATTGTCCTTTTACTATCACAGCAGTCTTAATCTTGATTAGTTTTCAAAATGTGTTCCCACATTGTAGTAAACCTGTAAGATATTCACATTGTAGTATATATATTTATAACTATAAGAATAACATATTTCTGTATCTATATTCTGTATTTATTTTTCATTTCCCTTTTCAAAGTCTTCTTGTCTATTGACTATTGAAAATATGCGTTTTTGGCCAGGCGCGGTAGCTCGTGCTGTAATCCCAGCACTTTGGGAGGCCAAGGCAGGTGTATCACAAGGTCAAGAGATTGAGACCATCCTGGCAAACATGGTGAAAACTCGTCTCTACCAAAATACAAAAGACTAAGTGTGTGTGGTGGTGCACACCTGTAGTCCTGACTACTCAGGAGGCTGAGAGGCAGGGGATCGCTTCAACCCAGGAGGTAAAGGTTGCAGTGAGCTGAGATCACACCACTGCACTCCAGCCTGGCAACAGAGCAAGACTCCATCTCAAAAAGAAAATATTTAGTTTCAATGAGATACCATCTCACACCAGTTAGAATGGTGATCATTAAAAAGTTAGGAAACAACAGATGCTGGAGAGGATGTGGAGAAATAGGAATGCTTTTACACTGTTGGTGAGAGTGTAAATTAGTTCAACCATGGTGGAAGACAGTGTAGCAATTCCTCAAGGGTCTAGAACCAGAAATACCATTTGACAGAGCACTCCCATTACTGAGTATGTACACAAAGGATTATAAATCATTCTGCTGTAAAGACACATACACACATATGTTTATTGTGGCACTGTTTACAATAGCAAAGACTTGGAACCAACCCAAATGCCCATCAGTATTAGACTGGGTAAAGAAAATGTGGTACATATACACCATGGAATGCTATGCAGCCATAAAAAAGAATGAGTTCATGTCCTTTGCAGGAACATGGATGAAGGTGGAAACCATCATTCTCAGCAAACTAACACAAGAACAGAAAACCAAACACCACATGTTTTCACTCATAAGAGGGTGTTGAACAATGAGGGAAACATCACACACCAGGGCCTGTTGAGGGCTGGGGGGATAGGGGAGGGATAGCATTAGGAGAAATACCTAATGTAGTTGACGGGTTGATGGGTGCAGTAAACCACCATGGCATGTGTATACCTATGTAACAAACCTGCCTGTTCTGCACCTGTATTCCTGAACTTAAAGTATGATAGTAATAGAAAATGTGTGTTTATAAGTTGTGTTGATAGCAAAGTTTTTTTTTTTTAAATAATTGTATCCATTTAAATCTGAAATGGCACCATGTCTTGATTTCATGAGTGATAGAGAAAAGAAGATTATAGTTTAGATTGTATGTATAGTAAAATAGCATTCTACTACATTATTATTTGGCTCTCTCTAACTGATGCCTAGAGATATTTAACAATAAGTAAAATTATCTTGTTTTAGTTTTTTATAAGAATCAAAGATGGAACTTTTTAGAAATAAACTCTTAAGAGTATATGTGGCATTTTTGTCTTTCCTTATAGTTTTTATTTTCAATTATAAAAGCGATGCTTATATTTATAAAATGTTAAACAAAGAAGCATATAATAGGAAAACATAATTCTGCCCTCATCCTTGCATCGCTTACGGGTCACACTAACAATTGAGAGTATATTCCTCCAGATTTTGTTTTGTTTCATATATTTAATAAGAGACCTATATATCCTCCTCATTAAGTTCTGTGAGTATAGCTGTATCACTGTTTATGATTATCTTAATGATGAATGATTTGTTTGTGTCTAATTACTTGGAATGTATAATTTGAAAAAAAATGCTGTGTGTTTAATGGCTTGTGATAGGTCATGCTATTTAACATCACTTAATATTTTGATGCAGAGAAATATATTCGGATCTTAGAGATAATCTGACAGCCTTCCAAAAATACCTGATTGAAAGTAATAAACAAATGACGCCTCTGAAAGTCTGGGAACTACAAGGTACAGTATTTTGAGCTACTTTAACACAGCATTTTGGCAACTGACCTGTGACTTAAATAAGCTTTTATATATTACATGATACAGATTATTTTATGGACAGTGTTAATTACTAGTGATGTGAATAATATAAATTATGATTTTATTTTTGTGGTATGTATTTAATAGATCATCTATCAAGCTATATTTTTATGTTTGCAAGACTTAAAATTATATGAAGTAAGGTTATTTGATGTTATTTTAAAAGTATATACTGATTTATAGGTTAGTCTCAAGTATTAAATTACATTTTTGGAGACACTATGACTGATTAAAAATCCTAACTCCTCAGTAAGGAGAAAATGAAATTCAATCTTAGTTTTCTTCTCTTTGAAATTTAGATCCTGTTAAGACTATTGCATGTTTCATTGATAAATCTTTAATGAAAACATCAAATGGAGGACATGCAGTTTTACAAAGTTAGGAACAGCTTCTGTGCTGAAAGCCTACAAGCAGATATTTTGTGAACAAAATTTGATTTGCTTGGAGCTTTTAAGTCCTTTTCAACTTGTAATTTTTCTTCTTTATTTGTAATGATTTAGTAGCTCATGGGGACATGTCATCTTTCTGCATAATCTGTAACTTGTATCTTTTATCAGCTTTTAATAATATAACAACTTTTTAAAATATAACAGCTTAATAAGTTGTTACATTTTAAAAAGCAGATCTCTGTTTTGTTTAATAAGCTTTTATATCTCACATGATAGATTATTTTATAAATAATGTTAGTGATGTAAATAATAAATTTTGACATTACTATGATTATACTATTCATACTAATACATTCACATACTATTCAATTAGCCTTTTTAAATTCTGCCATTCAATAGTTTTTAGCATATTTTCAGAATACTGCAACTCTTACCACAGTTGATTTTAGAAAATTCTCATCATCCCAAAAAGAAACTAACATTGTCATTAGCAGTCACTCCCCATTTCCTAACTCCCCAGTTGTGTAGGCAAACACCAATCTACTTTCTGTTTTTAAAATGACAACTAAAAGGATATTTACAGGCTGCTCTTGCCAGCAAAACTTACTTATAACATACAAATAATGTTTTATATTTCATCTGAATTATAATTTATAGGATCCTTTCATATAAACTACCTTTATATATATTTAAAGTCCTTTCATATAAACTGTATTTAATTGCCAGTTACCACACAGCTAATAAGTGAAGATTTTGGTCCAAGTGAAATTATTTATACTGTACTGTATGATATCTAGGTAAGCTTTATATACACTTAACAGATGATTGAATATTACATTTTAAAATTACAGCAGAATGTGCAAGACTCAACCTGTTAAGTTCTATAACTTCCGGTATTCTTCACCTACCTAATATAAATGTTCTATCAACTAAGCCTTATATCATGAGAAAGTCAATATATCAATCGAAAAATCATTCAACAGAATGAGATATTAAGACCATTGTGATAGATTCACTGTAAAGAATCTGCCTCTTTGAACTGATAGAATCTATTCTTTCTGGACCCCTCTGGCCTACAGTTTCCTGTTCATTGTGTCTTCTGTCTCATCTAGACCTCATGGTTGGACCTCCTTTCATTATACCACAGCCATTGTGACTGTTCTTCCACTTGACATCATGATAACACTAAACTGAGGCAGTAGGTTCAAATTCATTCTCAAAAAGTTTACTAAGATAATCTTTCTAAAATGAAAATCTGATTTTGGCCTTATGTAAAATCACCCAGACTTTATCACTTGTACATCCCTAATAAAATAATGGTCTTACATTAGTCCCCACAGGAAAATGTTGGCACTCACAAACTAAAAAAGTTAAATGAAGGGACTTTTTACAAAGATGGCATGATTGAGGGAAACCAGCAAGGAATGGATTTTTCCATTCCAGTATTAGCAACTAGAGGGAAACATTTTCTACCCCTAATCTTGAGGGAGGAAGAGGAGGGAGGGGTTACCAAAACCTGAGAGTATGTGGAGACAGCTGCTTGACACAACAGTATTCCCTTAGGGACTGCCCACTGTGACTCAACAAGGAGGGATCTGGGTAGTAACTATCCAGTCCTTACTCTTTTTTTGCTTACTGATCCCATATTAGTGACTTGGATTGGTGGAATCTAACTAGATATCTGAGGGCAAGGGGGCTTATTGATGAAGTTCAGATAGGCAGCCTTTTGGGGGTCTGGAGCAGGATAGAGTGGATGTGGAGGGCAAAGAAAGTATGGAGTCCTCTTATGTGAGAAAGTTTTATCTGTTTTTCCAAAGCAAATACTTCCAGAGAGACTTGAATGTAAGAAGGGGTTGATAGGACTAGCTAGCCAAGGCATTTGCATCATAAAGGACTGATTTCATGCACATCAATTAAAAGGATAAGTTCAAACTCCTTATCATGGTTTGTGAAGCTCTTCTCTAAGTTCCAATACAGCTTAGATTCCCAAATCCATAATTTCAGATACTCTCTTTCTAGTATCTTCAATTATTTTTTAAATCCTTTTTTAATGTCTCTATTTTAGCACTTTTTAAAAATTGTAATTGTTATGTTTTAAGCCTCCAAAATGTTCTCTAAGGGTCCCTTGCATAATTTAGAAAATTGTAAGTGATGGTGTGCTTTTGAAAGCCTTTAAGCAAAGAGTATGCATAGTTAGCTTAGTTTTAATTGACTCCCAATGTCTGTAAGATGTATTTGAATTTGCTAAAAGTAGGAAATCTATTTAGACCTTATTGAAATCGTGTAATAGAGTGTAATGAGAGATTGAACTCTGACTGTGGTAGAAGGCATATAGATATTTAGACTGTGAAAAGGACTCAAAGATGATTCTAGGATTTCTAGCTTGAGCCTGAGTAGAGAGAATCTATAAAACATGTAAGCAGGCTTTGGGGCTAAATATGGGACTCAGAAATAATGAAACTAGTGTTGAAAGGTTGACTTAAAGTCACTGTAAGATATCCAAATGGATAGGTTCAGTGATGGGGTAAATATCCTGTCCTTAAGCTGAACAGCGAGGATTTTAAAAGTTGAAAAATCCTAGCATAAAGATGTTGAAAAGGAAAGTGTGCTGACTGAGAGTATAGAATGAGGATCGTGACTGAGAATGCAGAATGACAAAATCAGTGCACCAGGGAGAGTGCCCTGGTGTTCATCCGCATGCAGAAAGTAAAACTCATGAAGAAGACATGGTGGAATGATGAGAAATGGAAAGGACATTATACAAGCTGAAGGAAATAGATTCTTAAGAAAGAAAAAATGATCAGTACTACTTATTTGCAGGAAATTATCCTATTGCAAAAAGAACCTAGTAAGTAAAATAAGTACTAAAAAATGTTGCGTTTGGCAATCAGGAGATATTAGCACTGGTAGTAGTTTCACTGCAGTACTGGGGACTGGAAACATGTTGAGGTAGGTTGAACACATTCTATTTAAAGTTACTTAGCTAGTTTGTGATGCAGATAGAATTTGAAGGCTGGGGTCTTGGTCTATTTTCACTTTGCTAAGAAAGACATACTAAAGACTGGTAATTTATGAAGAAAAAGAAGTTTAATGTACTCACAGTTTCACATGGTTGGGAAGGCCTAACAATCATGATAAAATGTAAAAGGCATGTCTTACATGGCAGCAGGCAAGAGAGAATGAGAGCCAAATGAAAAGGGAAACCCTTTATAAAACCATCAGATCTTGTGAGACTTATTCACTACCATGAGAACAGTATTAGGTAAACTGCCCCCCACCATGATTCATTTATCTCCCACTGGGTCCCTCCCATAACATGTGGGAATTATGGGAGCTACAATTCAAGATGATATTTGGATGAGGACACAGCCAAACCATATCATTCTGGGCATGGCCCCTCCTAAATCTCATGTCCTCACATTTCAAAAACAGTCATGTCATCCCTGCAGTCCCCCAAAGTCTTAACTCATTTCAGCATTAACTCAGAAGTCCACTGTCTGAAGTCTCATCTGAAACAAGACAAGTCCCTTCCACCTATGAGCCTGTAAAATCAAAAGCAAGTTAGTTACTCTCTAGACACAATGGGGGTACAGGCATTGGATAAATATAGCCATTTCAAATGGGAGAAATTGGCCAAAATGAAGGGGCTAAAGGGCCCATGCAAGTCTAAAATCCAGTGGAGCAGTCAAATCTTAAAGCTCCAAAATGATCTCCTTTGATTCCATATCTCATATCCAGGGAGTGCCAATGCAAGAGGTAGGTTCCCATGGTCTTGGGCAGCTCTCTCCCATGGCTTTGCAGGGTACAGCCTCCCTCCTGGCTGCTTTCATGGTGGCATTGAGTGTCTACAGTTTTTCCAGGCATACAGCGCAAGCTCTCAGTGGATCTACCATTCTGGGGTCTGGAGGACAGTGGCCCTCTTCTCACAGCTCCACTAGGCAGTGCCCTAGTGGGGACTCTGTGTGGGCAATCTAATCCCACATTTCCCTTCTGCACTGCCTTGCAGAGGTTCTTCATGAGTGCCCCACGCTTGCACTTTTGTCTGAACATCTAGGCATTTCCATACAGCCTCTGAAATTCTAGGCAGAGGTTCCCAACCCTCATACTTGACTTCCATGCATCCGCAGGCTTAACACCATATGGAAGCTGTCAAGGCTTGGGGCTTGCATCTTCTGAAGCCACAGCCCAAGCTGTGCCTTGGCCTCTTTTAACCATGACTATAGCCGCTGGGACTCAGGACACTAACTCCCTAGGCTGTACATAGCAGAGGGCCCCTGGGACTGACCCACAAAACTTTTTTTTCTCCTAGGCCTCCGAGTCTGTGATGGGAGGGACTGGTGTGAAGGTCTCTAACATGCCCTGGAGATGTTTTCCCCAATGTCTTGGTGATTAACATTTGCTCCTTATTTATGCAAATTTTTGCAGCTGGCTTGAGTTTCTCCTCAGAAAATGGGTTTGTCTTTTCTGTTGCATCATCAGGCTGCAATTTTCTGAACTTTTATGCTGTTTCCCTTTTAAAGCTGAATATTTTCAACAGCACCCATGTCACTTCTTGTATGCTTTGCTGCTTAGAAATTTCTGCCAGATACCCTAAATCAGCTCCCTCAAGTTCAAAATTCCACAAATCTCTAGGGCAGGGGCAAAATGCTGCCAGACTTTTTGCTAAAACATGGCATGAGTCACCTTTACTCCAGTTCCCAACAAGTTTCTTATCTCCATCTGAGACCACCTCATTATGGATTTCATTGTCCATATCATTGTATGAGAATTTTGGTCAAAGCCATTCAGCAAGTCTCTATGAAGTTCCAAACTTTCCCACATCTTCCTGTCTTCTTCTGAGCCCTCCAAACTGTTCCAACCACTGCCTATTACCCAGTCCCCAAGTTCCTTAATCATTTTCAGGTATCTTTACAGCAGTGCCCCCACTTTACTGGTACCAATTTACTGTATTAGTCTGTTTTCACACTGCTGATAAGGACATACCCTAAACTGGGTAATTTATAAAGAAAAAGAAGCTTAATGGACTCACAGTTTCACGTGGCTGGGGACACTTCACAATCATGGCAGAAGGCAAAAAGCACATTTGACATGATGGCAGGCAAGAGAGAATCAGAGCCAAGTGAAAAGGGAAACCCGTTATAAAACCATCAGATCTCATGAGACTTATTCACTACTATGAGAACAGTATTGGGGAAACTGCCTCCAAGATTCACTTATCTCCCAGTGGATCCTTCCTACAACATGTGGTAATTATGGGAGCTACAATTCGAGATGAGATTTAACAGCCAAACCATATCACCTGGTCTGCCAGACTCTGCCATTCCATGCCAGGCTACCTTAAGATCATTCTTTTATAGGCTTTGACCCATCATTTCACACTGAGAATGCAGGAATAAAACTAGCCTTTCTGTGTTAAACTAGTTATTTTAGTAGTATTGGATAAATTAGGATTCCACCTTTAAGGAAATATTAAGGAGAAACAATCTGCCTCACTATTAGGTAAGGAAATAATTTAGTTTTAAATCTTTTCTGACTCTTGACAAAGTAATAATACTAAGATTAATTCTTCTGACATGTTTGAAACTAACTACAGTTAGCAACACACATTTTTCTTTCTATAGGACTGTCATATCAGGTAAAATAATACTAAGTTTAGGATTTTATTTCAGCATAAAAGTAAAACAATGTCAAATTGAAAGAGAAAGCAAATGTTTCTATTTACTGAGTTAAACACAGTGGGATTTTCTTAAAGTTCTTTTCAGAATTGGCTCTTTAAAGTTCTTTTTACACCACTTTGTTATTCTTTTTATTAATACTTTTTGTCATGTTTCATTTAAGTATAGAAAAAGTAGCTTTGTGAGAGCATTTCTCTTCATATATCTCTTGAAATTATACTATAATTTGTGGAAAATAAATAATAGGAATTAAATAATAATCACTCATTGATGACAGTATAAAGCTTACATTATTTGGAAGTAAGTGATAACTTTCCGTTTAAAGCTTTTTAAAAATGCAGATGTAACACTATCAACATGTTTGTATGTTAATATTTGGCAAGAAGGATTGAGTCAGTTATTTCAATTTCATGGAAATGTCTATAAAGGTCTAACATTATGCTAGATTCCTTAATAATATTTTTCCTTTCAGATCTTAGTTTTCAAGCAGCTTCTCAAATAATGTCCACTCCAGTTTATGATGCCATTAAATTAATGAAAGACATTTCACAGAACTTCCCCATAAAAGCCAGGTATGTTAAAGTTTATTGGTTTCATTGTAGCCAGAACTCTATTAAATGAGTTTTGTGAAAATAGCTGATTTCATTTAACATGAAGATGTCAATTACTTCTTGTATATATAGCTTTCATGAAATTAGGGCCTGTCTTCGTTATATACGGATTTTTTTATCAGAGCAAAATATTGGCTTGTACGTGCATGTGTGTATGCACTATAAGGTGGAACTCTTATTAGAGGCAAATAGAAAGATAAATTTATAAAAACTTTTCTAAAATCATACATAGTAATCTAAGGAAAAACTTGTTTAAGCAATAAATAATGAAGGAGGATTTTTTCTTTCCCTTGTGGAGGATAATAAAAAGTATTATTCTAAGTAGGAGATCTATGCCCAAAGTACTGCCAAATCATATTCTTACCCTTTCAGATTCCAATGATTTGTCATGTCTTAATTGCATGGAATATTGTGTGGATACTTTTTGCCAAGAGAATGTCTAGTTGAACTGCTTCCATGAATATGCTGATGTTACATTAAACATACATTCCATTTCAATAGGAAATACATTTGCATATCTTAAAAGAGGCCAGTGCATGCAATGCAAGTTGACCATGTTTTATGAGAATTTACAAAATAACACAACTTTGATGCAATTGTATTCTGATTAGGAATGATAGAGTATAAAATTAGCAACAAGGAAAATATGAGTTAGCTTATACTGAGGAGATAAAATATGTGACAAGTCACAGTGCATGTGCAACAAGGGTGTTTTATTGAGAGGAATGGGAGAGCAGTCTTCTGTCTCAGCATACCTTCTTAAGCATAGAATGATTGCTGTGCCTTTTATTGTCTCAAACACTATTTTGTACATTTGTTCATAGTACAAATTACAGAATCTTCAATATATGTATTCTTTAATTTTGAAAGGAAATAAATAGTACATGGTTGGCCACGAGATACCAAGAATCTTTTGGTGGTATCTTGAAATAGAGGAGCTTGGCCCCTTATTTACAGATTAAGAATGAATATATTGATATGCCTCTTTCAGTCAACTTTAATTTCAGTAGCCAAGAATTTGAGAAGTCAGCATTTATATAATAAAACATGAAATATATATGAGTGTGTATAAATGTCATATATGTTTAGCCATAATGCTTTTAATTAATGGCAATTATAAAAATTATTAGATCAAATTCAAATAAAATAAAATAACTTTAATCTTGATCAGACAGTTGTTTAGCTCTATTGATGTTAAGTCAGCCTAATTGTTGAGAGATTCTGGTAGAAAACTGCTGTTAATCTGTTTAAGAAAAATTTATAAAATATGCTAATATTGCTTAATGGATAAATAGTAGGCTTGAGCATATCTCCAAAATCGTTTGGTAGATAATCTGTAAATGTTTGTTGAAATGAAATATTTGCTAAATAAATGAAAAATTTGTATTATTAAATTTTTAGTTGTAATTTCTGTTAATGCCAAATTTTTCAAAATAATATATACTTACTGTGTGCTGTTTAAGGTACCGTTTTCTACTTGAGTTTTCCTTAAAGCAGAGCTTTTGATTAACAGTCTTTTAATTTTTTAATTCTATTTATAAAATTGACAGATATATAACTAGCCATGTTTAGGAATTATCAAGTTGAATACAGTCCATAGCAACTGTATTTTAAACATTTCTGCTGTCTTTAAATTATAAGTGAATTATAAACTCTTCAAGAGTGAATAGGCTGGGTGCAGTGGCTCACACCTACAATTTCATCACTTTGGGAGGTTGGGGTTGGAGGATCACTTGAGGCGAGGAGTTTTAGACCAACCTGGGCAACATAGCAAGACTCCATCTCTAGAAAAAAATTTAAAAATTATCTGGGTATGGTGGTGTGTTCCTCTAGCCCTAGCTCCTTGGGAGGCTGAGGTGGGAGAATCACTTGAGCCTAGGAATCTGAGGCTACGATGAGCTGTGATCATGCTACTATAGTCCTGCCTAGGTAATAGAGTGAGACTCTGTCTCTAAAAACTTTTTTTAAATAAAAAGTTGAAAAAAAATTGAAAGAGTAAGTAATGTGAAGCCATCATTTCAACTTTTAGAAGTTTCTACTCTGGTAAGATCCCAGGTTAACTAATATTCTTCATGTACATACATTAATGTACACATACATTGGTAATTTCATACAAAATTTCTCTGTTGGACAAAACAACACAAAATAGCTCTCTCAATCAAGGGTTTTCAAAAAATAAGTAGTAAATGATGACAGTCCATACTGTATACAGTTAGTACACATGAAATTTTGGGAGCCTCCATTCCACTTGAACCAAATACTGTTGTCAAATGAAAGCAAAATTAGGCCATATGGAAATGTACACTTTTCAGTCATGAAGGATTTGGAGTTTTGAGCTTTTTATCCAAAGTGTTAGATTACATTGAACTATATAGCTCAGTTCTAAACATTTAATGAAGGATCAATTATATTAGTATTCATTTTTCCAGATCTCTAACCAGAATTGCTGTAAATCAACATATGAGAGAAGAAATACAGGAAAATCAAAAGGTTTGTTTGAATTTTTTATTTTTTTATCCAACTAATATCACTGTTTCTGACTTTGGGTCTTTAATTTTCATATAAAAAAGGAAATGGTAATTTGTGCTTTTTTGATTATTAAAGCAGTCTGAGTTCTTCCATTTTTATATTGTCAGCTATATGAGCATTTAGTCTGCGATTCTAGCCAGTCTTTACTGACCTATCTTCTACTTATTTCATAATATATTTCAGAATTTCTGCACAGGCACTATGGTTTTCTTCATAGGATAAAGAATAAAGGCTGTGAGTTAATTATTCTGTTTCTTTTAATTAGTTTTGCTTAAAAGCTGTGAAGACTGAGTCAGTGTTAGACTGTTGGAACATTACCAGAATCCTGTAGCCAATAGAACACAATTGATCACTGGTTTGACAAGTGGTCTCTTAAATTATCTATAGACCCCAAATGATTCTAGTTGTGTTAGTACTTGTAAAGTGCTTACACCACTGCATGACTTTATTACATAGGACTGGTTTGGCTTTAAGTGATATCATAACAGACTTGCAGGGCCCTAAACAGGAGTTCATTTTTCTCACTTCTTAACTGTTTTAAAAGCCAAAAGAGGCAGGAAGGATAGTACCAACCACATTCATCCTTACTTAAGCCTTCTTGGAACATTTTAGCAGACTGGTTTCTATCTCATTGGTGAGGATTTTGCCATGTGGCCACCTTAGGCTACAAGGGAAGCTAGAAAAACTAGTGTTTACTTTTCTAGTAATGAAAACAAGCAAAAGAGAAGTGGGCTAGGTATGGTGCTAACTTAGCCAGCCAGCAGTGACCATCATACTGAGACAGAGTGAGCTATCAACAAATGTTGGCTGTTGTGATGATGACAGACAACTACAATGATGATAATGAAGAAGAAGATGCATAGTTTATTGGAGAACAGGTGTTAGGAACCACAGCACATCATTCCTACCTGAGACATTTTTTGCATCATTGACCACCTTACAAATTCATGTGTATCTTTCAAAATGGATTAGTGGTATTAGGTCCTTTCTAAGATGTTCCTAATTGCTCTTACCATTTTTCATGCAGAATGGATTGTTTTCTTATGACAAACAAAGGAGTGGGTTTAGGAGTAGAGGCTTAATAGGCAAAAGAAAGAGAAAGGAGAATATCTGTGAGAGAGAAGAGAGAGGCACCTGAATGGGAATTTGGACTGGCTACAGAAGTGTACTGGATTTTACAAACAGGCTTGAGGAGATGGCGTCTGATTTACATAGGGCCCACAAATTGGTTGGAGCAGATGTGATGTTTTACGTAATGCATGGAGAATGCTGGCCACCCCCCTCTATTATGCAAGTGGACTTTCCACTTGGCTGCTGCCATATTGTCTGCTTCTTACTATACATGTGGGCTGGAAGGAAGGGAAGATGGAGCTGCCGTTTCAACATGCCTAGTCCCAGGTAGCCTTTTCCTACTGGCACAGTGCTGGCATTTACCTGTGCAAGCTTCTACCTTGCTTGCCTATGTCTGCAGCTCTGTTTTACAGGCTGCTCTTTGTTAGAACAGAAAATGATTTGGGGACTGCTTTTCATTAAAGGAAAACCTTACCAAGGACTCACTATCTGCCTAAATAATTTCTTCTTAACTGCTATATCAGAGCCATGCTGGCAACCTGGCTATGGCAGCTTACTCAGGGCCACTATGGCCACTGCGGCTATCACCTTTTCTACCTCTTAGCCATTTGGAATTAGCAGTGAAAGAGTTTTAAAATGAGCTTTGACTGCAGAGCAAGAAATCTTGTAAACAAAATAATCATGACAATGCAGATAGTTTTTTTGATCACCTACTTCTTCCAGAGCACAGTGATAAGAGAAAGACAAGGATGATAATGTCTTTCATGTAACTAATCTAGGGTAAATGTATTTAGACTAGCAGTCTATGTTACCCACTAGCCCATGGGATGTGGGAGAAGAAATTTAAACTGGAGTTCCAACCCTGGGGAAGAGGGGAGTTAATGATGAAAAGGTAAAAAAACATCTTGGACCATTCATTGCAATTGCATTCCACATGGATTGGTCACAAGAAAGCCCTGGAAGTATGTTACTGTTACAGCCTCTCATCCAGACAAACCAAAAAGTACATTTCCTGCAAAACATGTAAAGGAAATGTTCACAGAAAAAATACATAATAGTGGTCTTTTTTTTTTTTTCTCAAGCTGCAGTTTATTTAAATGCCAGGTTAATTACTGTGGTGTAAATTACCCTTTTAAGGATTTACTTAAGAAATTTGAAATGCTTTCCTCTGGGTTTGGGACTAAACTGTGATAGTTTCCAGGTTCATCCATGTCCCCTCAAAGGACATAAACTCATTGTTGTTTATGGCTGCATAATATTCCATGGTGTATATGTGCCACATTTTCCCTGTCTAGCCTATCATCGGTGGGCATTTGGGTTGGTTCCAGGTCTTTGCTATTGTAAACAGTGCCTCAATTAACATTCCTGTGCATGTGTCTTTATAATAGAACAAATTATAATCCTTTGGACATATACCCAGTAATGGGATTGCTGGGTCAAATGGAATTTCTATTTCTAGGTCCTTGAGGAAGCGCCACACTGTATTCCGCAATGGTTGAACTAATTTGCACTCCCACCAACAGTGTAAAAGTGTTCCTGTTTGTCCACATCCTCTCCAGCATCTGTTGTCTCCAGAATTTTTAATGATCGCCATTCTAACTGGTGTGAGATAGTATCTCAATGTGCTTTTAATTTGCATTTCTCTAATGACCAGTGATGATGAGCATTTGTTCATATGTTTGTTGGCCTCATAAATGTCTTCTTTTGAAAAGTCTGTTCATATCCTTTGCCCACTTTTGAATGGGTTTGTTTGTTTGTTTCTTGTAAATCTGTTTTAGTTCTTTGTAGATTCTGGATATCAGCTCTTTGTTAGATGGGTAGATTGCAAAAAATTTTTCACCTTCTGTTGGTTGCTTGCTCACTCTAATGATTGTTTCTTTTGCTGTGCAGAAGCTCTGGAGTTTAATTAGATCCCATTTGTCTATTTTGGCTTTTATTGCCAATGCTTTTGGTGTTTTAGTCATGACATCCTTGCTTATGCCTATGTCCTGAACGCTTTAGCCTAGGTTTTGTTCTATGGTTTTTATGGTGTTAGGTCTTATGTTTAAGTCTTTAATCCATCTGGAGTTAATTTTAGTGTAAGGTGTCAGGGAGGGATCCAGTTTCTGCTTTCTGCACATGGCTAGCCAGTTTCCCAACACCATGTATTAAACAGGGAATCCTTTCCCCATTGCTTGTTTTTGTCGGGTTTGTCAAAGATCAGGTGGTTGTAGATGTGTGGCGTTGCCTCTGAGACCTCTGTTCTGTTCCATTGGTCTATACCTCTGTTTTGGTACCAGTACCATACTGTTTTGATTACTGTAGCCTTGTAGTGTAGTTTGAACTCAGGTAGCATGATGCCTCCAGCTTTGTTCTTTTTGCTTAGAATTGACTTGGTTCTGTGGGCTCTCTTTGGGTTCCACATGAAGTTTAAGGTGGTTTTTTCCAGTTCTGTGAAGAGGGTCATAGGTAGCTTGATGGGGATAGTGTTGAATCTGTAAATTACTTTGGGCAGTATGACCACTTTCACCATGAGCGTGGAATGTTTTTCCATCTGTTTATTTCCTTCCTAAGCATGAGCATGGAATGTTTTTCCATCTGTTTGTATCCTCTCTTATTTCCTTGAGCAGTGGTTTGTAGTTTTCCTTGAAGAGGTCCTTTACATCCTTTGTTTGTTGTATTCCTAGGCATTTTATTACCTTTGTAGCAATTGAGAATGACAGTTTGTGCTTGATTTGGCTCTCTTTAAGTCTGTTATTGGTGTATAGGAATGCTTGTGATTTCTGCACATTAAGTTTGTATCCTAAGACTTTGCTGAAGTTGCTTATCAGTTTCAGGAGATTTGGGGCTGAGATGATGGGGTCTTCTAAATATACAATCATGTCATCTGCAGATAGAGACAATTTGACTTCCTCCTTTCCTGATTGAATACCCTTTATTTCTTTGTCTTGCCTGATTGCTCTGGCTAGAGCTTCCAATACTGTATTGAATAGGAGTGGTGAGAGAGGGCATCCTTGTCTAGTGTCAGATTTCAAAGGGAATGCTTTCAGTTTTTGCCCATTCAGTATGATATTGGCTGTTGGTTTGTTGTGAATAGCTTTTATTATTTTGAGATACATTTCGTCGATACCTAGTTTATTGAGAGTTTTTAGCAGAAAGGGCTGTTGAATTTTGTCAAAGGCCTTCTCTGCATCTATTGAGATAATCATGTGGTTTTTGTCTTTGGTTCTGTTTATGTGGTAGATAACATTTACAGACTTGTGTATGTTGAATGGCCTTGCATCCCCAGGATGAAGCCTACTTGATCATAATGGATAAGCTTTTTGTTGTGCTGTTGCAATTGGTTTGCCAGTATTTTATTGAAGATTTTTGCATCTATGTTCATCATGGATATTGGCTTGAAGTTTTCTTTTCTTTTTGAGTCTCTACTGGGTTTTGATATCAGGATGATGTTGGTCTCATAAGATAAGTTAGGGAGGATTTCCTCTTTTTGGATTGTTTGGAATAGTTTCAGGAGTGGTACCAGCTCCTCTTTGTATGTCTGGTAGAATTCGGCTGTGAACCTATATCAACCTGGGCTTTTTTTGGTTGGTAGACTATTAATTTCTGCTTCAACTTCAGCCCTGGTTATTGGTCTATTCAGGGTTTCGACTTCTTCCTGGTTTAGGCTTGGGAGAGTGCAAGTGTCCGGGAATTTATCCATTTCTTCCAGGTTTACTGGTTTATGTGCATAGAGCTCCTTGTAGTAATCTCTGATGGTAGTTTGTATTTCTGTGGGATCTGTGGTGATATCCCCTTTATCATTTTGTATTGCATCTATTTGATTCTTCTCTCTTTTCTTTTTTATTAATCTGGCTAGCACTCTGTCTATTTTGTTAATCTTTTCAAAAAACCAGCTCCTGGATTTATTGATTTTTTGAAGGGTTTTTTGTGTCTCTATCTCCTTCAGTTCTGCTCTGATCTTAGCTATTTCTTGTCTTCTGCTAGACTTTGAGTTTTTTTGATCTTGCTCCTCTACCTCTTTCAGTTTTGACGATAGGGTGTCAATTTTTGATCTCTCCTTGCTTCTCATGTTGGCATTTATTGCTATCAGTTTTCCTCTAGAGACTGCTTTAAATGTGTCCCAGAGATTCTGGTATGGTATGTCTTCGTTCTTGTTAGTTTTGAAGAACATCTTTATTTCTGCCTTCATTTCGTTCTTTATCTAGTCAATATTCAAGAGCCAGTTCTTCAGTTTCCATGAAGTTGTGTGGTTCTGAGTTAGTTTCTGAATTCTGAGTTCTAATTTGATTTCAGTGTGGTCTGAGAGACTGTTATGATTTCCATTCTTTTGAATTTGGTGAGGAGTGATTTACTTCCAATTATGTGGTCAGTTTTAGGCTAGGTGTGATGTGGGACTGAGAAGAATGTATATTCTGTGAATTTGGGGTGGGGAGTTCTGTAGATGTCAATTATGTTTGCTTGGTCCAGATCTGAGTTCAAGTCCTGGATATCCTTGTTAATTTTTTGTCTCGTTGATCTGTCTAATATTGACAGTGGGGTGTTAAAGTTTCCCACTATTATTGTTTGGGAGTCTAAGTCTCTTTGTAAGTCATTAAGAACTTGCTTTATGTATCTGGGTGCTCCTGTATTGGGTGCCTATATATTTAGGATCTTTACCTCTTCTTGTTGCATTGATTCTTTTACCATTATGTAATGTCCTTATTTGTCTCTTTTGATCTTTGTTGGTTTAAAGTCTATTTTATCAGAGATGAGAATTGCAATTTCTGCTTTTTTTTTTTTTTTTTTTTTGCTCTCCATTTGCTTGGTAAATCTTCCTCCATCCCTTTATTTTGAGCCTTTGTGTATCCTTGCATGTGAGATGGGTTTCCTGGATATAACACACCAATGGGTTTTGTCTTTTTATCCAATTTGCCAGTCTATGTCTTTTGATTGGGGCTTTTAGCCCATTTACATTTAAGGTTAATATTGTTATGTGTGAATTTGATCCTGCCATTTTCATGCTAGCTGGTTGTTTTGCCCATTGGTTGATGCTTTTTCTTTATTGTGTTGATGGTCTTTACCATTCGGTACGTTTTTGGAGTGGCTAGTACTGGTTGTTCCTTTCTGTGTTTAGTGCTTCTTTCAGGAGCTCTTGTAAGGCAGGCCTAGTGGCAACGAAATCTCTCAGCAATTGCTTGTTCATAAAGGATTTTATTTCTCCTTCGCTTATGAAGCTTAGTTTGGCTGGATATGAAATTCTAGGTTGAAAGTTCTTTTCTTTAATAATATTGAATATTGGTACCCCCACTCTCTTCTGGCTCGTAGGGTTTCTGCTGAGAGACCTGCTGTGAGTCTGATGGGCTTTCCTTTGTGGGTAACCCGACCTTTCTCTCTGGCTGACCTTAGCATTTTTTCCTTCATTTCAACCCTGGTGAATCTGATGATTATGTGCCTTGGGTTTGCTCTTCTTGAGGATTATCTTTGTGGTGTTCTCTGTTTCTTGGACTAGAATGTTGGCCTGCCTTGCTAGGTTGGGGAAGTTCTCTTGGATAACATCCTGAAGAGTATTTTCCAGCTTGGATTCATTCTCTCCATCATATTCAGGTACACCTATCAAATGTAGATTAGCTCTTTTCACATAATCCCGTATTTCTTGGAGGCTTTGTTCTTTTTTTTTTCAATCTTTTTTCTCTAGTCTTGCTGTCTTGTTTTATTTCATTGAGTTGATCTTCAGTCTCTGATTCCTTTCTTCTGCTTGGTCAGTTCAGCTGTTGAAATTGTGTTTGCTTCACGAAGTTCTTGTGTTGTGTTTTTCAGTTCCATCAGATCATTTATAGTCTTCTCCAAGCTGTTTATTCTTGTTAGCATTTCATCAAACCTTTTTTCAAGGCTCTTAGTTTCTTTGCATTGGGTTAGAACATGTTCTTTTAGCTCAGAGAAGTTTGTTATTACCCTTCGGAACCTGTTTCTGTCAATTTGTCAGACTCATTCTCCATCCGGATTTGTTCCCTTGCTGGTGACGAGTTGTGATCCCTTGGAGGAGGAGAGGCATTCTGGTTTTGGGTGTTTTCATCCTTTTTGCGCTGGTTTCTTCCCAACTTTGTGTATTTACCCGTGGTCTTTGTAGTTGGTGACTTTCGGATGGGGTCTCTGAGTGGGTGTCCTTTTTGTTAATGATGAAGCTATTTCTTTCTGTTTTTTAGTTTTTCTTCTAACAATCAGCCTCTCTGCTGTAGGACTGCTGAAGGTCCACTCCAGACTCTGCTTGCCTGGGGATCACCTGCAGCGGCTGCAGGACAGTAAGGATTTCTGCCAGTTTCTTCTTTTGTTATCTTAGTCCCAGAAGGATACCTGCCAGATGTCAGCCTGAGCTCTCCTTTATGAGGTGACTCTTTGGATATATGGGGTCAGGGAGCTGCTTGAGGAGACAGTCTGTCGTTTATAGGAGCTCAAGTGCTAAGCTGTGAGCTCTGTTGTTCCGTTCAGAGCTGCTGGGCAGGTACGTTTAAGCCTGCTGCAGTGGAACTCATGACTGCCTTTTTTCCTAGGTGCTGTGTCCTGTGAAGGTGGGGCTTTATTTATAAGTTCCTGATGCGCTGCTGCCTTTTTTCAGAGATGCCCTGTCCAGCGAGGAGGTAGCCTAGTCACAGTCTGCCAGCAGAGGCATTGCTGAGCTGCCATGGGCTCTGCCCAGCTGCTTTGTGAACTTCCTTGTGGTTTTGTTTATAGAGGTATAGTTAGAACTGCCTCAGTAATGGTGGTCTGCCTCAGTAATGGCAGACTGAATCTGTAGTGGCGGACTGCCTTGGTAGTTACGGACTGCTTTGGTAGTGGTGGACTGCCCCAGTAATGGATGCCTTTCCCCCCACAGAGCTGGACTGTCCCAGGTCCAGTTGCACTTGCTGTGAAACTCAATCCAGAGCATTTCAGATTGCTGGTCTTTGTGAGGGTGGGGCCTGCCAAGCCAGAACACCTGGCTTGCTGTTTCAGCCCCCTTTTTTTCAGTTGAATGGGTGGCTCTGTCTCCCAGGTGTTTCAGGCACCAGTTGAAATGGCTGCCCAGATTTGTGTGAGATTTTGTATGGAGACCCACTGCACTAGCTGAAACAGCTGTGCTGGAAACTCATCGTGCTTTTCAGCCTGGGAATCTCTTTGTCTGTGGGCAGTAATAACTCGTTTGGAAATGTGGTGATCACTCACCCTCTGTGTTGTTCTTGCTAGGAACTGTACTTCAGAGCTGTTTCTATTTGGCCATGTTGGATCTGCCAAAACTAAAATTTTAAAGAAATATTTAAATTTCAGAGTGCACATCATTTCACCTTAGGAACACCCAGACATTTTTATAAACCATTTTACCATTGTAAATCTCAACCAGTCTTCTGAGATCTAATCAATTTCTTTAGCTTCAGGTAATATCTCAGCTCCATTGGTTATTAAAGAGGCATATTAAAATAAGTGGTCCCCTCTTTTAAAAAAATGAGCTTATATTTCTTCATTAGGATTTGCATTTGTTTTTGCTCAAGCCTAAGAGTTCTAGTTTAATTTCACTTTAAATACAAAAATCTAAGTTTTTTGGATCATAAATATAGTATGAAATCCAGCCCCAAACCCATATGAAAATAAGCTAGAGGCCATCAATTCATTTGGGAGATTTATTCTTCCTCCACCAAGAACCAAGGTGAGATAGACAAATTTCTATGCTGTTACTGCAGGGCATTTTGTTTCCTAATTCACCTTTCACCATGAGTGTAACACTGTATGTGTGCATAAGGATATATTTGATCCTGCACCTTGTTCCATGTGGGTCCTGGATTCAAATTTCCTGTTCTTCTAAGATTGGCCCTTCAACACCCAAGTCTTAGGCCATCTAGGAAGCTCTAAATTTCCTCAGGGCAAGGTCTTTAGTGTTTATTTACATCTCTGTATTCATATTCCTACTTCCTCTTTGTCCTTAGGTAAATACTTTCTTGAACTCTGAGCCACATTTAGGGGATTTATTCGTATTTGTTTATTTATTTATTTTTGAGATGGAGTATCATTCTGTTGCCTAGCCTGGAGTGCAGTGGTGCGATCTCAGCTCACTGCAACCTCTGCCTCCTGGGTTCAAGTGATTCTCTTGCCTTAGCCTCCTAAGTAGCTCGGACTACAGGCATGCACTAGCATGCCTGGCTAATTTTTCTATTTGTGGTAGAAACATGGTTTCATCATGTTAGTCAGGCTAGTCTCAAACTCCTGATCTCAAGTGATCCGTCCACCTCAGCCTCCGAAAGTGCTGGGATTACAGGTGTGAGCCACCATGCCCAGCCCCATTATTAACATTTTAATGTAGCATTTTTGTGCTTTCTTTTAGTAAGTGAATTTTAGGGCCTTTGGTCTATCATATTGCTAGAAATTGAATTCTTACCCCTCATTTAAGAAGGGCCACTTTAAATTACACACTGATATATGCACAAGTTTGTCAGGACTTAAGGCTAACCCTCTGGGGCAGAGCAAAGAGAAGAATTTGTAAGTACCAACCTCTAATAGACAAACCTCTTCCCTCTCACACTGTTTCAGCAAGCAGATTCACTGAGTTCAGTCTGTTACCTGTTTTTTGAGCATTGTTGTGCAAGGCACTGTGCCTGACATAAACAGTCTTGAGGGATTTAGCAATTTAGAATGGATCTGTGTGCTTGGTGTACTTTCTACTTATAATTGAGATGCACTAAAATGAATGAATGAGGTGCTAGAGAAAGCTTCATTCGGGGTGTGTGAAGTTTTGATGCCAGATTGGGGAAAACAACGGGCAATATAAATTCACTGGGCATCTGTAGATTTTGAAGTTGGAATGTAGATTTCTTAGTATAAGTAACTTTGATAGAAAGGCACATCTAAAGTGGCTAAAGACAAATAAAAATTTTACCTCTGAATCTTTTCATATTAGGATTCAATCGTTTGCCAGTATTCTGTATAAAACCAGTGGAATTACTTTCTGTTAAGTTCCTCCTCTCCCTTCCCTTTGTGTAGCTCATCTTTTGAGTGATAATCATACAGAAAAATTCACCTTTCAAGTCATTTCTCTGAGTCTCTTCAAGTTAGTTGCTTCCTCTGCCTTTACAGAGTAGTTCTAACAAGCCCCTGTTATGTGGCTTATCATATGATGTCTTTGAAGTACACTGGTTGTTTTTCCTCCTAAACCTGTTTGCCTACCCTGATAATAATAACATCTTTCATTTGTGACCACTTAATAGGTGATAAGATATAGACTTATATTACATTTAAACTATAGCAAACCTATGAGATAGATATAATTATTCCCATTTTATAGATGAGGAAACTGAGGATTCTGAAAGTGATTGGAACTTGCCCAAATCTTAACAGCTAGTAGGTGGAATGACTAGAATTAAACCAGGCATGATACTCACACTGTGATCTTGGCAACTGTACTGGATACTCAAGACTGTGATCTTGCCAACTTTGCTTTAGTAACAAGAACATCCCTTTTTAACTTTTATTACTGGTCTAGTGCCTGGAGTTGTTCCTAGAACATAGCAAGCACTCAGGAAATGTTTACTGAGTGAAAGACAGTGAAAATTCAAATATAGCCTTAATGGAAACTTATGAATTTAGAGTGAGCTCCAAATGTTTACACATATACCAGAGTTTTACTTTTGGTATATTATTGCCTCAAGGAATAGGAATGTGCCAAGTATCAAATTGTATATGTGCACATACACACACTATATGAAATGTAGTAGTTAAGTAATTGTTGTAGCATTAGATCTGTTATATCATGTGTTGTAAAAATCAGAATATTCAGGTATTGAATTTTATCTCTAATCTATCCTAAGATTTCCCTCATCACTGAGATCAAGGCTGGGCAAACTATACCTATGGACGAAATCTGGTCTGCCATTTATTTTTATAAGTAAAAGCTTAATTTTCCAAATAAACATTGCCATGCCCATTTGTTTATATGTGTCTAAGGATACAAAGGCGGAGATCAATAGTTGCAACAGAGACTGGCCTGCTAAACCTAAAATATTTGCTCTCTATTTATAGAAATAATCTGGTGACCTGTAGTGCAGGTCACTATTGTTCTATCACTTGGTTAATATTGCTTTGCTCTATTTCAAGGATCTTCGAGATAGATTTGAAATTCAGCCAGGTGATGCTCATCTATTTATAAATGGCCTTCGTGTTGATATGGATGTTTATGACCCTTTTAGGTATGTATTAAATTATTACTATACATTGTGGTTTATATAAAAGTAAACATTGTCTTGAATTTAATATTAGTTAAAATATGAAGGTCACTTTAAAGATAAAGCAAATACATGTTTTTCATTGTGCAAAACAGCTCTCTTCTACCAAAATGAGCAAGCCTAAAGTGTCTTAGAATATCAGAACTGGGAGAAACAGTCAAGTTTGGATGAGTGTTAGACCTACAATTAGTTTGTTATTCTAAACTGTCTTTCATTGAAGAGTAGATTGATGATTTATCGGAGAAGTTATTTGGAACTGAACTGAACAGCCAGACACCTCTATCCTTCATATAGGAACTGAAATCAACATGGAGTATTTCCTCAGAAGAGAGCAATTGACAAGAGGAATTTAAAGTGCTTCTGTATAATTGCTGGATACTATCTAGTTTCTTGTCCAAAAAAAAAAAAAATTCTTCAAAATTGCTCAGAATTTTGAACAGGACTGAATTAGGAAGTCCTTGCTTTGTCAGTGGTCATTCACTCAAAGGGAAAGCTGTGGGCCAAACGGAAGAGTTACTTTTATAAAGAAACATAAAACTACTTTAAAATTAATATTTGGAACATTAGATGAACTTAGGAAACATGATACCTTAGTTGAGTATTCAGTTTTAATTCAATTGAATATATTTATTGAACTGAAATTATTTGAATTGTTTATTTAAATCCCGTTTTCTTACCAGTTTGGAAATATGTTGGAAAACATAATGGAAAGACTGAAGAAATAGTTTTATCAAACATTTTTTACAATGTTATCTCAAATGGGGCTTTTCTCTTTAGTTACTTAAATCCTTGGACCTAGTATTGGAAAAATAATAACCTAAGATATATGTAAGTACTACACACAGAAAGAGTGGAGAAGTTTTTAAATGCTACCCTGTAAATTTCAGGGGAACAAAAACAACATCTGTGCTCAGGAGCAGTAAAAACAGGTTTAAAGGAAGTAGTGAAATGGTATGTAGATTTTAGAAAGTTTTCTAAGGCAGTATATGAGGAAATTTTTTATGGCAAGAATATTTTCACCTATGATTTAGGAAAGCTGTAGGTTATTAAAAAATACAACAACAATGCCCCTCCAACCCCCCGCTCCCCTCTCCACCCTCCACCTTCACCTCCCCCCGCGGCTCCTACACCTGGATTGTGTGCTACACTTTTGTTCCTCATTGATTTGATCACTAGTTAGGGCTACTGTGATTCTCTTAGAAGGAGAAAATATGTGATGATATTTATATTTTCTGACATTTTTGAAGATAGCATAATCAGAAAGATTTTCAGAAAAAGATCAGAGGGGGAGGATCCAAGATGGCCGTTTAGGAACAGCTGAGGATTGCAGCTCCCAGTGAAAGAGCAGAGGGTGAGTGGACGCCGCACTTTTATTGCCCACAGACTAGGAAATTCCCAGGCGGAGAAGTTCCACGGTTGCCAGCGTGGCTGTTTCGGCCAGCGCGGCAGTGCCGGCCGGCGCCGCTGCTTTGCCCCACATGGCTGCTTTGTCGGCGCCCCAGAGCAGCGGTTCTCCGTACAAAATACACCGGTCTGGGGGCCCTTTTGGCTGGCGATTGGAGCCACGGGAAGTCGCCCATTCGTCTGTTTAAAAAGGGGACTGAGCAGAGAACCAGGACAATAGATTCCAGGGCAAAAAAAAAAGAAAAGTGCCACAAACCTCGCTGTTTAAGCCAGCGCAGTCAGTGGCCGCAGGGGAAAACAAACAGACCCCGGCGCCTCTTCAACAGGCAACTGGAACACCAACTTAAGAAAAGAGCTGAGGCAGGGAGCCAGGCGATCAGGCTCGGCTGGTCCCACCCCCACAAAAGAACAGCAACCAGAAACTCTGGATTGAGACTTTCACAGCAAGTGCAGCTGAACCCAGGATGGTCCAGCTCTGTGGGGGAGGGGCATCTGCCATTACCGAGGCAGCCCGCCACAACGGAGGTAGTCGGCCAATGCTGAGGCAGCCCACCGTTGCCAAGGCAACCTGCCATTGCTGAGGCAGCCCGCCGTTGCCAAGGCAACCCGCCATTGCTGAGGCAGCCAACCGTTGCCAAGGCAACCCGCCACAGCAGAGAGACTCCGCCTCAACAGAGACGGGCCCTCATCGCCAAAGCAGTTTTAACTACACCCATATAAACAGGACTGCAGGGAAGTTCACTCAGCAGCGGGGCGGAGCCCACAGCAGTTCAGCAAAGCCTCTATAGGCCGACAGTGACTAGGCTGCCTCCTTGCTGGGCAGGGCAGGTCTGAAGGAAAAAAAAAAAAAAAAAAAGGCGGCAGCATAACGGAAACTCATAAATAAAGCCCTAAATCCCTGGGACAGAGCACCTGGGAACAAAAAGCAGTTTATGAGTTCTGCTGCAGCACACCTAAAGGTACCTGCCCAGCAGCTCTGAATGAACAACAACAGAGCTCACAGCTCACCATTTGAGCTCCTATAAAGAAGAGACCGTCTCCTCAAGCAGCTCCCTGACCCCTGTATATCCAAAGACACACCTCATAAAAGAGAGATCAGATTGACACTAGGTGGGTATCCTTCTGGGACAAAGATAGCAGAAGAAGAAAACTGGTAACAACCCTTACTGTTCAGCAGCTGCTGCAGGTGAACCCCAGGCAAGCAGGGCCTGGAGTGAACCTCAGCAGACCTACAGCAGAGGGGCCAGACTGTCAGAAGGAAAACCAAGAAACAGAAATAACCTCATCAACAAACAGAAAGTCAATCTGAAAGATTTGAGACCCAATCTGAAAGCCAGCAACTACAAAGTCGACAGGTGGATAAATCCTTAAAGATGGGAAGAAACCAGCGCAAAAAGGATGAAAACACCCGAAACCAGAACACCTCTCCCCCTGCAAGGGATCACAACTCCTCACCAGCAAGGGAACAAGGTTGGAGGGAGAACGAGTGTGATGAAATGACAGAATCAGACTTCAGAAGGTGGGTAGTAAGAAACTTCTGTGAAATTAAAGAACATGTTCTAACCCAATGCAAAGAAACCAAGAACCTTGAAAAAAGATTTGACAAAATGCTAACAAGAATGGACAAAATAGAAAGGAATATAAGTGAATTGATGGAGCTGAAAAACGCAACATGAGAACTTCGTGAAGCATGCACAAGTATCAACAGCCGAATTGACCAAGCAGAAGAAAGGATATCAGAGGTCGAAGATCAACTCAATGAAATAAAACGGGAAGGCAAGACTGGAGAAAAAAGGGTAAAAAGGAATGAACAAAGTCTCCAAGAAATGTGGGACTATGTGAAAAGACCTAATCTACATTTGATAGGCGTACCCGAATGCGACGAAGAGAATGAATCCAAGCTGGAAAATACTCTTCAGGATATTATCCAGGAAAACGTCCCCAAACTAGCAAGGCAGGCAAACATTCAAGTCCAGGAAATACAGAGAACACCACAAAGATATTCGTCAAGAAGAGCAACCCCAAGGCACATAATCCTCAGATTCACCAGGGTCGAAATGAAGGAGAAAATACTAAGGGCAGCCAGAGAGAAAGGTCAGGTTACCCATAAAGGGAAGCCCATCAGACTCACAGCAGATCTCTCAGCAGAAACCCTACAAGCCAGAAGAGAGTGGGGGCCAATATTCAACATCCTTAAAGAAAAGAACTTTCAACCCAGAATCTCCTATCCAGCCAAACTAAGCTTCATAAGTGAAGGAAAAATAAAATCCTCTGGGAACATGCAAGTACTCAAGAGATTTCGTCACCACCAGGCCAGCTCTACAAGAGCTCCTGAAAGAGGCTCTACACATATAAAGGAACAAGTACCAGCTCAACTAAAGGGCAAAACAGCCAGCTAGCACCAAAGTGGCAGTATCAAATTCACATATGACAATATTAACCCTAAATGTAAATGGACTAAATGCCCCAATCAAAAGACACAGACTGGCAAATTGGATAAGAGGAGAAAACCTATTGGTGTGCTATATCCAGGAAACCCGTCTCACATGCAAGGATACACAAAGGCTCAAAATAAAGGGATGGAGGAAGATTTACCAAGCAAATGGAGAGCAAAAAAAAAGCAGGAGTTGCAATTCTCATCTCTGGTAAATTAGACTTTAAAGCAACAAAGATCATAAGAGACAAAGAGGGACATTACATAATGGTAAATGGATCAATGCAACAAGAAGAGCTAACGATCCTAAATATATACGCACCCAATACAGGAGCACCCAGATACATAAGGCAAGTTCTTAATGACTTACAAAGAGACTTAGATTCCCACACAATAATAGTGGGAGACTTTAGCACCCCATTGTCAACATTAGACAGATTAACCAGACAGAAAATTGACAAGAATATCCAGGACTTGAACTCAGACCTGGACCAAGCAAACCTAATAGACATTTACAGAACTCTCCACCCCAAATCCACAGAATATACATTCTTCTCAGCACTACATCACACCTACTCTAAAATTGACCACATAATTGGGAGTAAATCACTCCTCAGCAAATGCAAAAGAATGGAAATCGTAACAAACAGTCTCTCAGACCACAGTGCAATCAAGTTAGAACTCAGAATTCAAAAACTAACCCAGAACTGCACAGCTTCATGGAAACTGAACAACTTGCTCTTGAATGTTGACTGGATAAACAATGAAATGAAGACAGAAATAAAGATGTTCTTTGAAACCAACGAGAATGAAGACACAACATACCAGAATCTCTGGGACACATTTAAAGCAGTCTCTAGAGGAAAATATATAGCAATAAGTGCCCACATGAGAAGCAAGGAGAGATCAAAAATTGACACCCTATCGTCAAAACTGAAAGAGCTAGAGGAGCAAGATCAAAAAAACTCAAAGTCTAGCAGAAGACAAGAAATAGCTAAAATCAGAGCAGAATTGAAAGAGATAGAGACACACAAAACCCTTCAAAAAATCAATAAATCCAGGAGCTGGTTTTTTGGAAAGATCAACAAAATAGACAGATCACTAGCCAGATTAATAAAAAAGAAAAGAGAGAGTAACCAAATTAATGCCATAAAAAACGATAAAGGGGATATCACCACAGATTCCACAGAAATTCAAACCATCATCAGAGATTATTCTATGCACAGAAACTAATAAACCTGGAAGAAATGGATAAATTCCTGGACACTTGCCTCCTCCCAAGCCTAAACCAGGAAGAAGCCGAAACCCTGAACAGACCCATAACAAGGTCTGAAGTTGAGGCAGCAATTACGAGCTTACCACCCAAAAAAAGCCCAGGTCCAGATAGGTTCACAGCTGAATTCTACCAGACATACAAAGAGGAGCTGGTACCATTCCTTATGAAACTATTCCAAACAATACAAAAAGAAGGAATTCTTCCCAAATCATTTTATGACACCAAATCATCCTGTTTCCAAAACCCGGCCAGAGACTCAACAAGAAAAGAAAACTTCAGGCCAATATCCATGATGAACATCGATGCAAAAATCTTCAATAAAATACTGACAAGCTGATTTCAACAGCACATCAAAAAGCTTATCCACCATGATCAAGTAGGCTTCATCCCGGGGATGCAAGGCTGGCTCAACATACGCAAGTCTATAAACGTAATTCACCACATAAACAGAACGAAAGACAAAACTTATCACATGATTATCCCAATTGATGCAGAGGTCTTTGACAAAATTCAACAGCATTTTATGCTAAAAACCCTCAATAAGCTAGGTATCGATGGAATGTATCTCAAAATAATAAAAGCTATTTATGACAAACCAACAGCCAATATCATACTGAATGGGCAAAAACTGGAAGCATTCCCCTTGAAATGTGGCACCAGACAATGACGTCTTCTCTCACCACTGCTATTCAATATAGTATTAGAAGTTCTAGCCGGAGCAATCAGGCAAGAAAAAGAAATAAAGGGCATTCAAATAGGAAAGGAGGAAGTCAAACTGTCTCTATTTGCAGACAACAGGATTGTATATCTAGAAGACCCCATCGTCTCAGCCCCAAACTTCCTGAAACTGATAAGCAAGTTCAGCAAAGTCTCAGGATACAAAATCAATGTGCAGAAATCACATGCATTCCTATACACCAATAACAGACTTAAAGAGAGCCAAATCAAGAACGAACTGTCATTCACAATTGCTACAAAGAGAATAAAATACCTAGGAATACAACTAACAAGGAACGTAAAGGACCTCTTCAAGGAGAACTACAAGCCACTGCTCAGTGAAATCAGAGAGGACACAAACAGATGGAGAACATTCCATGTTCATGGTTAGGAAGAATCAATATCGTGAAAATGGCCATACTGCCCAAAGTAATTTACAGATTCAATGCTATCCCCATCAAGCTACCAATGACCTTCTTTTCAGAACTGGAAAAAACCACCTTAAACTTCATATGGAACCAAAAGAGAGCCCGCATAGCCAAGTCAATTCTAAGCAAAAAGAACAAAGTGGGGGGCATCACACTACCAGACTTCAAACTATACTACAAGTCTACAGTAATCAAAACAGCATGGTACTGGTACCAAAACAGAGATATAGACCAATGGAACAGAACAGAGGCCTCGGAGGCAACACATATCTACAACCATCTGATCTTTGACAAACCAGACAAAAACAAGCAATGGGGAAAGGATTCCCTGTTCAGTAAATGGTGTTGGGAAAGCTGGCTAACCATGTGCAGAAAGCAGAAACTGGACCCCTTCCTGACACCTTACACTAAAATTAACTCCAGATGGATTAAAGACTTAAACATAAGACCTAACACTATAAAAACCCTAGAAGAAAATCTAGGCAAAACCATTCAGGAAATAGGTGTAGGCAAGGACTTCATGACCAAAACACCAAAAGCATTGACAACAAAAGCCAAAGTAGACAAATGGGACCTAATCAAACTCCACAGCTTCTGCACGGCAAAAGAAACAGTCATTAGAGTGAATCGGCAACCAACAGAATGGGAAAAAATTTTTGCAGTTTACCCATCTGACAAAGGGCTGATATCCAGAATTTACAAAGAACTAAAACAGATTTACAGGAAAAAAACTAACAAGCCCATTCAAAAGTGGGCAAAGGATATGAACATATGCTTTACAAAAGAAGACATACATGAGGCCAACAAACATATGAAAAAATGTTCATCATCACTGGTCGTCAGAGAAATGCAAATCAAAACAACATTGAGATACCATCTCACGCCAGTTAGAATGGCGATCATTAAAAAATCTAGAGCCAACAGTTGCTGGAGAGGATGTGGAGAAATAGGAACACTTTTACACTGTTGGTGGGAGTGTAAATTAGTTCAACCATTGTGGAAGGCAGTGTGGCGATTCCTCAAGGAGCTAGAAATAGAAATTCCATTTGACCCAGCAATCCCATTACTGGGTATATATCCAAAGGATTACAAATCGTTCTACTATAAGGACACATGCACATGAATGTTCATTGCAGCACTGTTTACAATAGCAAAGACCTGGAACCAACCCAAATGCCCATCGACGATAGACTGGGTAGGGAAAATGTGGCACGTATACACCATGGAATATTATGCAGCCATCAAAAAAGATTAGTTTGGGTCTTTTGTAGGGACATGGATGAACCTGGAAACCATCATTCTCAGCAAACTGACAGAAGAGCAGAAGATCAAACACCGCATGTTCTCACTCATAGGCGGGTGTTGAACAATGAGAACACATGGACACAGGGAGGGGAGCACTACACACTGGGGTCAGTTGGGGGGAAATAGGGGAGGGACGGTGGGGGGTGGGGAGCTGGGGAGAGATAGCAAGGGGAGAAATGCCAGATGTAGGTGATGGGGAGGAAGGCAGCAAATCACACTGCCACGTGTGTACCTATGCAACAATTTTGCATGTTCTTCACATGTACCCCAAAACCTAAAATGCAATAATATAAATAAACGGGGGAAAAAAAAAAAGAAAAAGATCAGAGGATGTGGAATAAAATTAATGCAAAGAGGAAGATGCATGAAAGAAAATAAGGAAATGGACAGAAAATATCATATTACAGAGACATTATATAGAGAGAGGTTTTATGCAGCCAGTACTTTGGAATTGTCCATGTGGGCAAAGAAAAGGAGTAAGGAATTATTTTTGCTCCCTTCCTGTCTTTTGTCAGTCATTGCATTACTGGTTTGTGGAGAACCAATAACATGCCCCATACATGACCCAGCCCTTCTTCCTCTGATCCTGAGAGTACTGGTTGGAGCCAGAGCCTCCATGGGTTAGGATTAGATTAGTATTGGTTCTATAAAGGCCTACATCTCACCTCCAGGGAGGCTGAGACAGTAGGAACATATGGCACTGACTGGGGAGAAAGGCAAGTATATATATCTACATTAAAACATTCTGTTCTAGCCCATCAAAGAGTCTGTTATATATTCTTGCTTCTGAATAGTCACCTCAGCCACACAATTGATAAAGAGTAGTTTAAAGATTTAGATTTCCCAATTTATTGTCACTGGGGTTATTGTTGATGTTGTTGTTTACAGTAATACTTTATATCATGTTTAAGAACTCTCAAATTATTATATGTAATAAGAAATTTAAATCTGTATTCAAACACATGTGAGCTTCATGCTTTAATGGGGCTTCCTCTGTATTCGAATTTTATACTTTGTCTTGTTTGATCTTATGTTATTTTTGTAGTAGGTGTGTCAAAAGAATGAACTGATTTTTTTTTTTTTCATTTTTGTCTTTCTCAAGGCTGATCACACCCTCACTACTTTGATAAAGAATACAATAGTCTTTGTTTTATCTTTTATATAATAATAAGATTTTACTACCACTAAAAAAGTTATGTAAGTTTACTCTGGATCACTAATTAGAACTATTTGTCTTATTTCTTATTTAATTTAATAATACATCTTCGTGCTGTTAATGAAAATACCAAAAAAAAAAAAAAAAACTTGTTTCTAATGCTTTAAGAAATTGATCAAACTTTAAAAGATTTGTTTGAAATTTTGAAAATCAAAATAAAACTTTTTTTCTTTGAATGTATAGTATTTTGGATATGCTGAAATTAGAAGGAAAAATGATGAATGGCCTTCGCAATCTTGGGATCAATGGGGAAGATATGAGCAAATTTTTAAAATTAAAGTCACACACTTGGGAACATACTTATGTATTAGATATTCGACATTCTTCTATAATGGTAAGTGCTTATATTATTCCTTGTTGTAAAACCTGTAGTATACTTAAGGCTTAACATAAAATGAAATATTGGCAGGCCTGATGATAAATTTCAGCATTTTGGAACAGTTGTCAGTGAAAAGAGAAAGTAAAACTATAGACCCATCTCCTCTCCCACTTGCAAATTCCTTCTCCTTCTACATAGTCTATTTTGTCACAAGAATACCTACTCACTCTCATTCAGTGTCCTTTCCAACTTCAGAGATAAAACAAGAAAAAAAGAATAACCACATGAACAATAATAACAATAAGAAACCAAATACATAGTTAGAATCTGAGATTTATAACAGTGCTACCTTGGGCTAGGCATGGTGACTCATGCTTGTAATCCCAGCAGTTTGGGAGGCCAAGGTGGGCAAATCACAAGATCAGGAGTTTGAGACAAGCTTGGCCAACATGGTGAAACCCCATCACTACAAAAAACACAAAAAATTAACTGTGCGTAGTGTTGGGTGCCTGTAATCCTAGCTACTCAGGAGGCTGAGGCAGGAGAATCGCTTGAACCCAGGAGACAGAGGTTGCAGTGAGCCGAGATCACGCCACTGCACTCCAGCCTGGGCGACAGAGACTTGTCTCAAAAAAAAAAAAAGTGTTACCTTAACATGATGAAAGCCCTGCCTAAACAATTTGCAGTGGCTTCCAAAGGTTCTGGTTTTTGTGTATTACAGCTTAAGTGATTTTTTTTTTAAGAAATTTGATCATATCACCCTTTCTTGCTTATGCACAGAAGTGGCCTTCAGTATGGCCTATAAGGTTGCAAATGGCTGCTCTTTATCTCATGCTTAGAAAGCACTTTTTCCTTTCTTTATCCAGTTAACTCCTATTCCTTTTTTAGACTTAAGTTGAAACAGCCCTTTCTGAGAGAAACTTTCTTTAACAATCCAGATGATTTTTTAAGTGTACACGTTGTGTTAGAGCATCCCCTGAGACCACTCTCTAATCCAGTGATTTGTTAGAAGGACTTGCAAGATCCAGAAGTTGTTATATTCATGGTTATGGCTTAGTAGAGCAAAATGATATGAAAAAATCAGCAGGGGTGAAGTCCAGAGGAAACCAGGCATAAATTGTCAGGAGTTCCCTACTAGTGGAATTGCATGCTTAATGTGACATGTTACAATATGTGCAAAGAGCTACCTACCAGGAAGCTCACTTACTGGAGCCTGAGTTCAGGATTGTGAGAGGGAATCCATCATGTAGACATACAGTGGCTCTTTGTACTTGCCATCAGTGGCTGGAGCTCCAGACTGAGGAAAAGCAGGTGTTTATTATAACTCATTGTTTGTACAAACTCTGGACAAACTACAAGAACTGCTGCAGCATGGCTCAGGGTCCTAGCTGTGCAAAGCACTCTTTTATCAATCAGAACATTCCAAGAGCTTAATTATCAGGAGCCAGTCAAGAGACAGTCATGAAAATGGGCTCTTCATGGGAATATCCAAGGTGTGAGCAACCCAAGCCTGTTGAGTTAACCCTTTTATAAACACATTCATATGTGTATAATATGCAATTCTTCATACACGTATACATGTATGGGTGTATGCACATGTATTAGGCCATTCTTACATTGCTATAAAGAAATACCTGAGACTGGGTAATTTATAAGGAAAAGAAGTTTAATTGGCTTAGAATTCTGCAGGGTTTATAAGAAGCATGGTGCCAACATCTGTTTGGCTTCTGGGGAGGCCTCAGGAAGCTTCTACTTACAGCAGAGGGCAGAGAGGGTGCAGGTATCTCATATGACAAGAACAGGAGTGAGAGAGGGTGTTGGAGGGTAGGTACCATACACTTAACCAGGTCTTGCTAGAACTCACATCACAAAGACAATACCAGGGCATTAGGGGTCTGCCCCCATGACCCAACACATCCCCCCGGGCGCTACATCTGGCATTGGGGATTACAATTCAACATGAGATTTGGGTGGGGACAAATATTCAAATTATGTCAGCACATATCCATATATTAAATGTCAGAACTATTAATCCCTTTGTATACTTATCAGTTATAGTTTTACATTTATCCTGTGATGCTTTTATAGTTCTTATTAGACTATATATAAAGTTCTTGAAGGTAGAAATTTGTTTCATTTTTTTCTCTTACCATTATGTCTCTGGTTTTAGTAGGTACTCAATAAATATAAATATTCCCTAAATGAATAAGTAATTATTTATCTGAAAACAACATAAAACATCATTTTTAATGATGAAACTCTGGAAGCCTTACAATTACAACAGGATCAATATAATTGTCCTTATGATTTAGCATTATTATAAAAGGACATAACTGTTAGAAATGAGAAAATAAAAGTGTTGCATGACAAGACTGTATAACTGAAACTCCTCAAAGAAAGCTACTATAATTAATAAGGGGCCTTAATAAAATGGGTTTGAAGTGACATGATAAAGATCAAAAGCGTTTCTTTAAAAATCTATTTGGAAGACAATGATTTATTCACAATAACATAAAAATGTAAATACCCTAATAATAACCACTGTACAATAATGTATAATCTCAATACCTGATAATAAAAACTAGAATTTAACTGAGGAAGTGTGAATTGGCATATCCTTTTGAAGAGTTTTGCCTGTGGTGCCCTTACAATGATACGTAGTTTGATCTAGTAATTTCACTCCTGGAAACCATCATGAAGAAATAGTAGGAAATGGAAAAAAAATCTTTATGCCCAAAGATATTTTTATCATTACATATTTTTAAAACAAAATAGAAACTAGTTAGGTATGTAACAGAGAAATGTTATAAATTGTACATTCACAAAATCGAGTATAATTAAGACATGAAAATTATGTTCATAAATGTGACAAGATAATTCTGTTAAGTAAAAAATTTAGAATTATGTTATATAAAAATGACACAAGATCAGAAAGAAATATATCAAAATTTAAGGCATTAATGGGTGATATGGTTTAGCGAGGAGTTTTAATTTTTTCTTCATGTTTTTCTGTGAATTCCAAACTTTTAACTATGGGTATGTATTATTTACATGATCATAACAAAAGAGTTTTTTTTTAAATTGATACACAATATTTTACATATCTATGAGAATCACGTGATATTTTCTTATGTGCATAAAATGTGTAATGATCAAATCAGTATATTTGGGGTATCTATCACTCTCAGTGTTTATCATTTCTATGTGTTGGGAACATTTCAAGTCCTTTTTTCTAGCTACTTTGTATTTAATATATTGTTGCTAACTATAAACCCTACTTTGCCATTGAATAGTAGAATTTATACTTTCTAACTGTATGGATAACTGTTTGTACCTATTGATTAACCTCTCTTTATCAACTGCTCACACCAGCAAGTGCTTCCAGCCTCTGGTGTCTATCATTCTACTCATAATTCCATGAGGTCAATATTTTTAGCTCCCACTTAGGAGTGAGGACATGGGATATTGGTCTTTCTGTGTCTGACTTATTTCACTTAACACAGTGACCTCTAGTTTCATCCATGTTGCCGCAAATGACATTTCATTATTTTCTGTGGCCAAATAATATTCCATTTTGAATATATACCACATATTCTTTTTCTATTCATCTGTTGATAGACACTTATGTTGATTATATATATTTACTATTGTGACTAGTGCTATAATAAACATGCAAGTGCAGGTATCTCTTTGAGATGTTGATTTATTTTCCTTTCAATAAATACCCTGTAATAGGATTGCTGGATTGGATGGTAGTTCAGTTTTTAGTTTTTTGAGACATCTCCAAAGTGTTTTCCATTATGGTTATACTAGTTTACATTCCTAGCAACTGTACAAGAGTTCCTTTTTTCTGCATCCTCACCAACAGAACCATTTATTCAAGAGGGTGTCCTGTCCCAAATGTATGTTTTTGGCACCTTTATCAAAAATCAAATACCAGTTGGCTGTAAATACGTGAATTATTTTCCTGGATTCTCTATTCTCTTCCATTAGTCTGTGTGTCTGTCTTTATATCAGTACCATGCTGTTTTGGTTACTGTAGCTATATTTTCAAATCGGGTGGTGTGACGCATCCAGTATTGCCTTTGGATATTCAGGCTCTTGTTTGGTTCTATACAAATTTTAGGATTTTTTTTCTATCTCTGTGAAAAATAACCATGACTTAATAGAGATTGTATTGAATCTGTAGATTGCTTTGGGCAGTATCGTCATTTTAATATTTATCTGAACTATGAGCATGGGATGTTTTCCCATTTGTGTCTTTTTCAATTTCTTTCAATCAGTGTTTTGTGGTTTTTCTTGTACAGATCTTTTATCTCCTTGGTTAAATTAATTCCTAATTACTTTTTGCAGCTACTGTAAATGGGATTACCCTTTTGATTTCATTTTTGGCTATTTCATTATTGGTGTATAGACACACTGTTGATTTTTGTATCCTGATTTTATAATCTGCAAATTAATGAATTTATCAGTTCTGAGAATTTTCTGGTCGAGTCCTTGATTTTTCTAGATATACGATCATGTTGTGTGCAAAGAGGGACAGTTTGACTTCATTTTTTCCAATAAAAATAAAATAAAATAAAGTGGATGCATTTTATTTGTTTCGTTTGCCTGATTGCTTTGGTTAGGACTTCCAGCACCACAATGAATAGGAGTAGTGAAAGTGGGCATCCTTGTCTTGTTCCAGTTTCTAGAACATTTCAGCTTTTCCACAGTGCGTATGATGTTAGCCGTGTGTTTGTCATTTCTGGCCTTTGTTTTGTGCTGAGGTATACTCCTTTGTTGCCTAGTTTGTTCAGAGTTTTTAATCATGATTGAATGTTGAATTTAATCAAATACTTTTTCTGCATCTATTGAGAGGATTTTTTTTTTCATTCTGTTGATGTGATGTATGACATTTGTTGATTCATGTATGTAGAACCATCCTTGCATCTCTGGGGTAAATCCCACTTGGTTATGGTGTATTATCTTTTTGATGTGCTGTTGGATTTGGCTTGCTAGTATTTTGTTGAGAATTTGTGCATCAGTGATACAGATTGGCTGTGTCCTCACCCAAGTTTCATTTGAATTTCCACGTGTTATGGGAGGGATCCATTGGGAGGTAATTGAATCATGGGGGCAGGTCTTTCCGTGCTGGTCTCAAGATAGTGAATAATTCTCATGAGATCTGTTGGTTCTGTAACGGAGAGTTTCCCTGAACACGTTCTTTTTTTGTCTGCCACCACCTATGTTAGATGTGACTTGCTCCTCCATGCCTTCTATCATGATTGTTAGGCCTCCCCAGCCACCTGGAACTGTTAAGTTCATTAAAGCCTTTTTCCTTTATAAATTTCCCAGTCTCGAATATGTCTTTATCAGCAGTGTGAAAATGGACTAATTACAATCAGGAATATTGGCCTGTGGTTTTTCTTTATTATTGTGTCCTTGTCTGGTTTTGGTATCAGGGTAATGCTAGTTTCATAGAATGAATTAGGGATAATTCTGTCTTCTTCATTTTGTTGGGAATAATTAGAGGAGAATTGGTGTTAGTTTTTCCTTGGAAGTTTGGTAGAATTAGGCAGTAAAGCCATCTAGTCCTGGAATCTTCTTTGTTGGGAGACTTTTCATTTCTAATCGAATCTTATTACTCATTATTGGTTTGTTCAGGTTTTCTGTTTCTTCTTAATTCAATTTTGGTGTGTTGTATGTGTCCAGAAATTTATCCATTTCTGCCCAGGTTTCCAGTTTGTTAGTGTATAGTTTTCTGTAATAGTCTCTGATGATCTTGTTTGTTACTATGATATCAGTGTGCTTCTTCACTTCTGACATTTTGGTGGGGGGGGTCTTCTCTTTTTTCCATGGTTAGTCTAACAAGTGGTTTATCTTTTCAAAAAGGAAACTTTTCATTTTGTTGATCCTTTGTATTTTTTTTTTTTTTAGTATTGATTTCATTTAGTTCTGCTCTGGTATTATTTGTTTTTTTCTATCAATTTGGGGTTATTTTCTTATTCCTTGAGATGCGTCATTAAATTGTTTATTTGAATCTTTCTCCTGTTTGATACGAGTTTATTGTTCCAAACTTCTTTATTAGCACTGCTTTTGCTGTATCCCATAGGTTTTAGTATGCTGTGTTTACATTCTTCCCTTGTTTCAAGAAATTTTTTTATTTCTCCTTCATTTCTTTCTTAACCTAGTAGTTATTCAGGAGCATGTTGTTGAATTTCCATGTATTTGTATGACTTCCAAAGTTCCTCTTGTTCTTGATTTGTAGTTTTATTTCATTGTGGTCTGAGAAGATACTTAATATGATTTTAATTTCTAAAAATTTATTGTGACTTGTTTTTGTTTCCTAACATGTGGCGTATCCTGGAGAATATTCCATCTGCTGGTAAGAAGAATGTATATTCTATAGCTATTGAGTGAAATATTGGGTAAATTTCTTTTAAGTCCATTTCATCTAATATACAGTTTAAATCCAGTGTTTCTTTTTAATTTTCTATCTAGGTAATGCTGAGAGTGGGGTATTGAAAGTTTCAGCTATTATTATATGGGAGAGTCTCTCTCTCTAGCTGTAATAATGTTTGCTTTATATGTGTAGGTACTCCACTGTTGGGTGCATATATGTTTAGGAGTGTTTTACCTTCTTGCTGAGTTTATCCCTTTATCATTATGTAAGGATCATCTTTGCTTTTGACCTAAAGGTTTACCTGATAAAAATATAGCTATTCCTGCCTGTTTTTGGTTTCTGTTTGCATGAAATATCTTACTCCATTCCTTTACTTTCAGTTTATATATCTCTTTACAAGTGAGATGAGTTTATTTTAGGCAGTGTGTGGATGGGTCATGTTTTTTAATCCATTCAGCCAATCTGTATCTTTTAAGTGTAAAGTTTAATTCATTTACATTCAAGGTTATTATTGACATGTGAGGGCTTATTTGTGTCATTTTATTAGTTGATTTCAGATTATTTTGTGTGTTCCCCCCCCCCAACAATTGTATCTTGTTGGTTTTCTGTATTGATAACATTTGAATCTTTTATCTGACTTCAGTGGTTTGCTCTACCAGTGGTATTTATGTTTCTGCATGGTAGATACCATTCTTTCACTTCTGGGTATAGGACTCCCTTAAGCATTTCTTGCAGGGCTGTCCTAGTGGTGAGGAATTCCCTCAGCTTTTGCTTGTCTGGGAAAGACTGTTCTCCCACATTTATGAAAGATAACTTTGTTGGGTATACTATCCTTAGCTGGTAGGCATTTTCTTTCAGCACTTTGAATGTATAATACCATTTTCTCCTGGCCTGTAAGGTTTCTATGGAGAAATCTGCTGTTAATCTGATGGGTGTTCCCACTAGATGCTTTTCACTGCTATTTATAGAAATCTTTCTTTCTTTTTAATTTGACTATAATTTGCCATGGACAGAACCTTTTGGAATTGTATCTATTTGGGAGTCTCTGTGCCTCCTGTATCTGGATGTCTAAATTTCATTAGACTTGGGAAGTTTTTATCTGTTATTTCATTAAATAGGTTTCCTAACACTCATTTTTTCTTGTCTGCTGGGACACCAAATATTTAGTTGGTTCATGGTGTCCCATATGCCACATAGGCTTTGCTTATTTTTATTTTATTTTTTTGACTAGAATATTTTAAAAGTCTTGCCTTAAAATCCTGAGATTCTCTCTTCTACTTGATCTAGTCTAATGTTGAAGCTTTTCAATGTATTTTACATTTCATTCAATAAATTCTTTAGTTCCAGAATTTCTATTTCATTCCTTTTTATGATAGCTTTCTCTTTGGTAAATTTCTCACTTATATCCTGAATTGTTTTTCTTATTTTTTGTGTTGTTTTAAAGTATTCTCATCTCACTGAGCTTGTTTAATATCAGTATTTTGAATTGTTTTTCTGGGATTTCATAAATTTCTTTTAGATTGGGATCTGTTGCTAGAGAATTATTGTGTTCCTTTGGAGGTTGCTTGTTTATGTTCTTGTGTCCTTACATTGACATCTGTGCATCTGGTGTAACAGTTACTTATTCCATTTTTAGTTTTTGAATTTGCATTCTTAGAGGAAGACTTTCTCCTGACCATATATCTATGGTGTTAATTGCATAGGACACTTTGGCATTTATTCTGAATATATACGGTAGGGTAATCTCTGTATGATTTCTTCATCTGTAAGTATCATTAGTGGTGTCTCTTTTTCTAAGTGGCTTATAGCACAGTTGCTAGTGGAGGCTGTGATGAAGTTTTGCTGAAATGTAGGACACCAGTTGGGCCAGACTTCGGGCCCTATAGCTGGCAGTGGTGGGTTGAGCCTGCCTGTCCTTGGCCCCCAGGGTGGTGTACACTGGCACTAGTGTTAGCAGGTGGAGGGAGGTTAATTCTTGGGCCTCTCGATGACTTGCTTGGGTGCTGGAAATGGCAGTGGTAGGTGGGTTCTTGAGCACCTGAGCAGTGGTTGTGGCATGGGCAATGGCAGTAGCAGTGGTGGGACAATTCTCTGAATTGTCCCAAGGGTCCACACCGGTGTTGGCAGTAGCTGTGATGGACTGGGTCAGCCATTGCTCAGGCCCTGAGGTGATGGTAGTGGCAGGTTGGGTGGGCATGACACTGGGAGATGTGCTCAGATGCCAGTGGTAATGGATTGGGGTGGGTGATCTCCAGGTCCCTGGACAGTATGCTCAGGTACTGGGAGTGATAGAACCAGGCAAGATGGTTCTTAGGCCCCATGTTGGTACATTCAGGCTCTGGCTATGGTTGGTGAGCAGAGGGGCAGCTGGATGATCCACCAGCCACAGGTGGAATGCTCAGGTAGAGGCAGCAGCAGCTCTGCTGCTGCTGCTGTTCTGCTAGTTGGGAGGGTGGGGTCACTTTCAGTGGGAACAATTGGAGGCAGGTGGCTGGGTGCACTCTGCTCACCCTGTCTCTCCACCCTTACACACAGCTTGCATCAGGCAATGGAATTTGTCCTTGGGTACATGAAAATGTGTGATTGCTCCTCTGCCAGTGGCTTCTGCCTTGGCCTTAGCAGGGAATGCCAGTGGGACCCCATAGATAGGGATATGCAGGGGCTGTTGGGCCCCAGGGCAAGACACAGTCAGTGGGGGCTGGGTTCTCAGAATGGTGCCATATGGCAGCAGCTTAGGACTCAGGGGTTTGTGGGACTGGGCATGAGCTTCCTCTCTGGTTTAGTAGTGGCATTGTGCACTCTCCAGATAGCTCTCTCTGTTAGTCTCAGGGCCCATGAGGGTCAAGGGGCTTTGCCATGGTTAGGATGGTAGGAATCCATAGTGGAAATGTGGACTGCTGGGGATCTCTCACTTATACTTTCCTTGCATTAGGGAACCTCTCTGGGCTTCCAGCCAATACTAGCCTACCAGTATGCCTTATGTCTCTCTCCTTTCTTGCTTTCAGTTTTCCTGTCACTTCTCTGGAGAATTCCAGTGTTCTCTCTTAGACGATCTATTCGAAGTGTGATTATCTGCTTACTATTTTGGTTTCTCTCCATGGGAGAGGCAAGTAGCAGATATATCTATCTATTTAGCCATCTTGAATGGCTAAAAAAAAGTTTTTAAGGGGAAAAAAACCTCTCTGTAATTTTTACTAATTGTTTTATACAGAAATGTAAGGGATTCCCTCTGAAGCATCTCAGTTATTATAGATAATTTTGTCTTACCTGAACAACCTTCCAGCTCATAAATGTATATGCCTTCTCAGAGCCAAAGGACTGCAGCAGCCCCAAGAAAATGCCATATTCCCTGAACATCAGAAACTTCAGACTCAGGAAAAATAACAAATTACTAATTAGTTATCATTTGTGTTTTCTAGAACACTAAGTGGCTTGTTATAGCTGTTTGTTACTGTTTCTGCCACTCTTTAGACCATATTCTTTCACTGGCTAGATTTCACTTTTACTTCCTCTTTAATCTAACTAGCAGATGTCTTTTCTAAAAATGGTATGTAAGGAAAACAAATGACCACGTCAGTAATCTTAATACTTGTGTCTGGTATTTAAGAATTTGTGCTTTTTAGGCCGGGCGCGGTGGCTCAAGCCTGTAATCCCAGCACTTTGGGGGGCCGAGGCGGGTGGATCACGAGGTCAAGAGATCGAGACCATCCTGGTCAACATGGTGAAACCCCGTCTCTACTACAAATACAAAAAAATTAGCTGGGCATGGTGGCGCGTGCCTGTAATCCCAGCTACTCAGGAGGCTGAGGCAGGAGAATTGCCTGAACCCGGGAGGCGGAGGTTGCAGTGAGCCGAGATCGCTCCATTGCACTCCAGCCTGGGTAACAAGGCCGAAACTCTGTCTCAAAAAAAAAAAAAAAAAAGAATTTGTGCTTTTTGACTTTTGTAGAAGAATGCTGAGAGAGAGTCACACAAAATGAGTGAGGTAATTTTCAAAGCTATTCTAGACATAGTAAACAGACATATAAAGAAATCTTCCAATTCTCTTTGCAAAACAATATCCTGCCTTGCTTCTGAGGTTGGCAGTGGAGGATAGTCATTCTGTGTGTGGAGGAGCAGTTGGACTTTTAAGCCCTTATGCTGCTCCCGATGCCCCCACACTCTGCAGAGCCCCTTTTCCCTGGGCTGTCTCTCAGATTCTGGCAAGCTTTCAGAGATCAGTCTCAGATGGTACACCTCCCTTCTCTGCCACCCTACTGTAGACTATCTCTTCAGAAGCACTAACAGGACTGTTAATTTGACAAAATTACCACGGGCCCAAAACCCCAGGAATTCCAGTCCATAAACAGTATAGCTGGTTTTGGAACCCACCCTCCATAAAGGTTGTGGCCCCATGAGATTGTAACAAAGCAGTTTTTATTCAGATAAATATGCGTAGCATAATATTTGCTCTTTTAACCATTCAGTGGCATTAAGTACATTCACAGTATTGTACAACCATCACCACTGTTTATTTTCAGAACTTTTTCATTTTCCCAAACAGAAACTCAGTACATGTTAAATAATAAATCCCCACACCCTTCTTCCTGAAGCCTCTGGTAAGCTCTACTTTCTATCTCTATTAATTTGACTATTCACACTTCATGTAAGTGGAATTTTAAGAACAATATTTGTTCTTTTTGTGTCTGGCTAATTTCATTTAGCATAACGTTTTCAGGGTTCAGCTATGTTGTAGCATGTAGCAGAGTTATGTTTCTTTTTAAGACTGAATAATATTTCATGAATGTATATGCCACATTTTGTTTATTCATTCATCTGTTGATGGACATTTATGCTGCTGCTAACTTTTGGCTATTGTGAGTAATGCTGTGCTATGAACACGTTGTACAAGTTTCTGTATTAATCTCTCCTTTCAATTCTTGTGGTATATATCTAGAAGTAAAATTGCTGAATCATGTGGTAATTCTGTGTCTAAATTTGAGAAACTGCCAAACTGTTTTTCACAGCTGTTGCATCATTCTTTATTCCCACTGTTAGTTCACAAGTGTTCCCGTTTCTCCACATCCTCACTAGTTCTTGTTATTTTCTGGTTTGGGGATGTTTTGCTTTTTGGTCATTGCCATCCTACTGAATGTGAAGTGGTATCTCATTGTGGTTTAGATTGCATTTCCCTAATGACTAGTGATGTTGAGCATTGATTCAGAATACCTGTTGGCTATTTGTATGTCTTCTCTGGAGGAATGTCTGTTCAAATCCTTTGCCCATTTTTAATTGTATTTTTTTGTTGTTGTTGTTGAGTTTTAGGCATCCTTTATATATTCTGGATATTAATTCATTATCAGATATATGATTTGCAAATATTTCTTCCCATTCTGTAGGTAGCCTTTTGACTCTGTTGGTAATGTCCTCTGAAATACAACAAAATTTTAATTTTGATGTATTCCAACTTCTTTGTTGTTACCTTTGCTTTTAGTGTTATATCCAAGAAGTTATTGCCAAATCCAATGTCATGTTTTTTGCTTATATCTTCTTCTAAGAGTATTATCATTTTAGCTCTTACCTTTAGGACTTTGATCCATTTGAGTTAATTTTTGTATATTATGTGGAGTAAGGGCTCAACTTCATTCTGACACAAGGGAGATACATCTCCTTTGATACATGAGGATTACAACTCAAGATGAGATTTGGGTGGGGACACAGAGCAAAACTATTATTATTCTTCCCCTAGCGCCTCCCAAATCTCATGTTTTCTCACATTTCAGCACACA
The DNA here is from genome assembly GCF_009761245.1 of Sapajus apella. Lineage (NCBI taxonomy): Eukaryota > Metazoa > Chordata > Mammalia > Primates > Cebidae > Sapajus > Sapajus apella. Next base: position 41,696,384 of record NW_022436949.1, on the reverse strand, counting down.
ATCAAGCCTTCCCGACAGTCCTTCCAAGTCTTAACATTAGCCCCAAATTCCAAACTCTCATCTGAGACCAGGCAAATCCCTTCCACATATGAGATTGTAAAAAAAAAAAAAAAAAAAAAAAAAAGTTACTCTAAGATACAATGGGGATACAGGCATTGGGTAAATGCTGCCACTCGAAATTGGAGAAATTGGCCAAAATAAAGGGGCCATAGGCCCTATGCAAGTCCGAAACCCAGCAGGACAATTGTTAAATCTTAAAGCCCCAAAATAATCTTTGACTTCACATCTCACATCCAGGGCACACTGATGGAACGGGTAGGCTCCCAAGGCCTTGGGTAGCTCTGCCTCTCTGGCTCTGCATGGTACAGCCTCCATGGCTGCTTTCATGGGCTGATATTGGCTTCTAAATGCACAGTGCAAGCTGTCAGTGGATCTACCATCTTGGGGTCTGGAAGATGCTGGCCTCTTCTCACAGCTCTACTAGGCGATGCCCTTGTGGGAACTCTTCTGTCAGGGCTCCAACCCCAAATTTTCCTACCACATTGCCCTAGTAGAGGTCCTCCATGAGGGCTTTATCTTTGCAGCAGACTTCTGCCTGGATATCAAAGTGTTTCTGAACATCCAAGTGTTTCCATACATCCTCTGAAATCTAGGCACAGGTTTTCAAACCTCAGTTCATTACTTCTGCACATCTTCAGGCCCAACACCATGTGGAAACTGCCAACGCTTGGGGCTTGCACCCTGTGAGGCCACAGCCTAAGCTATATCTTAGCCCTTTTTAGCCACAGCTGGAGCTGGAGTGGCTGGGATTCAGTCCTTCATGTCTTGAGCCTGCACAGAGCAGCCAGCATGGCCCTGGCTCATGAAATCATTTCTATTTCTAGGCCTCTGGGCCTGTGATGAGAGGGACTGCTGTGAAGATCTCTGAAATGCTCTAGAGATATTTTCTGCCTTGTCTTGGCGGTTAACATTTGGCCTCTCCTTACTTATACAAATCTCTGCAGCAGGCTTGAATTTCTCCCTAGTAAATGGGTTTTCCTTTCTACAGCATGATTGGACTGCAAATTTTCTCAACTTTTTTGCTCTGCTTTTCTTTTAAATGTAAGCTCCAGTTTTACATAATCTTTCTTTACATAGGTCACCTCTTGAATGCTTTGCAGCCTAGAAATTTCTTCTACCAGATACCCTAAATCATCTCTCTCAAGTTCAAAGTTCCACAGATCCCTAGGGCAGGGACAAAATGCCTCCAGTCTTTTGCTAAAGCATAGCATGAGTGACCTTTGTTCCAGTTCTCAATAAGTTTCTCATATCTGTCATAGACAATCTCAGCCTGGAATTCACTGTCTATGTCACTATCAATATTTTGGTTAAAACTGTTCAACAAGATTCTAGGAAGTTCCAAAGTTTCCCACATCTTCCTGTCTCCTGAGCTCTCCAGACCATTCCAACCTCAACCCATTACCTACTTCTAAAGTTGCTTTCACATGTATAGCAGTGACCCCTCCCAGTACCACTTTTCTGTATTAGTTTGTTTTTACATTGCTATAAAGAACTACCTGGGACTGGGTAATTTATGAAGAAAGAGATTTAATTGACTCACAGTTTCACAGGCTATAGGGAAGCATGGCCTAGGAGGCCTCAGGAAACTTAAAATTATGGCAGACTGTGCAGGGGAAGCAAGCATATCTTACCGTCATGAAGCAGAAGAGAGCAAGCAAGCAAAGGATCAAGTGCTAAACGCTTTTAAACAACCAGATCTTGTGAGAACTCACTAACAAGACAGCACTAGGGGGATGGTGCTAAACCATTATAAACTGCCCCCATGATCTAGCACCTTCCACCAGGCCCCTCCTTCAACATCTGGGGATTACAGTTTGACATGAGATTTGGGTGGGGACACAGAGCCAAACCATACCAATTTCCATATACTAAAATTTGTTACAAATTTCAAAAAACATGTGCATCAATGTGTTCTCTAATAGACTTTTTTTTTTGAGATGGAGTCTCACTCTGTCACCCAGGCTGGAATGCAAGGTGCAATCTTGGCTCTCTGCAACCTCTGCCTCCCATGTTCAAGTGATTCTCCTGCCTCAGCCTCCCAAGTAGCTGGGATTACAGGTGTGTTCCACCATGCCTGGCTAATTTTTGTATTTTTAGTATAGATGGGGTTTCACCATCTTGGCCAGGCTTGTCTCGAACTCCTGACCTTGTGATCCACCCACCTTGGCCTCCCAAAATGCTGAGATGGCAGGTATGAACCACCATGCTCTGCTTCTAATGGATTTTATATCTAGTAAATGTGTAAAACTATATTTTGTGACAGTGTTCCAGATGTAATGGAGATAGCCCAACTATGTACTAAGTGCACATATTAATTTCTCCCCAGACGTGTCTTTACAGATAAATGTTACTGCCCCATTTTAAGGATTTTTCTGCCTCATTTAATTACAGAAGTCATAAATATAATCCTCTAGTATAAGATTTAAACATAAGTTTGCACTTGTAATAACACATATATTCAGTTAAAGTTGATTTTCTGGAAATATTAAAGGATTATACTGGACCTCTAATCCATTAACTCTAAGTTAATGGTATTTTGTATGATAACTAGCTAGCCAAAATTATGAATGTGTGCTGTAATCATGGAAAAGATTTTTTCTTAGCCATCTATGTAGGTATGTACCTAATCTTGACACTAATAGTGATATATGGTAGAGATAAGTCCAGTCACATTATAAGTGAATATTTGAAGAGAATCTTTTCCATTGTTAGTACCACAGAATAGAACATAGTTCAGATGGTATCTGAAAACCATCCCATTATTTTCAAATTAATAAGGACTCTTGGTTGTCATTGTGACTTAAAGATACTCAGTGTTTTCAATTTTAAGAAAATTGAGAAATTTATATATATTTTTACCTACATTCACAGCTTCTGGTTGTTATTGATGTGCTATATTAAAACAATCTTGTATTTCCTTTATTCTTATGTTAAACAGACCACTTTTCTAGGCATGTACATTTTATAAATCCCAAATAAATACATTTAAAGAAATTTTTAAAGGAGTAAATAGGAAAGCTTACTTCTTTTGACCAGCCATTAAAGTGAATTGTTTGGCTATTTGATTAGAAATTCTATTGTAGATGAAATTTTATCACAATGTAATGAAAAATTGCTTCAACTGTTTATGCTCCTCTACTGTGAGTAGACAATCATATATTTTGGAAAAAAATGAATTTTGTGAAAACCAAAATAAAAATTATTTTAGGTGCTTGGGGGAAACATACTGTGATTAGTTCAGTGTTTCTAGGCTTTTTGTAGAAGAGTATTTTTAAAAATCTAGTTTATAAATGTTTGACTTGCTATGAAGATGAAGATGTATGTAATTATGTGCACAGTGAAATCACATAAAACATGACTTTGTGTACACAGATTTAGCTACAGATAATTTAGAGAAAAAGGTGATTTAAGTTCAATTTCTTAAGCCTAAGAGTAAGCATGGAAGGAGAGAGCCAAATTTGTTTTCCCTTAATTACTTTCAGTTCTCTTGTGTGTGTTATGAGACTTTTTTTTTTTGAGATGGAGGCTTGCTCTGTCACCCAGGCTGGAGTGCAGTGACACGATCTCGGCTCACTGCAACCTTCACCTCCCAGGTTCAAGCAGTTTTCCTGCTGTAGCCTCCCAAGTAGCTGGGACTACAGGCACACACCACCATGCCCGGCTAATTTTTTGTATTTTTAGTAGAGATGGGGTTTCACTGTGTTAGCCAGGATGGTCTTGATCACCTGACCTTGTGATCCTCCCTCCTCCACCTTCCAAAGTGCTAGGATTATAGGCGTGAGCCACCATGCCTGGCCAAGACTTTTTATTATACTATGGATGATGTATGATTGTGATTCTCTACTTTTAGTAATTTATAGAATTGTCAAAGGTAATTGCGACTTTTAATTTTTTCCTCAAACAGTGACTTTAGACCATATACTCTATAAATTGCACTAACATACCATTAAATAACAGAAGGTTGTTATGATTTTTCTAAACAAGAAAGACACAGATTGTCTGTGTGGCTGAGAAGTACATTGAAACATCAAAAAATATGGATTGATTAATGCATTCTTGGTTATATGTATTATTAAGAACCATGAAGAGTTAAATGCTACCCATGTTGCAGGCTGACAGGTTAGCCTGTGACAGTTTTATGGATGCTGGCAATAAAGACAGAATTCCTGGGTCAGAAATGAAGGAGTCAGACACATAAGAATAGCAGTAGGCAGAGTATTAGCACTTGTGCCAGTACTCTGAACCCAGTTCCCACAGAGCATTGCGAAGGGAGGGAGCCAGATTATATTGGAAGACACAGTGTTCAAATTAGGTTGCATTAAAGGAGAGGAACACTTAGCTTAGGACCTCAAATTTTCTAATGGACAGTAAACATGCCTGACCTTCGCTTTAGGGCAACTCCTCACTATATAAGCATCCTTGAAAAGAAAGCCTGGAATCAAGACAGTCATTGTTTTTGCTCACAAAATGTGCAGAAACATGAGAACCTGTGGATAATTACTTTCCAGTAACTCAATGTGCGGTGATTGTTAGAGTGAGGATTGGCAGAAAGCAGCAGCAGACGTTGGCAGGAGATCTAAGTTCCTTTTATGTAGGTAAAGGATATGGCTAATGGAACATAGACGTGTGTACGGTAGTACAGTATAAGGAACCCAGTAGAGGGAGGGGTTGGTTAGAGGGCCAAGCCTCCTTAGCTGTCAAAGTGCTCAACCAGGGCTGCTGCATATTATTGTTCATTTCTTGTGCACTGTCCTTATGTACCTAGTGGAGGAAAGGAGTGTGGGGCTAAACTCCGAGAATATTTCTCCTTGCCGTATCCTGTGTGTGCCCTGCCTGATAAGAGGAATGGTTACATCCTTTTATAATTTGTCCTGCAGAGAGGGAACACCTTTATTAATTTTGTATACCTTGAAGTATTACTTTTTGCAACTAACAGAAAAGAACCTTATGGGTAGCCTGCACCCAGGTACCACCTGATTTGTGTAAGAATCCTATCTAGATTCTTTCTTTTTTTTTTTTTCCTATCTAGATTCTTAAGCTTGCATTTCCCACTCTCACTAGGTTTCTGTTTTGTTTCATTTTTTTACCCTTTTGGCCTATTGCAACTTTTCTGGAAACTAATCTACCTATTTACCAGGTGCAAGTAACTTGTAAAAAATGATATTCAGCTGTACCATATCCTGGTGGACACAGACTTTAGGCCTGCCTGAGATCTTTTTCTGTAAATTCATCCCCTTTCAAGATGATGATAATTAACAGTGGGAACATAGTATTTTGACTTTAAAACATTTTCTTGAATCTAGGGCAGAAAAAAATAATACCAGTCATGGTAATTATGATAGCAACTTGTCCTACCCAGTGAAGGATAAGTGCTATACTGAGTAAACAAAACAAAATAGTTCACATTTCTTAAGTAATTCAGTGATTCGTTCTTTATCCCCTCTGCTTTCTTGTAAGACATCAAGCACAGACAACTGCTATACATGACAAGTTGAGTGTCCCTTATCCAAAATGCTTGGGACCGGAAGTATTTCAGATTTCAGAATTTTTTGGATTTTGGAATATTTGCAGATATGTGTTGATGAAGAGTCAAATTCTGTAAAATATTTGAAGAGATTTATTCTGAGTCAAATATGAGTGACCAGTGGCCTGTGACACAGCCCTCAGGAGATCCTGAGAACATGTGCCCAAGGTGGTCAGGCTACAACTTGGGTTAATACATTTTAGGGAGATGTAACACATCAATTGATACATGTAAGATGTACATTGGTTTGGTACATCTGGAAGGGACGGAAAACTGGAAGCAGGGGCCTTCCAGGTTATAGGCGGATTCAACAATTTTCTAGTTGGTAGTTGGCCGAGTTGTTTTCTAGAATCAGTAGAAAGGAATGTCTGAGTTAGGATAAGGAGTAGTAGAGACCAAAGTTTTATCTGCGGATGAAGCCTTTGGGTGGCAGGCTTCAGAGAGAATAGATTATAAATGTTTCAAATCAGAGTCTGTTCTGTCAGTTGTAAGGTCTGTTTTAATGTTAATGCTCGTCAGCTGTGTCTGAATTCCAGAAGGGAGGTGGGAATAATGAGGCATGTCTGATTGTTGTGGGGCTTAGAATTTTATTTTTGGTTTACATACATAATGAAATATCTTGGAAAAGGGACCCAAATCTAAACATGAAAGTTATTTATGTTTTGTGTATTCCTTATACCCATAACCTGAAGGTAATTTTAGATAATATTTTTTAATTGTGTGTATGAAGCTAAGCTTGTGCACTTGAGACATCAGAAAACAAAGATATCAGGTGTGGAATTTTCTACTTGCAGCATCGTGTGGGCACTCAAAAAGTTTCATATTTTGAAATGTTTTGGATTTTCAGATTAGGGATGCTCTACCTATAGGTATATTCGACATACCTCTGAAGCATTTCCTTTCGAGCATCATGCTTAGGGACTCTCACAAACACTAAAAGTTCTTTTTAACTATAGTAACTATTTTATTTTAGATAATAAAATAATCAGCACATGGCCCCTGGCAGTCTTCTCTTCAAACTGACCTTTTTATTCTTTAAACACTACCCGCTTCTCACAAGATGTTGTGTAGATCATCTTGACTCTTCTTTTCTCCAAATGTGGAACTGCCTAGTCACCAAGTTTTGTTTGGTAGAAAGTAGTGCTAACAACCAAAATCTGGGCATTAGATGTTCACTTCATATTGTTTCAATAAAACATTCAGAGTAGAATTCAGAGTGATGAAGGCAGAGCAAGAAAAAAATTTCTTCTTTTAAAAGGGCATGTATTTATGTTGGTAGTTCTAATTAACCTCTACCTTTATTTTCATCTCTTTAAACCAGTTTCCCTCTTTTCCTTTAGTTTCAACGTGCCTTGTTATATTAATAATGTGTTCAAATTACAGCTTTGGTCCTCCCTCCTGCACTCTCACCAAAGTTAAAAGGCTCTTCTTTTGTAACTCTTAGTGCTAGTGCCCTGGTATTGCATTCAAAGTATGGAGGTTCTGACTGACCCCCATCAGCATCATTTGCCCTTCAACTCTTTGAAAAGAAAAAGACATTGCAAAATTTTTCTAAAGGAATACTAAAGTATGCAATGCACACATACAGTTCCATAAACTTAGACAGTAGCATAAAGGGAACAAAGACAGATTCAAGGTTTTCTGGATTTAACCAAAACTCTCCTTTTGCTTTGCACTTTGATGGTAACAGTGTCATCATTTATCTTCTATCACAGCCAGCTTTAGTGTTGAAATTTCATATACCATGTGTTCATTCACTACTGTAGCAGTCAACTTTTTAAAAGCCAATTTAAAATGTCAGAAAATATGCCCAAAGTAATGTTAAGAATCATAATCATAGATCTTTAAAATTTTAAAAACTTAAAGTATAATAATTTTTTAGGTACATATTTTCATAACATTGTCTCATTCAGTAAGAGTCATTCTGTAAAAGACATCAAGACATTTGGATCATAGCATGTTTTCATTATAGTTTTTATATAGTTGTCTTACATGTAGATACCCTCCCATACATATTTACTGTTAAATTGCAGACATTCTTGATCAGTCTCTAGGGGTTTGCATTTTCACATGAGCATTGAGAATTTACTAGGTTTTAGCTACAAAGAGAAGGCTTGGTGACAATAATATAGTTTTATGGTGAATTAAAACATGTCAGCCTCCTAATCTTATATGCTATGATATTCATATTATCTCCATAGAAGGGAAAACCCCCACAAACTCACTTTTTTCTTGTGACTTGGTAAATAGGTTTCAATAAGATCAAAGAATTGGCCTTCCATATCCAAGGGTTCCATATTCCCGGATTCAACTAACCATGGAGTGAAAATATTCAAAAATAATAAAATAAACAAAAATAATATAAATTTTTAAATAATATAGTATATTTACATAACATTTACTGTATGGTATTAAGCATTATATGTAATCTAGAGATGATTTAAGATATATGGGAGGATGTGAGGAGGTTCTATGCAAACACTATGCCATTTTATATAAGAGGCTTGTATATTCTTAGATTTTGGTATCTTGAGTCCTGGAACCAATCCCGCCACAGATACTAGGGGATGGGTATGTTTTGCCAAAATCTTATCAGACTGACGAGGGATAATGCTTTTGTCTTTGACCCCAGCAAAGCCTGGGGCCATTATATCTTTTTTTGTTTGTTTTTCATTTGCTTTTTTCTTGTGGCTTTTTAGAGATGGCCTTCACCAAGTGCTAGAGCGTTACTTCTCAAACTACTCATAGTAAGAGAATAGCATTTCCCCCCAATCTTTTACCAATCAATATGTTGTGGCCTACTCCTATGACTAATGTTTATCTTTTTTTTTTTTGAGACGGAGTCTCACTCTGTTGCCCAGGCTGTAGTATAGTGGTGCTATCTTGGCTCACCACAACCTCTGCCTCCTGGGTTCAAGCAATTCTCCTGCCTCAGCCTTCTGAGTAGCTGGGACTATAGGCGAGCACCACCATGCCTAGCTAATTTTTGTATTTTTAATAGAGACAGGGTTTTACTATGTTGGCCAGGCTGGTCTCAAACTCCTGATCTCATGATCTGCCCACCTCAGTCTCCCAAAGTGTTGTAATATGTATCTTGTACTACATGTGGCACACCGTAGGAGTTTGATAAACCCCAAGCTGTCCTATACCATGTCCAGTGAGTTGAGATCACTGATCATGTTCTCAGATGTCATGGCCATGTCCAATTATTACAAGTTGTCGAACACTTAATCTCAATTTCTATATTTACAAGTTATTAACAATCTACAGACCATGAATTTAGTTGCACTGTAGTTGAGAGTCTCATTTTGTCTGTCTAGGCACACCTGCTTTTAGTCAGGAAAAGTAGCACTGCTTGAAGGCTCTGTATAATTCCCAGCTCCATTGGGAATGGGAGTTCTGATTCCCTTTCCGAAAGAGTTGCCGAATTCTCACTCTTAGCCTTCTTTGAGTCTAGACAAGGCATGTTTCCTCTTTGGGGCTGGACTTCTCTGCACCTATATCTTCCTTTCTCTTTTTTCCTCTGATTGACTAAACTCATTTACTTACCTTCAAATTCATTAATTCTTCTATCTGCTCAAATATGTGTTATAATATGTGTTAAGCTCCTCTCATTAATTTTTTTATTTCAATTATTTTTAAATTCCAGTATTTTCATTTGGTTCTTTTTATAATTTTTATCTGTTTGTTGATTTGTCTTCATGCCTTCCTTTAGTTATTTAAACATCATTCCTTTTAGCTATTTGAACATGCATCCTAAATTCCTCTGTATTATTCATTCATCTGTGTGTGTCTGTTAATTCTGTCACATTTTCTCTAAAGCCACTGCCTTTGACTTAGCTCAGTCCACAGTAAACTCATATCTGGATTATCTAGATTACTGTAGAAACCTCCTAATCTCTTCAAGTATTATTTCTCCAGTCTTTCTCTCCATTCCTCCTGGATTTTTAGTTACCTATATGCTAGACCTTTTTCATATATTTCTAATCTCTCTCACACTTTGTTTGCTTTGTCTTTTTTTTCTTCATATTTTAGTTTCTGTATATTCTATTGATCTGTTATGCAGTTTACTAATCCCTGTCTCTTCTGTGTCCAGTCTGCAATTAAACCCACCCAATAAGTTCTTAGAGTTGTTAATTACAAATATTATATTTTAAAATTATTAAATATTTCTTTCTTCTTTAAATAGATTTTAGTTATGTCAAAATTTTTCTTTTTATAAATTGTAGTGCTTTTTAAAAAAATATATTGATGATAGTTATTTAAATTCCATGCCTAAGTAGTCTTTGGGGTTTTTTATTGTTTTTTGTTTTTTTTTTCTCTTGGATTTCAATATTTGGTCCTTTTTTTCTTTTTCTTTTTTTTGTATGCATGACTTTTTTGTTTTATAAGAGCCAGAAATTGATGAAAAGCTGTAGAAGTAGAAAGTTAAGATTTGTTCTGGCAGCCTGAGTGCCAGGTGCTCACTTGCTTCCGTTGAGGCTTGTTTTTAGTCTTTATGAATGCTCTTATATTTTTGTATCTTCATTCTACGATCTGGCCTTACTAGCTCTCAAATGACAATCTGCAGTGCATAGTACTTGAACTTCAGTCTCTGTCTTCCCAATACTATGTTATGGCTGTGGTTTCAACCTGTCCATTCTCTTGACTTCTGGCTTTTGTAGAGCTGTTATTATATATATGTGCAGGTTAGGAGACAGCAAATTACTTGAAAGGAATTTGTATGGAGATTTTTCTCGTTTCCTGCAGTTTCCTTCTCTCCTATATTCTCACCGCGCATCCTGCTCTCTAATCTCAGTGCTTTGGCAGCCCATGCTTTGACTTCTGCTTTCCAACTCAGTATTCCTTCAGGATGCAATTTGGGGAAGTTTAGGTCAACCCACGTGGAGCTTGCTGTTTATGCTTCCTGCTTTCAAGGACCGTAACGCCTCACTTCTTGATTGGTGGTTGCTTCCCCCACCACATGCCTGTAAGCAGTAGTTTATATGTTTTCTCCAGCGTGTATAGTGGATTAGAACTTGATTTTTAATGTTGGTTTTGTAATTTAACTTATAAGCCGTTTTATTTTCCTTATGAACAAGTCTTTAAATTGAGAGGGGAGGTGGAGAGGGTCTCATTTACTGCTGATTATATATCTCAATTATAAGATAAATATTCATTTCTCTCAAGTGGTTCATGTAGAGTAGTTTTCATATAATTTTATGTTGCAATATGAAAAACATGAATAAAAGGAATTGTTTTTGAGAGAAGGCTTAATGTAAAAGACTACGCAAGTATAAAATTTTTGCTCATAATATAATTTCTTAATTTAGAGAATATTAAACTAGCTTCTGTATTTAATCAGAAGTATAGAAAATTCTATGTATATTTTTATTTGTCACTTGATATAGTAAAAATCTGGCTTTGAAAATGATTTCAGTGTTATCTTAATAGAGCTTTCACGAATGTCTGGATTCTTTTCTAGTGGATTAATGACTTAGAAAATGATGATTTATATATTACTTGGCCTACAAGTTTCCATGAACTTCTGAAGCCAGTATTTCCTGGAAGTATACCTTCCATAAGGCGCAATTTTCATAATTTGGTGAGTTTATATTTTGATTATGTATCTTATAAAGATATCAACATTTTTTGGATTATCCTGTCAATGAATAGGCATCTGAGTTATAAGGAAATAAGTATTTGCCTGATGCAGCATTGCCTGATGCAGCAGGCTTAGGTGGCATGGCTGACTGGGTGTCAACAACTAGCAATGTCACTGTATTAGTTTGTTCTCATGCTGCTAAGAAAGACATAGCCAGGACTGGGTAATTTATAAAGGAAAGTGGTTTAATTGACTCTCCAGCATGGCTGGGAGGCCTCAGGAAACTTAAGTCATGGCAGAAGGAGAAGCAAACATGCTTCTTCACATGATGGCAAGAAGGTGATAAAGAGAACTCACTCATATCACAAGAACAGCATGAGGGTAACTGCCTCCATGATTTAACTACCTCCCACCTGGTCCATCCTGTGACACATGCAGATTATGGGGACTACAATTCAAGATGAGATTTGGGTGGGCACACAGCCAAACCATATCAGTCATATGTTCTGCCTCTTACTCTTCAGCCCTTATGTCATTTTATAATAACAGTATTAATGTTATTTTTACATTTTTCTCAAAAGAATTTTTGAGAGAACTTTTTTTCTTTATTATAAAGGACTGATGATTAAAGTGTAGTAATTTCAGGGAAAGATACATAAATACCATCTATGCATATAATTTTATCATATATATATTGTCATCTATGCATATAATTTTATTATCCCAATAATATCTAAGCATTCATATTGGAGCTTTGAAAGGTGGAGAAAATACCTAGGGCTTTTTTTTCACATAGGAAATGAATAAGTTATTTTTTGCAGCAGTCTTGATAAAGCAGTTGTGTTAATGCTATTTTTTTTCAGTCAAAATTCAACTTCTGTTTCCTTTTGAAAAAATTTATCACAGAAAATCCAATGAACATTTAGAATAAGGTATTTCAATTCAGGTGAAAGAAAGTATACTGGGCTTCCAAAAAGAAGATGAGTAGCCTGATGTTAAATTCTGTGTATAATTATATTTGGTTGTGCAGCTTTTAGAAATCCTTCATAAATTGTGAAATCTTTTATATGTGTGTTTGTGTGTGTGTGTGTATATATATATATATATATATATATTCCTTAGAATTACTAGAATTTTTAAAAAATGATTCATTGAATTTCATGCTTTGTCACAAAAATTAGTCTGAACTTGAATTTCATGAAGATTCTAACGTGTTGAAATAGTGATTATATACTATCTTTCTTTCAGGTTCTGTTTATTGATCCGGCCCAAGAATATTCCTTGGATTTTATAAAACTTGCTGATCTTTTATATTATCATAAAGTTCCTCTTAGGTAATTGTCATTTTATAGCATTAAATTGTCAACTAAAGGAAATTCAATGTTGTTCATATTGTGTTACACAGAGTATTAATAGGGCATTCAAACATTCAAAGCAATGGTTAGCTCTAGTACCTGACATAACATAGCTGCATGTTGTGAAGTATTAAAAACCTTTATGATGGACTCTGTTTATCAAATCTTTCTGGTAATTTTGTTTATTACCATCCTGAGAGAATAATCTGTCACTCTGGAAACTTATAGAAAGGTCCATCATCCTATGCTTGCAATCCCAGCACTTAGGGAGGCCTAGGTGGGTGGATCATGAGGTCACAGGTTCAAGACCAGCCTGCCCAACATGGTGAAACCTGGTCTCTACTAAAAATACAAAAATTAGCCAAGCGTAGTGGCACACACTTTAGTCCCAACTACCTGGGAGGCTGAGATGGGAGAATCACTTGAACATGGGAAGCAGAGGTTGCAGCAAGCTGAGATTGCGCCATTGCACTCCAGCCTGGGCAACAGAGCAAGACTCTGTCTCCAAAAAAAAAAAAAAAAAGTACATTTACCTTTTTTGCACAGAACAAAAGAACATGGTCAATTGATAATGTTACCACCAGAGGGAGAGAGTTTGATATTATCTTAGAATCTTATCTTAGATTTCTACTGCAGGAGTCCAGTAGCAATGTGGATTTTGGCAAATAAGCATTACAATCAATATTTTGAAGTAATAAAATTATTCTTTTCCCATCTATTAACACATTCTGTCCATCTGGTTATTGTAGTCTAATAATGTTTCTACATAATGGTTTATTGTAATTTAAGAGATAATTGTAACAGTCTTTACTCGTTTTCTTTTTCCAGAATCGGTTTTGTGTTCATTCTTAATACAGATGATGAAGTTGATGGAGCAAATGATGCTGGAGTTGCTCTTTGGCGAGCTTTCAACTATATTGCAGAAGAATATGATATATCAGAAGCATTTGCTTCTATAGTACATGTGAGTTTATCCACTAAATATGATTTCTTTAGAATGTATAATTTTTGCATTGCTATATTTATTATGATTTCTTTAGAATGTATAATTTTTGCATCATATTTATTGTAACATTTCAAAGTTTATAATCTATCATAGAGATTAATACAGATGATGAATTTGTTTTCTGTAACTCCCTGCTGAAGTACATAATATTATCCTCACATTATAAATTAGGCAACTGAGGTTCTGTGAAAATATTTGAATTTACTAAGGTTTACTCAGCCAATAAAGGGATTTAAATTGTATATGTAAGTTTAGAGGAAAACATATTAATAGAAAATGATTATTTAGGGAGGAATTCTTGAATTAGGCTTTGAATAAAGAGATCATTGCAGGCTGGGCACAGTGGCTCCTGCCTATAATCCCAGCATTTCAGGAGGCTGAGGCAGGAAGATTGTTTGAGACCAAGAGTGCGAGACTAGCCTGGGCAACACAGTGAGACCCTGGCTCTACCAAAAACAGAGGCCAGGTGCAGTGGCACATGCCTATAGTCCTAGTTACTCAGGAGATTGAGATGGGAGGATCATTTGGGCCCAGAAGGTCAAAGTTGCAATGAGCCAAGATTGAGCCACTGCACTCCTGCCCAGGCCCTGTCTCCTGGGGGGCGAAAAAAGTCATTGAGGAGCTAAATATTCTGAATGACAAAGTGTATAGACACTTCCTAGAGAGTTTCAAAGAAGGGGGAAGTCACTTACTGACAGCATACTGTGAAAGAGGCAATATTGATAGAGTCTGACAAAGAGATTGTATAAGAGATGTTAGAAATTGGTAAGAACCTGATTAAGGAAGAACAAGAGATAGTAAGATTATTTCATAATTGAGGTTTTAAAATTCTGTTGTAGCTCATTGTAGAAATATATATGTATTAAAGAGCTATATTATTATTACAAAATATCAAGTCGTAACTTATAAAATAACTTCTATCATTTTTTATATTCGTTGAGCTTCAGCTTGTCAATCAATATTTTACAAGAAATGACTCTTCTAACTGAGAAAGGAATTTCCAAAGTAGTGCAAATTTCCTACCATACTTCTGTAGATCCCAGGAAAATCATTAAATACCTTATTAATTCATTAAACTAGAGTATAGAAACTACACTTCAGTGATTTGGGGGCTACAGTTTGCTCTGTAAAATACTGCCTTGGAATATATGTCAATATTAAGTCTCAGCTTATTATTTTACTAATTTACTGGTGTCAGAGTTTATAAAGGACTTAGTCAATTTGAGATTCACCCATTTTATTGTAAAGGATCATTATGATATTCAAAACTTATAAACCTAAAGATATTCAGAAATTATCTTTACCTAAGTTGTCTTAATTATCAGTATTGAATCTGTTTTATAAGTGTTTTGTATCAGACATTAATTTACATGTGATAGACTAATCTACAGTGTTCAGCACAATGCTATTAATGTATAATCGCTAAAAAAACAAATTATATTTGAAACCATAGGGTTTAATACAAAGCAGCATAAAAGTAAGTATTAAATATGTGGCACAGCCCGTAAGTTGTGCTAAACAATTAGAATGAGAGGGAGAAGGAGAAATAATTTGAACAAGATACAGTTTTTAGGAAAATAGATGAATTATAAATTCTTTTTAAAGTGTTTCTCTGTTTTCAGTGAGCTAATTGCTTTATCTCAATTAAGTAATTTGAAGATATTTAGTACTATAGAGAAGAGGGATATAAGACCAAAATAATAAAATACGTGAAAGTTACTGAAATGTGATAATAAACAGCAAATAGTAAAAGTTAATCCAGCCATATCTGTGGCCATATTAAATGTAAGTAAATTAAACTTTAGCATAATAAAAGATAGCAAAAGACAGAAAATTATACACAAGGTGACTATTTCACAAATGAAATCTAAATTGGCCATAAAATATTAGGGGAAATGAGCTTTAGGAAAAAGTACTAAAGTGTATATAGCTTCAAATTATACAATACAAAATTTGATAGCCAGGGAGATAAATGGACAGCACTACTGTAATAGTAGGTTATTTCAACATTTCTCTATTAATAGGTGAAGTAGATTAAAAAATCAGTAAAGATATATATAAGATCTTAACAATACAGTTTACAAGATTAATATTTAAAGGCAAATATAAAATCCATCAATCAGAGAATGAGATAATTTTGCAATCAAAACAGAAGAGGAAAATATGTCTTTTAATTAGAAAAGAAGGACTTAAAAATACTGATTAACCATTCAGAAGTGAGTAACTCATTTTAAAAAGTAGATGGAAAGCAATAAAATAAGAATACACGTTAATGAACTAGGAAATGAAAATATAATTATAGGATCAAGAATATCAAAGTTGATATTCTGGAAAGACAAATAAAATTTACAAACCATATAGAGATCTAATCTGGAACCTAGTTCCAGATGAGCACACCAGTAATAGGAGATAGAAACTTCCAGCTTTTTAACGCCTGGGCTCAGAGATTGGTACATCATTACTTTCAGATTATTCCATTATATTCAGTTTACCAAATAGTCACAGATTCAGATTCATATACCCACCTCTCAAGGGAAGGAGTGTTGAAGAATTTGGAGACCATATTTTAAAACTAGTATAGCAAATTCTACCAAATAGTCAATATTTAAAGAAACAATAATTTCAATCTTCAAAATCTTTTAGAGAATAGAAAAACAGGAAACATTTTCTAAATCAGTCTTTGAATCTAGTATAATCTGATGTCAAAGCCTGATAAAAAGAGAAAAGGAAAAGTTATAGGCTGTTCTTTGTTGGGAATATGTATGCCAAAGTCCTAAATAAAATGTTAACAAAAGAAATCTAGCAGGTATATAAAAAATAAACTGTCATGACAAGGTGAGATTATCTAATGAATGAAAAGAAAGTATTTGAACATTTGAGGAATTTCTAAATATAATTCACCATGTTAATATATTATCATTCAAGAAAATGCATAAGAAACATTTGAAAAAAATTCAAAGCTTTTTTATGATTAAAAACTTATAAAGAAACAAATAGTTTCACAAACTATTATATAGGGAAATTTTATTAATTGATGACACGACATCTTAGCAGTAAGATGACAGAAAGCATTGTTTTTAAAATTGGAAAAAGATAAAGTACCCGCTGTCAACACTTCAAGTATTATCCTCAAGTTCCAGTCAGTGCAATAAGATAAGTAAAGGAAATACTCATTTAAAATATTAAACAAATTATTATTTAAGATTCTAGAGTTGCCTACAGAGGAGACTCGAAAGCATCCATTGATTGTTAGATTTGATAAAAGAGGTTAGTAAAGTAACTGGATATGAGATCAGTATACTAAAATCGTTGCTTTTCTCTCTTCTAACAACAAATACTTATTTACTTTTATCATCAGTTATATTAAGTGCCTACTACATACCACACCCTGTTTTAGGTGCTCGGATAAAGTAATAACATATATAGGCAATAATCCTTCTCATGAGAGTACTTTCTATAATGATTCCCACATTTACAATGACAAGAACAAATAAAAGATACTTAGGAATAATGGGGAGGGGGGTGGAAGGTCTGTTTCGTGGAGAAAACTTTGAATTATACCCATTAAATTTCACCTAAATGAATGAAAAGCTCATGTTTATCAGTAGAAATATAATTAAGAAATACTTCTTAATTATATTGTTTTCTGCAAGTGATTTATAAATTCAATGCAGTTCCAACCAAAGATGAATGTTGGGGATTTTTTTGCGAAATTTGATGTTTATTTTAAAATGTATATGGAAGAATGAAGACTCAAAATGGGTGAGACTTTGAAGAATAAAGTGATGGGACTTGCCATACCAGGTAATAAGATGTATAAAGTTCGTAGTGTTCATTCAAGGGAAAGACATACCTATCAAAAGAACATGGGGGTCCCAAAATTTAAGAATACAGAAGTGGCATTACAGTAAATGGGAGAGACTTTCAACAACTACGGTTTGACAGGGGCTATACCAATGCAAATAAATAAGACTCCCACCTTGTGTAAAAATCATTTCAGTTAGCTTAAAAATGTAAGTCTGGAAATCAAAACTTTTAAAACATTTAGCAGTTAGGACCCCAGGGTAAGGGCTTCCTAGATAAAAAGCTCTAAGTCTGAAGGAAAATACTGATAGTTTCAGCTAAATTACAAATGAAAACTAGTGCTCATTAAAATATGTCATTAAAAAGTAGGGAAAAATGTTACAAGCAAGAGAAGTATTTACAATACATATGGCCAATAAAATATTTATATTCCATGAGATGTAAAGATTTCCTACAATTCAAATAGAAAAACACAAATGACCCAAGAGGAAAAATGCATAAAAGAGTTTTTAAATAGAAGATGCCTTCATGATAAGTAAAAATTTACTGAAATTATTGGTGGTAAATATTTGTTACCATTAATGGTAACTAAACAAGATAATTATCCTACAAATTTGAAAATGCAAATAAAGACTACTACCACGAGATTATTTTATACACTGTAATTTGACAATAATTAAGAAAGCTGAAGGTATCACATGTTAATGAGAATGTAGAGCAATGGAATGCCTTTACATTGTTACCCTGCCTGTAGGAATCTAAATTGGCAGAGCCACATTGAAAAACAATCTGATAATAATTTATATTTTGAAGTTAAATTTCCATATTCCCTGTACACACACACACAACACACACACACACACACACACACACACACACACACCCTAAGAGAAGCTTTTGTACCTGCACCTTAGAAGGCTATTATTAGCAGAATCATTCAGAATAGCAACAAGCTATAATAAAAATGACCCAAATATATATCAGTAGCAAAACAGATTAGTAGCATTTGGCATATTAATAGAATGAAATATCATATGCATGAGCATGGATGTATTAGAAACATAATGAAGTCATAGAAGACTAACACCATACCATATACTTTTAAAGCTCAGAAGCAAACAAAACTAAGTATGGGAATACTTACTCACATAAAACTCTAGAATTTAAAAAGGAAAGGGAATGATAAATGCAAATTCAAAACAATGCTTGCATCTTGAGGCACAAGGAAATGGGATAGGGAGAGAAGTTGTACTTCATGGTATTGGTGCTGTTCCATTTCTAATGTTACCTGATTTATTCATAGAAATTGCTTATTTTATTATTTATGCCTCATAATGTGTATGTTATGTGTATTCCTTTTTGCTTACCAAGTTATAAAAGAATTTTTAAAATTTAAAAATGTGTAAGAGGATTGAGTTGATATTTCTGAGTACCTTATTCAAGGCATTATAACTACCTTATTTCATAGGAATATTTAATATTTTCAAGTGACTAGTAAAATGACTAATCTGAATGACTTTTCATATATCTTTTGCTTTGTTCAAAATCTCATTTTTGCAATTTCCATCTGTTTTACAAAAGACTGAACTTTTCACTTTTTTTGAGTTATGATCATACTATGTTCTACTTTCATAGGAGGGGAAAACTTGCCCCGAAATTGAAAAACCCGTAAAATGAAACTCTTCAGTCTAATTACATACCTGTGCTGCTTCTTAAAGGAATAGGTTACAGAGTTTACAATGATACAGGGAGAGTAAAGAATACTAATTTCTTACTATGAGGACTTTAAAGTGAGGATCGTTTTAGCCACAATATGAAGGTTATGTTTGGCAATAATGATTTAAGTGAACTGGGACTAAAAATAATGTTCTTAAGTGCTGTATCAAATGCCGCCTAATAGTGTTTCCACTTACTACTTGTTCCTCCTGCTTGTGAGCTTCTTACCCCAGAATGTCTTAATGCTAGCTCAGCATTCATATTTATGTCTCAGCTTCGTTGTCTACTCAGAGATGCCATCTCTCTTGATGCAAAGCCTAAAACAGCACCTGGGTCATAGTAGAGGATCTCTAAGTACTTATTAAAGAGAGAAGTGAAAAAAGATAAAAAGAGTAACAGCTTACATTCTACAAGTGGGTTTAGAACATCTGCGACTGGGGAAGAGTAGAGGTGCAGAGAAAGTCCAGTCAAAATACTTACTAGTAAAACCTGGCATGGTGGCTCATGCCTGTAATCCCAGCACTTTGGGAGGCTGAGGCAGGTGGATCACTTGACCCAGGAGTTCAAGACTGACCTGAGCAACATGACAAGACCCCATCTTTAACAATAATGCAAAAAACTTTAACCAGGTGTGGTGGCTACTTCCTGTAGTCCCAGCTACCCAGAGGGCTAGATGATGAAAGGATTGCTTGAGCTGGGAGGTTGAGGCTGCAGTGAGCCATGATCACACCACTGCACTCCAGCCTGGATGATGGTGAGACCCTGTCTCAAAAAAAAAAAAAAAAAAAAAAAATTACAGAAGAGCAATAAAAATGAAAGTATTTCTGAAAGGTCATATTAGAATAAATTATACATATGTTTAAAAAGGTAACCATTATTTTTTTTAATTTTTTATTTTAAGTTCTGGGGTACATGTGCAGATCTTGCAGGATTGTTACATAGGTACACACATGCCATGGTGGTTTGCTGCTTCCATGTCCCCGTCACCTACATTAGGTATTTCTCCTAATGTTATCCCTCCCCAGACTCCCCACTCCCTGCTGTCCCTCCCCGAGACCCCCACCCCCAACACACTCCAGTGTGTGATGTTCCCCTCCCTGTGTCCATGTGTTCTCATTGTTCAACGCCCTCTTATGAGTGAGAACATGTGATGTTTGGTTTTCTGTTCTTGTGTCAGTTTGCTAAGAATGATGGTTTCCAGATTCATCCATGTCCCTGCAAAGGACATGAACTCATCCTTTTTTATGGTTGCATAGTATTCCATGGTGTATATGTACCACATTTTCTTTATCCAGTCTCTCACTGATGGGCATTTGGGTTAGTTCCAAGTCTTTGCTCTTGTAAACAGTGCCACATGAACATACGTGTGTATGTCTCTTTATAATAGATTTTTTTATAACCCTTTGGGTATATACCCAGTAATGAGATTGCTGGGTCAAATGGTATTTCTATTTCTAGATCTTTGAGAAATTGCCACACCGTCTTCCACAATGATTGAACTAATTTACATTCCCACCAACAGTGTAAAAGTGTTCCTATTTCTCCACATCCTCTTCAGCCTCTATTGTCTCCAGATTTTTTAAGATCACCATTCTAACTGGCATGAGATGGTATCTCAATGTGGTTTTGATTTGCATTTCTCTAATGGCCAATGATGATGAGCATTTTTTCATGTTTTTTGGCCAATAAATGTTTTCTTTTGAAAAGTGTCTGTTCATATCCTTCGCCCACTTTTTGATGGGGTTTTTTTCTTGTATATTTGTTTTAGTTCTTTGTAAATTCTGGATATTAGCCCTTTGTTACATGAGTATCTTGTAAAAATTTTTTCCCATTCTTTTGGTTGCCGGTTCACTCTAAAGATTGTTTCCTTTGCTGTGCAGAAGGTCTTAAGTTTGGTGTCTGGTTTCATCGAAATAGAATAAAACATAAATTCCTTATGATATTTTTGAAAACTATAGAATATTTTAAAACCATCTTTATTAGAAGATGATTTATGGTTAAAATTATTTGTATGTGGTATATGTGTATATGTAGTTAGCATGTTTTAAACTTATAAAATAAGAATCTGCATGCTAAGGAAAACTAATTGCTGTAAGAGTAAAATTAAATTTTAATTTTAATTTTACTAAATAACTAAATAAATAAAATAAATTTTCACAGGTGTACAAAAAAGTGAAGGATAAAAATATACTCACTGTGGACAATGTGAGGAGTGTTCTCCAAAATAAATTTCCTCAGGCCAATATTTGGGATATTTTGGGAATTCATTCTAAATACGATGAAGAAAGAAAGGTAAGTAGGGACATTATGTTAAGTAGGCCAGGCACAGAAAGACAAATACCACATAGTCTCTCCCATGTGGAATCTTAAGAAGTCAGACTGACAGAAACAGAGTAAAATGGTGGTTACCAGAGGCTGGGGTTGGCGGAATTGGGAAGATGTTGGTCAAAGGATACAAAATTTCAGTTAGACTAGAGAAATAAGTTCAAGAGATCTATTGTACATCACGGTGACTATAGTTAATGACAATATATTGTATACTTGAAAATTACTAAGAAAGTACATTTTAGGGATTCTTACCACAAAAGTATGAGAAAGTATGTGAGGTAATGCATGTGATAATTAGCTTCATTAGCTATTCCACAATGTGTATGAATATAAAAATATGTCTTATATCATAAATATAATTTTTATTTGTCGATTTTTTTAAAAAGGTAAACAGAGACTCAACCCAGAAGATTCAGAAAGAGCCAAAAAAAAAAGGGGGGGGGCAACAACTCAAAGAAATTGTCAGAGAAAGAGAAATAGTACAAAGAAATTCCAAAAATTAATAGATATGAGCCTTCATTCGAAGGGACTGATCAAATACGCAACACACTGAATGAAAGAAGAATGGTTTGGAGCATGGGGATAAGGAATACTTTTCTGAAGAAGTGATATTTAAGCTAAGTCCTGAAGCAGGAGGAGGAGTTAGACAAAAGAAAACAAGGGGGTTTTAAAAGATTAACATTCCAGTCAGAGAAAAATGTTGAAGTCTGAGATGTAAAGGAATTGAGAGAAGCCAATGTTGTTACTGTGTAGATTGAAAGCATATGTTGTGTCTATATTAATGGGGTACAGTTAAGGAGACAAGACTGGAGAGGCAAGCAAAGGGTCTGATTACACAGGGTCTTGTGAACAATATTTAATGTACTCATATCAGTAGAAGCTCTTGGCAACAGTGAAAAACATAAAAGGCATTAAGTAATGAAGTGACAGTGACATGCATTTTTTTTGAAGAGCATTCTTTGTTGTTGAGAATGGATTGTTGGTGGGGAAGAGTAGATGTGGTGACATGTATTAGGAAATACAAAGTGAGAGATGTGACATGGGGTAGCAGGCTTTTGAAAGAAGTGGAAGCAGAGAAAATAGACATATTTGAATTATTTAGGAGGTACCATCCAGGTGCTGCTGGATTGAATAGGGTAGAGGGGAGAAGGGAAATTGTCAAGGGTAATTCCCAGGGTTCAGCTGAACAACTAACTCGTAGAGTCAATGCCAAGAAGGAAAGTAGTGGAAGAGAAAAGGATTGGGAAATAAGATCAGAAGTGTAATTTTCCACATAGAGGATTTGAGTTGCCTGTGCAACTTCCAAGGGAGATGTGAAATCAGCAATTGGATATATGACCCATAGCTCAGAAGATGTGTGAGCTAAAAATATAAAATGCAGTATTATTGGCTTATTTGTGGTAATTAGCTTTTGGATTGGAAAGGTTGCCTAATTAGAAGTCATAGAGTAAGAGCAGAAGAGTACCTGTATTTACAGGAGGGACATCTTTCTTGAGTTCCAAACCCATGTATTCACCTGCTTAGTGAATTTCCCATAAGCATCTTAAATCGAAAGAATCTAAAACCATGCCCATGATCTTCCTTGTTGCTCCAAACATTTTTTTTCTTCTTTAGTCCCTATTCTAGAGGGTAAATAGCAACCATTCACCCAAACCACCCATGCTGAAAGCCTAATAGTCATCCTTAAGTAATTATTTTCCTCACACTCTCCCAAAAAATTGGTCATCAAGTTCTGTCACTTTTACTTGTGACTGCCTCGTCAAGTGGGTCGCAGACCCCTGTGCCTCCTGACTGGGAGACATTTCCCAGCAGAGGGTGACAGACACTTCATACGGGAGAGCTCCTCTTGGCAGCTGGCTTGTGTCCCTCCGGCAGGAATCTTCCAGTGGAAGAAACAGGCACTAATCTTTGCTGTTCTGCAGCCTGCATTAATGATACCCAGGCAAACAGGGTCTGGAGTGGACCTCCAGCAAACTCCAGCATAACTGCAGCTGAGGGGCCTGACTGTTAGAAGGAAAACTAACAAACAGAAAGCAGTAGCATTAACATCAACAAAAAGGATGTCCACACAGAAACCCCAACCAAAGGTCACCAACATCAAGGACCAAAGGTGGGATATATCCACGAAGATGAGGAAAAACCAGCACAGAAAGACTGAAAATTACAAAAACCAGAATGTCCTTCCTCCTCCAAAGGATCACAGCTCCTCACCAGCAAGGAACAAAACTGGATGGAGAATGAGTTTGATGAATTGACAGAAGTAGGCTTCAGAAGGTGGGTAATAACAAACTCTTGCGAGCAAAAGGAGCACATTCTAACTCAATGCAAGGAAGCTAAGAACCTTGAAAAAAAGAGGAATTGCTAACTAGAATAACCAGCTTAGAGAAGAACATAAGTGACATGATGGAGCTGAAAAACAGCACGAGAACTTTGTGAAGCATACACAAGTATCAATAGCAGAATCAATCAACAGAAGAAAGAATATCAGAGATGGAAGGTCAACTTAATGAGATGCATAAAGACAAGATTAGAGAAAAAAGAATGAAAAGGAATGAGCAAAGCCTCCAAGAAATATGGGGCTATGTGAAAAGACCAAACGTTTCATTGCTATACCTGAAAGTGATAGGAAGAGTGGAACCAAGTTGAAAAACACTCCTCAGAATATCCTGGAGAACTTCCCCAACCTAGCAAGGCAGGCCAACATTCAAATTTTGGAAATACAGAGAACCCCACAAAGATGGTCCTCGAGAAGGCCAACCCCAAGACACATAATCATTGAATCACCAAGTCTAAAATGAAGAAAAAAATGTTAAGGGCAGCCAGAGAGAGATCAGGTTACCCACAAAGGGAAGCTCATCATACTAACAGCAGATCTCTCTGCAGAAACCCTACACGTCAGAAGAGAGTGTGGGCCAATGTTCAACATCCTTAAAGAAAAGAATTTTCAACCCACTATTTCATATCCAGCCAAATAAGCTTCAGAAGTGAAGGAGAAATAAAATCCTTTACAGACAAGCAAATGCTGAGAGATTGTGTCTCCACCAGGCCTGCCTTACAAGAGCTCCTGAAGGAAGCACCAAATATGGAAAGGAAAAACCAGTACCAGCCACTGCAAAAACATACCAAATTGTAAGGACCATCAACAATACAATATGAAGAAATTGCATCAACAGGCAAAATAACCAGCTAGCATCATAATGACAGGATCAAATTCACATACAACAATAGTAACCTTAAATATAAATGGGCTAAATGCCTCAATTAAAAGACACAGGCTGACAAATTGGATAAAGAGTCAAGACCCATTGATGTGCTACATTCAGAAGACCTGTCTCACGTGCAAAGACACACATAGGCTCAAAATAAAGGGATGGAGGAGTATTTACCAAGCAAATAGAAACCAGAAAAAAAGCAGAGGTTGCAGTCCTAGTCTCTGATAAAACAGACATTAAACCAACAAACATAAAAAAAGACAAAGAAGGGCATTACATAATGTTAAAGGAATTACTGCAACAAGAAGAGCTAGCTACCCTAAATATATATGCACCCAGTACAGGAGCACCCAGATTCATAAAGCAAGTCCTTAGAGACCTGTAAAGAGACATTCTCCCACACAATAATAGTGGGAGACTTAACACCCCACTGTCAATATTAGATACATCAACAAGACAGAAAATTAACAAGAATATTCAGGACTTGAACTCAGCTCTGGACCAAGCAGACCTAATAGACATCTACAGAACTCTTCACCCCAAATCAACAGAATATAAATTCTTCTTAGCACCACATAGCACTTATTCTAAAATTGACCACATAATTGAAAGTAAAACGCTCCTCAGCAAATGCAAAAGAATGGAAATCAAAACAAGCAGTCTCTCAGACCACAGTGCAATCAAATTAGAACTCAGGATTAAGAAACTCACTCAAAACTGTGCAACTACATGGAAACTGAACAATCTGCACCTGAATGACTACTGGGTAAATAACAAAATTAAGGCAGAAATAAAGAAGTTCTTTGAAACCAATGAGAACAAAGACATAACGTACCAGAACCTCTGGGACACAGCTAAAGCCGTGTTTAGTGGAAAATTTATAGCACTAAATGTCCACAGGGGAAAGCAGGAAAGATCTAAAATCAACATCCTAATATTACAGTTAAAAGAAATATAACAGCAAGAGCAAACAATTTCAAAAGCCAGCAGAAGACAAGAAATAACTAAGATTACAGCAAAACTGAAGGAGATAGAGACACAAAAAACCCTTCAAAAAAATCAGTGACTCCATGAGCTGTTTTTTTGAGAAGATTAACAAACTAGATAGGCCATGAGCCAGACTAATAAAAGAGAAGAATCAAATAGACACAGTAAAAAAAAGATGATAAAGGGGATATCATCACTGATCCCCCAGAAATAGAAACTACCATCAGGGAATACTATAAAAACCTCTACACAAATAAATTAGAAAATCTAGAAGAAATGAATAAATTCCTGGACAGATACACCCTTTCAAGACTAAACCAGTAAGTCAAATCTATGAATAGACTGACAACAAGTTCTGAAATTGAGTCAGTAATTAGTAACCTACTAACCAAAAAGAGTCCAGGACCAGACAGATTCACAACTAAGTTCTACCAGAGAAACAAAGAGGAACTGATACCATTCCTTTGAAAACTACTCCAAACAATAGAAAAAGGGGGACTCCTACCTAATTCATTTTATGAGGCCAGCATTATCCTGATACCAAAGCATGGTGGACACACACACACACACACACACACACAAAGAAAATTTCAGGCCAATATCCCTGATGAACATTGATGCGAAAATCTTCAATAAAATACTGGCAAACTGAATCCAGCAGCACATCAAAAGCCTTGTCCACCACGATCAAGTCAGCTTCATCCCTGGGATGCAAGGCTGGTTCAACATATGTAAATCAATAAATGTAATCCATCACATAAACAGAACCAATGACGAAAACCACATGATTATCTCAATAGATGCAGAAAAGGCCTTCAATAAAATTCAACACCCCTTCATGCTAAAAACTCTCAATAAACTAGGTATTAAAGGAATGTATCTCAAAATAATAAGAGCTATTTATGACAAACCCACAGCCAATATCATACTGAATGGGCAAAAAGTAGAAGTACTCCCTTTGAAAACTGGCACAAGAAAAGGATACTATCTCTCACCACTCCTATTCAATATAGTGTTGGAAATTCTGGCCAGGATGATCAGGCAAGAGAAAGAAATAAAGAGTATTCAAATAGGAAGATAGGAAGTTAAATAGTCTCTGTTTGCAGTTGAGCTGATTGTATATTTGGAAAACCTCATCTCAGCCCAAAAATCTTCTTAAGCTAATAAGCAACTTCAGCAAAGTCTCAGGATACAAAATCAATGGCAAAAATCGCAAGCATTTCTATACACCAATAATAGACAGTGAGCCAAATCATGAGTGAACTCCCATTCACAATTCCTACAGAGAATAAAATACCTAGGAATACAACTTACGGGGCGTATGAAGGACCTTTTCAAAGAGAACTACAAACCACTGCTCAAAGAAATAAGAGAGGACACAAAAACATGGAAAAACATTCTATGCTCATGGATAGGAAGAATCAATATTGTGAAAATGGCCATACTGCCCAAAGTAGAGATTCAATACTATCCCCATCAAGCTACCATTGATTTTCTTCACAGAATTAGAAAAAACTACTTTAAATTTCATATGGAAAAAGAGCCCATATAGTCAAGCACTCCTAACCAACAAGAACAAAGCTGGAGGCATCACGCTACCTAACTTCAAACTATACTACAAGGTTACAGTAACCAAAACAGCATGATGCTGGTACCAAAACAGATATGTAAACCAATGGAACAGAACAGAGGCGTCACAGATAATGCCACACATCTTCAACTGTATGATCTTTGACAAACCTGACAAAAACAAGCAATGGGGAAAGGGTTTTCTATTTAATAAATGGTGTTGGGAAAACTGGCTAGCCATATGCAGAAAACTGAAACTGGACCCCTTCCTTATACCTTATATAAAAATTAACTCAAGATAAATTAAAGACTTAAATATAAGACCTAAAACCATAAAAACCCTAGAAGAAAACCTAGGCAGTACCAGTCCAGGACATAGGCATGGGCAAAGACTTCATGACTAAAACACGAAAAGCAATGGCAACAAAAGCTAAAATTGACAAATGGGAATCTAATTAAAGAGCTTCTGCATGGCAAAAGAAACTATCATCAGAGTGAACAGGCAACCTACAGAATGGGGGGAAATTTTTGCAATCTATCTGACAAAGGGCTAATGTCCAGAATCTATGAAGAACTTAAACAAATTTTCAAGAAAAAAAACAACCCCATTGAAAAGTGGGCAAATGATATGAACAGACACTTCTCAAAAGAAGACATGTATATGGTCAACAAACATGTGAAAAAGCTCATCGGCTGGGTGGGGTGTCTCATGCCTGTAATCCCAGCACTTTGGGAGGCCGAGGCGGGTGGATCACCCGTCTCAGTAGATCGAGACTGTCCTGGCCCACATGGTGAAACCCCATTTCTACTAAAAATACAAAAAATAAAAATTAGCTGGGTGTGGTGGTGTACACCTATAGTCCCAGCTACTCGGGAGGCTGAGGCAGGAGAATTGCTTGAACCCAGGAGGTGGAGATTGCAGTGAGCCAAGATCGTGTCACTGCACTACAGCCTGGGCGACAGTGCAAGACTCTGTTTCAAAAAAAGAAAAAAAAGCTCATCATAACTGGTCATTAGAGCAATGCAAATCAAAACCACAATGAGATTCCATTTCCTGTTAGTTGGAATGGTGATCATCAAAAAGTCAGGAAACAACAGATGCTGGAGAGAATGTGGAGAAATAGGAATACTTTTACACTCTTGGTGGGAGTGTAAATTGGTTCAACCATTGTGGAAGACAGTGTGGCAATTCCTTGAGGATCTAGAACCAGAAATACTATTTGACCCAGCAATCTTATTACTGAGTATATACCCAAAGGATTATACATCATTTAAAGACATATTCACACGTATGTTTATTGTGGCACTGTTCAAAATAGCAAAGACTTGGAACCAACCCAAAATGCTTATCAGTGATAGACTGGATAAAGAAAATGTGGCACATATACACTATGAAATATTATCCAGCCAGAAAAAAAGGATGAGTTCATGTCCTTTGCAGGGACATGGATGAAGCTAGAAGGCATCATTCCCAGCAAACTAGCACAGGAACGGAAAACCAAACACTGTGTGTTCTCATAAGTGGGAGTTGAACAATGAGAACACATGGACACAGGGAGAGGAACACCACACACCAGGGCCTGCTGGCGGGTGAGGGACTAAAGAAGGGATAGCACTGGGAGAAATATCTAATGTAGATGATGGGTTGCTGGGTGCGGCAAATTACCTATGTAACGCAGGTGACTTGCTGTTTACCTATGTAACCTGTATGTTCCGCACATGTACCCCAGAACTTAAAGTATAATAATAAAATTAATTTTAAAAACGTTTTGGAAACTGTTAAATACTTCAGAAACTGCCTCATTCTCAATTTTCCTGTTATCACTGACTTTTTTTTGCTCTTGCTTTTTCTTTCCCTTACAACTGTAGTAGCCCCTGAAGCAGTGTCCTAAAATATGCTCTTTCTTCCCATTGTTGCCATTGTATCCTTTTAAAAATAAGCAAATCAGATATTTTGCATGAACTGCCTTCCCAGATAAAATTTACCATGACCTGCTTGGTACCCCCAAAATACTATTTCACACTCACTTTTAATATATATCCATCTCTCCCTCTATTAAACTATAAGTTTTTTTATTATAGAGTTTGCATATCATTTACATGCATTTATAAACCTAATACATAGTAGGTGCTCTCTAAATGCACAGATAGTATAGTACAGTGGTTAAGAGTTCAGACTCTTGGTCAGACAGATCTGGGTACAAATTCCACTTCCAAAACATTGTAGCTATATGACATAAGAAGTGATTTAATCTCTGTGTGTCTGTTTTATCATCTCTAAAATTGATGTAATAGTAGTACTTGGCTTTCTAGAGTATTTGTGCAAATGTTGGCTATAATGATGACAGTACTTGGTATTGGATAGCAAATGAGGTATTTAGTCGCTTTTTAATTCATAAGCTAAAATTCGAATATTGAGGACCTTCATGATCTGGCCTCTGCCTAAAACCCCTCTCTAACCTTACATCTAACAGCTCTCCCCCATATTTCACACCCTATAAACACTGCTGTATTAGTCCATTTTCATGCTGCTGATAAAGACAAATGTGAAACTGGGCAATTTACAAAAGAAAGCGGTTTAATGAACTCACAGTTCCACGTGACTAAGGAAATCCCACAATCATGGCAAAAGGTGAAAGGCAAGTCTCACATGGTGGCAGACAAGAGAAGAAAACTTGTGTAGGGAAACTCCCCCATACAAAATTAGCAGATCTCATGAGACACATTCACTGTCACAAGAATAGCACAGGAAAGACCCTCCATCATTCTAATACCTTCTACTGGGTCCCTCCCACAACACGTGGGAATTGTGGGAGCTACAGTTTAAGATGTGGATGGGGACACAGCCAAACCATGTCAACTGTGAATTTATGTTGCCTAAGTATATTGTACACTCACTTCCCTTTCAGTCCTTGTTGTGCTCTTTTCACTTGGAATGTCTTTCTCTACTTTTTCTCCCTGGCAAATTTTTTTAAGCCTTTAAGACTTCTAATATCACTCCCTAAAAGCAGCACTGTATGATCCCTCTTCTCCATACTCAAGCTTGATTAGATGCTTCTCCTGGGCCCCATAGAATCTTCTGCATTCTTGTGTTTTATCTGTATATGTGTGAACCCCTTGAGAAAAGACTTTCAGCTCTGAAATCACAATAGTTAGCCCAATGCAGGTGGCAGGATTGAGTAAATGTTTATTGAACATATCAATACAGGGATAAATAAGTCTCTGATACAGATAAATGTTTGGATTTTTATTGTTAAGTAAATGTCATACTCTATACCGAGAATCAGCAAGTCCACCCACTGCTTGTTTTTGTAAAGTATTTTGGGGACAGAGCCATATTTGTTTATTCATATGTTGTCTGTGACTGCTTTTGTGCTGTAACGTGAAAGTGGAGTCATTGTGTCAGAAACAGGGTGGCTCACAAAGCCCAAAATATTTACCCAGTGGCCTTTTACAGAAAAAGTTTCTTGACTCCTGCTCTTTGTAGGTAAATTACTTTCCTTTAAGTAATGTTTGGAAAGGACAGATAAGGTTAGCAAAATGGCTGTTTTCTCCCATGGCATATAAAAATGTGGCAGTGTTCCTTTTTCTTACATTTATTTTTTAAACAATCATATTTTGTTTAACACTCTGATATTTTTTAACTGAATAGGCTGGAGCAAGCTTTTATAAGATGACTGGCCTGGGTCCTTTGCCTCAAGCTCTTTATAATGGTGAACCCTTTAAGCATGAAGAGATGAATATTAAAGAACTAAAAACGGCTATTCTTCAAAGAATGATGGATGCATCTGTATATTTACAAAGAGAAGTTTTAATGGTGGGTAAGCATTTATAAGAAAATACATGATGAATAATATTTATAAATGATACTTTTATTAAAAATTTATTTTAATGACGGTAGTTAATTTGGTAAAAATTTTCATTCTGATCATTTAATAGTGATTTTTAAAATGATAATTTTAGCAGCTTATGCCATGCCACCCTCCCTGTGCAGAGATTGTGGTGCAGAGGGGTCCTTTATACTCCATATGCAGGCAGACCTTCAGGAATCTGGAACACCCACCCTCCTGGCTTAGGAGTTTAGGCTGCCCCCTCCCTGTGCAGAGAACTTGGAGCCAAGGAATTTCCCCAGCTCCATGCCTAGGCACACCTCTGGACACCTGATGGTTGTCCACTGGATTATCCCTCAGTGTTGGTGCTTGTGCCTGCCATTGGGTGACCTATAGGCAGGCCTCCTCAGTCTGGCCCTGCCCATCTTGCCCACCATGGCTGAGCAGGGAGCCCAGACCACTGTGCACACTACAGATCAGCCCATTGCCTTAGACAGCAGAGAGATTATCCCAGTAACAAAGACCAAGTGTATACCCTGCCATATTGGCCTCAGCTGGCTTTTACTCATAAGGGCTGTCTACTGGCTGGTAGGTCAAACCACACAACCGAAAGTAAAATTGGCTGATAGAAATGCATAGGGCTATAGAAGTATCACTTAAGGAATTTCAAAATACCACTGAAGGCTTTATCAATAGACTGGACCAAGTAGGAGAAAGAATTTCAGAGCTTGAAAACTAGGCTTTTGAACTGACCCAGTCAGGCAAAAATAAACAAAAAAGAATTTAGGCCAGGCATGGTGGTTCATGTCTGTAATCCCACCACTTTGAGAGGGCAATCCAAAAGGATTGCTTGAGCTGAGGAATTTGAGACCAGCCTGGGCAACACAGTGAAACCACTCTACAAAAAACATAAAACTTAGCCAGCCATGGTGGTATGTACCTATAGTCCCAGCTACTCGAAAGGCTGAGGAATGAGGAAGACACCAGACAGATGGGTCTTGTTTTTTATCGAACTTGCCACACTGTGCTTTTTAGGTGAGGCATGTTGGCCATTTATATTCAAGACTAATATTGGTACGTGAGGTTTTACGCCTATCAGAAGTTCTTAGCTGGCTACTCTGCAATTTCTATCATATGTTACACACTGACAGCGTTAGATTATCAAGGCAGAAAACTAACAAAGAAATTCTGGACTTAAATGGACAATGACCAATTGGACCTAGTAGACATCTACAGAACCTTCCACCCATCAGCCACAGAATACATACTCCAAAATCAACCATATGCTTGGCCATAAAGCAAGTCTCAATAAATTTTTAAAAATCAAAATCATACCAGTCATGGACAATGGTAGAGTAAAAATAGAAATCAGAACTTGGAAGATCTCTGAAAACTACATGGTTACATAGAAATTAAACAACTTGCTCCTGAAATGACTTTTGGGTAAACAGTGCAATTAAGGCAGCAATAATATAAATTCAAATAAATGAAAATGAACCACATACCAAAATCTCTGGCATGCAGCAAAAGCAGTGTTAAGAGGAAAGTTTAACCACCTATTTCAAAAAGTTAGAACAGTCTCAGAATAATGACCTAACATCACACCTACAGGAATTAGGAAAAACAAAATGAACTAAACTCAAAGCTAGCAGAACAAAATAAATAAAATCAGAGTAAAACTGAATAAAATTGATACCCAAAAATTTATACAATGAACAAATGAAACCAAAGTTGGTTTTTGGAAAAGAAAAAACAAGATCAATAGACAACTAGCTAGATTAACAAAAAAAGGAGAAAATATCTAAATAAGTATAATCAGAAGCAACAAAGGAATACAGACGATCCACAGAAGACCTCTATACACACAAACTGGAAAATCTAGAAGAAATGGATAAATTCCTGGTCTCCCAATATTGAATCGGGAAGAAACTGACACCCTGAACAGACTGATCTTGAGTTCCAAAATTGAATCAGTAATAAACCTTCCAACCAATAAAAGCCCTGGACCAGATTGATTCATATCTGAATTCTGCCAGATGTACAAAGAAGACTTGTTATCAATTATACTTAAACTATTCCAAAAAACCAAGGAGGAGTGATTGATGCCTCCCTAACTCATTCTGCAAAGCCCATATTATTCTGATACCAAAACCTGGCAAAGATACAATAAAAACAAAACAAAACAAAACAAAAAAAACTACAGGCTAGTATCACTGATTAACATAGAAGGAAAGATCCTCAACAAAATACCAGCAAACTGAATCCAGCAGCATACCAAAAAGTTTCACCGTGATCAAGTAGGCTTCACTCCTGGGGAAGGTTGGTTCAACATACACAAATCAGTAAATGTGATTCACCACATAAACAGAATTTAAAACAAAAAATGTGATCATCTTGATAGATGTTAAAAGTATTCAATAAAATCCAACATCCCTTCATAACAAAAACCCTCAACAAACTATGCACTGAAGGAACATACCTCAAATTAATAAGAACCATCTATGACAAACCCACAGCCAACATCATACTGAATCGGCAAAAGCTAGAAACATTCCTCTTGAGAACTGGAACAAGAGAAAGATGCCCAGTCTCACTACTATTCATCATAGTACTGAAAGTCCTAGTCAGAGCAGTCAGGCAAGAGCAACAAATAAAAGGCATCCAAATATTAAAAGAAGTCCAGTATCTTTCTTCACTGATGATATGATTCTATACCTAGAAAACCCTAAGGACTTCACCAGACAACTCCTGGAACTGATAAATGACTTCAGTAAAGCTTCAGGATACAAAATTAATGCACAAAAATCAATATCATTTCAATACGCCAATGACATTCAACCTGAGGGCCACATCAAGAATGCAGTACCATTTACAGTAGCCACACACGTGCACACAGGCACACACATGCACACACAATATGAAATAGGAATACAGCTAACTAAGGATGTGAAAGATCTCTGCAAGGAGAATTACTAAACACTGCTGAAAGTAATCATATTATACAAACAAATGGGGAAACATTCCATGCTCACAGATTGGAAGAATAAATATTGTTAACATAGGCATACTGCCCAACACAATCTATAGATTTAATGCTATTCCTATCAAACTATCAGTCATTGTTCACAGAATTGGAAAAAACTATTCTAAAATACATTTGGAAGCAGAGAAGAGCCCAAATACCAAGGCAATCCAAAGCAAAAAGAACAAATCTTTAGGCATCACATTACCCGACTTCACCCTATACTACAAGGCTACAGTAACCAGAACAGGATGGTACTGGCACAAAAATAGACACTAAGGGAATTCATTAGCACTAGACCAGCCTTACAAAAGCTCTTGGAACAGACCAATGGAACAGAATAAGCTGCAGACCTACAACCACCTGAGTTTTGACAAAGTAGACAAAAATTAGTGGGGAAAGGACCCTCTATTCAATAAGCGGTCCTGGGATAGCTGGTTAACCATATGCAAACAAACAAAACTGAACCTCTACTCTTCACCACATTCAAAAATTAACACAAGATGGATTAAACATTTGAGTATAAGACTTAAAACTGTAAGAATTGTAGAAGAAAACCTAGGAAACACCATTCTGACATCAGCCTTGGGAAGAATGTATGGCTAAGATCTGAAAAGCAATTATATCGAAAACAAAAATTGACAAGTGGGACCTAATTAAAGAGCACAGCAAAGGAAACTCGCAACAGAGTAAACAGACAACCTGCAGAATATACAGAAAGTATTCACAAACTATACCTCTGACAGTTCTAATATCCATAAGTAGCAAACAAATCAACAAGCAAAGAACAAATAACCCCATTAAAAAGTAGACAAATGACATTAGCAGACACTTCTCAAAAGAACACACACAGACAGCCAACAAGCATATGAAGAAATGTTCAACATTACTACTTCTTAGAGAAATAGAAATCAAAACCACAAAGAGATATCATCTCATACCAATTAGAATGGCTATTACTAAAAAGTTAAAAAGCAATGGATACTGGAGAGGCTGAGGAAAAAAGGGAATGTGTATATACTATTATTGGGGATGTAAACTAGGTCAGCCTCTTTGGAAAGCAGTCTAGAGATGTTTCAAAGAATTTAGAATAACCATTCAACCCAGCAATCTCATTACTGGGTACATCTCCAAAGGAAAAGAAATTGTTCTACCAAAAAGACACATATATGTTCATTGCAGCATTATTCACAAAAGCAAAGATGTGTAATCCACCTAGGTTCCCATCAGCAGTGGATTGGATAAAGAAAATGCAGCACCTATA
This sequence comes from Sapajus apella, assembly GCF_009761245.1. Classification (NCBI taxonomy): domain Eukaryota; kingdom Metazoa; phylum Chordata; class Mammalia; order Primates; family Cebidae; genus Sapajus; species Sapajus apella. The sequence continues at coordinate 41,661,123 of NW_022436949.1, read as the reverse complement.
TACAGCATGAGATACTACTACACAGCCATTTAAAAATGAAATGATGATCTTTGCAGCAACATAGACTCAGCTGGAGGCCAAGCAAGCTAACACAGAAACAGGAAACCAAACACCACATGTTCTCACTTGTAAGTGGAAGCCATACATTGGGTACTCATGGACAGAAAGATAGCAGCAATAGAAAGCTGGGACTTCCAGAGGGGAGAGGGAAGGAAAAAGTGGGGGAAGAGCTGAAAAATTATCTGGTACTATGGTCACTAACTGGTTAATGGGATCAGTCATAACCCCAACATCAGCATTACATGATATACCCATGTTGTAACCAACCTGCACAGGTACCCTTGAATCTAAAAGAAAAGCTGAAATTTTTCAAAAACCAATATTTAATTAAATTTATTTTAGGCACAGTTGCATCTAAAAATTGCTTAATTGGAAAAAAATCTAATTTTTACAAGAAAATATATTGTAATAATTCTAATTTGCATATTCTTTATTTTTGATTAAGTAATCTTTATATTATCTGCATAATTTTTATAACATGGATATAAATTGCCTATATTATCTAAATAACATTTTTGTTATTTTAGGGCACATTCAATGATCACATGAATGCAATTGATTTTCTAATGGAAAAGAATAATGTTGTACCCCGTATAAATTCTTTGATTTTGCATACTAACCAGCAGTACCTTAATTTAATATCTACATCAGGTAAAATAATCCTATACTGTTCTACAAATGCTTATTGAGCTGTGAGTGCTTTATTTATATTTAACATTTAATTTGAAATTTTTCAGTAACTGCTGATATTGAAGATTTCTCTACTTTCTTTTTCTTGGATTCACAAGATAAGAGTGCTGTAATTGCAAAGAACATGTATTATTTAACCCCAGACGGTAATAAGCATATTTTATTTACCTGAATTCATTCCTAAAGTGATAAAAAACTTGTAATCTTTATAAAGCAGTTGCATAATACATTTTAATAAGTTGCTATTCTTGAGTAGAGACCTAGGTTTCAATTTTAGAGTTTGTAAAATTTTTAGTATTTAAGGTGTGCTGAGAAAACAATGCCTTCTATTCTAACTTTATCTTGGTTTTTTTGTTTTTTTTTTTTCTTTTGCCTTTTTTAAAGTAAACTTTTCACCTTTTTTAGAAAAGAATAAAAACTTCTCAGTACTATGTAAACTATCTTATAATGTATAAATAAAAGTACAATTCCTGGATCAGAGAAGATAATAATTCTATATTCTGTTTAAATAACATGCGGATGTTTTGCTTGAGATAGGGGTTACAACCAGAAGAGAGGAGACTGAGACAGAAACACGCTTGGAACAAAGGATTTAGCCACACTGAGGAGTTGGCAGTAGGACCACAGATTTGTTAGGATACAGTTGACTATTCAGATGGATGAATATGATTCGAATTTGGTTGGTTTTTGTTTTGCTTTGTCTGGCCTGCTTTGCAGAAATAAAAACAATAGCCAATGAGTAGAAGGTTAAAGAAGGTTGATTTTGGTTTCAGTAGAGAAGTGGTAATTTTCTAACAGTGAGAGTGCCATAAACAGATGGAATGAACTATGTTGTAAGGGACAAATTTTTATATGGGAGAGAGATTTAAAGCAAAGGCCACACAACCAGTTTTTGTAAATGCTGTAGATTAAATCCAAGTTTCTACCAGATGGCTCCTGGATTACTTTCTAACAGATTCCACGATTCTATGTTCATAAAGGAGTCTGGCTACATTAAATGCAACAAATGATAAAATATATAATCAACAATATTAACAAACATAATATAAGACATAATATAAATAATAATAAAATATATAATAAAATAGTCCCCTTTTATGGCAGGCTATATCCCCTAATGTGAAGGCAAAAAGACATAGAGAAGTAAGAAAAAATAGAAACATATTTATCCCAGATCTGCGTTATATTTCAAAAATGTCTCGGTGGGGGGGAAACAAACTAAACACACACATACACATTTAAAAAAATTAAGGAATAAGTTAACCTGTAATTTATGCTCTTTAGTTAACTCTCTTGCAATTTAAAAGAATGTTGGCACTGAGAATCGAATTTTCTCTTTGTATTTCTGTAAATGTGTAAAGAAATAATAGTTTTGAGAAATTACTTAGTGCTTTTGAAATATTTCTCAATATGCAAGCTGTGATGGTGAAAAGGCTGTCATTAAAAAGGCACAGAAATTCTTTACCTTTCTTCTTTAAAAAGAATGTTACTCTCTTACACATAAGTTGTTTCTGAAGATTGCAAGTGAAATCAAGGCTGTCCTTTTTGTTATTTTTTTATCTTTCATTAGCCAAAGCTAGTTTTTATATGATTAGATCACACTGACTATGATAATAACTGTAGTTTCAAATCTATTCAGAAGTAAGTTTTAGGTATAGCAAAATTTTTTATAATTATTTTAAATTGGTAGCCTGGTCGTAAGGACCAGTTTTTCTGTAGGTTTTATTGATGGCCAGACAAGTATCATTTCAGGTGTTATCTGCTTAATGCTGGATGAAATTAAACCCATTTAATTGACACTTCAGAATATTGATGGAACAAGATGATATAAATTTGACCATGTTCATGACAGCTAAACAGTTTGAAATAAATGAACTGTAAGCTAATAAAATATTGCTGTTTTCTGTATCTACTAATAAGCTTGATTGTTCTGGTTTTACATACATGTGGGATATAAAAAACAAATTTCTTTTTTTTACAAATGTAGCTAGAGGCAGATTTGCTTACCAATGCTGGGAGCTTTATATAAGCTTATATAAAGAATTACCCTTGTAGCATTTTTATATGTAATTTTATATGTATTTATATGTATATATGTGTACATGCATATACACATCCATACATAAAATTTTAGCAATCTTTGCTTATTTTTAGAAATATTATTTTGATATATGTTATTATTTTTATGTGTTAACTATAAATGTTCCCCTGGGTTTTGTTTTATTTTTAAAAAGAGTTAATTTGACTAAACTGTTTGAAACTTTCAGATGACAGTATAATTTCTGCAGTCACTCTGTGGATTATTGCTGATTTTGATAAGCCTTCTGGGAGAAAACTTCTTTTTAATGCATTAAAGCACATGGTGAGTACCTAGATATTCTTACTAATAATTTTAATTTATTGCAATTTAAGGAAAGCAATATGAAGAACATGCATTAAATATTTTTTCCTCTACATGTTAATGTTTTAATTAAGTAGACTAAGGCAGGAATTTAAATTTAGTCTTCATGTAAGACAGGTAACTTTGCTCAGGAAAAGAAAAATCTACCTGTTTCCTGTGACTCATGACATATATTCTCTGGAGCCCTTGTGATCAGACATACATATATCTCATGTTGATTACAAGTAGGATATTAAAACAAAGTAAATAACTCTAGAACCTGTCACTACTTCAGTGACCCGAAATCCACTATTTACCAACAATAACTAGTAATAGCAATTTTTGGTCACATAATTAAGCAGCACTTTCTTTCCCTGATTATTTAAGAAAAACTAAGTGAATTTATCTCACTGAAGAGTATTTTAAGCCTTAAGTCAACATTAAATTTCTTGTTATTAATTATAAACCAGTGTACTTCAAAAGAATACATTTCTGTATATAAAAGTACTCTTTCACAACCTTCTGTATTTCTAACTTAATGGATAAGTTTATCTGGATAAAAACATACTTAAGAAACATAAACCAAAATATTTTATGAAATTGTTTTTATATTAGCTAAGTATAAATGTATTCCCATATAACAAATTACCCGTTGGTGGCTTAAAACAATGAACATTTATCTTAGCAGTTTCTGAGGTTCAAGAATTTAGGAGCAACTTAGCTGAGGAGTTCTACCTTAGATTCTTTTATGAGGATATAGCTAAGATGTTGGTTATAATTGCAGTGATCTGAAGCCTCCACTGGAGCCAGGTGGACAAGCTTCTAAGATGATTCACTTACATGCTACGGCAGGAGTCCTCAGTATTGCACTGGCTTTTTGCAGAGTGCTTCATTCCATTGCCACGTAGACCTGTTTTTGGTATTACTTAAGTGCCCTCACAACATGGCACCTTCCTTTTTCCATAACAAGTGATAAAGAGATAAAGACTGAGCCACAATGTCACAATCTAGCCTCAAAAGTTACACACAGTATTTTCTGTTTGTTAAGCAAATAATTTCTGTTCAGTATGAGAGGTGCTATACAGGGCATGAATACCAGGAGATGGGGATCGTTCGGGCCATCTTGGAGACTATAGCCACCACATTAAGAATAAATAATACATCTTAAATGAAATATTTTTATTTCGTATTAGACCATGTCAGAATGCATTTGGGCTTTATTCCATAGCCTGCAGATCAGAAAATTTCAAAAAATGGCTGTTTGGGATTTATTGCATCTATTGGGAGAAATTAACTTTCTCCTGCTGTTTCTTCTCAGAAAGTTCTGGGTGTGTTTGTTCTTTGAGAGGCTCACAAACTGCCTTTCTTCAGTGGTTACAATGTATCTAGCAGATAACTTTCTCTTGATTTAGTTGCTGCTTCTGTAACTTTCAAAAGTGCTATCTTTTTGGTAACTATTTATTTCTTATAGGATGGATGGTTATTTTTATTGTCCCAAAGTTTTTCAAAACCGAAGTATCTTTAAAATAACAAATTAAAAACACCATAATATCTGAAGTAGAATTATGAGGACAAGAAACAATTTTGGATCCCAAAATGCTACCTGTTGGAATTATAAAAATCAAAAAAAGATAACCTTTGTCTAATGAAATCATTTCACTGTAGTTTTTCTTTCACCCAAGTATTTTACCTTTTTTTCTGGTTATTTAATATCACATGTTCCTTGTACAAAATCAGAAGTACATAAAATCAAAGATTAACAAGGAAGAAAAAGTAATCACCCATAAAACCTCTTTGAATGTTTAGGTGTATTTCCTTCCTGGTTTTTTTTATATTCATTTTTACATGGTTTAGATTACCACTTACAATTTTATCAAAATTGTTTTCTTATGTCAAACAATGTGTCAAAAAGAATTCAAATGGATACCTGATAAACTGTCTACATGGAAATATCTAGTTACATTGAAAATTCAGGTGGTTTTGGTTTTTGCTACTGTTGATATTCATACAGTCATAAATAATTTTGAATGTGTAGCTTATCTGTTATTTTTTATTATCTCTTAGAATAGTTTATTAAAAATGACCCCATTTCTACTAAAAATACCAAATTAGCCAGACATGCTAGCACGTGCCTGTAATCCCAGCTACTGGGGAGGCTGAGGCAGGAGAATCCCTTGAACCCAGGAGGCAGAGGTTGCAGTGAGCCAAGATGGCACCATTGCTCTCCAGCCTGGGTGACAGAGTGAGTCTGTATCTCAAAAAAAAAAAAAAAAAAAAATGCATTTACTGAGCCCAGGCATAGGGGCTCATGCCTGTAATCCCACCTAATCCCGAGGCTAAGAAGGGAAGGTTGCATGAGGCCAGGAGTTCAAGCTTAGTCTGGGCAACACTGCAAGACTCTGTCTCTAAAATAAATTTTTTTTCAAACAATTAGCCAGATGTGATGGTGTATGCCTGTAGTCCCCGCTATTAGAGAGCCTGAGGTGGGGAGGACCACTTGATCCCAGGAGTTTGAGACTGCAGTGAGCTATGATCACATCACTGCACTCTAGCCTGGGCAGTAGAGTGAGACCCCATCAATCAGTCAATCAGTCAGTCAATAAAAGAATGTACTGAATATAAGGGTTGTTAACATTTTTAGACTCCTGATAATTTTTAAGAAATGTCTTTCCAAATGGTTATGAATTTTCGTAGTTTTTGAGAGGCTCTGTCACATCACAGTGTTGAAAGCCTTGATTTTTGTTATACCTAAATATTTCTGCCAATTTAAAAAAACAAGATGGTTTCTTTTAAAATTATTATTATCGTTATTATTATTTTTTGAGACAGGGTCTCACTCTGTCATCCAGGCAGCAGTACTGTGGTGTGATCTCAGCTTACCACTGTACCCACCTCCTGGGTGGCTTGGGACTATAGGTGCATACCATCATGCCCAGCTAATTTTTGTGTTTTTTTGTAGAGACGGGGGTTTTGCCTTGTCACCCAGGCTGGTGTCAGACTCCTGAGCTCAAGTGATCTACTTGCCTCTGCTTCCCAAAGTGCTGAGATTACAGGTGTGAACCACTGTGCCTGGCCAAAAATGGCTTCTTATTTGTATTTATTTGACAAGTAGTGATAGGAAACAGTTTTCTTTCAGTGTGACTTTATATTTATTTATTTTTAGCTTAGATGCAGGGAGCACATGTGGAGATTTGTTACGTGGGCATACTGTGTGATGCTGAGATCTGAGCTTCTAATGATCCTGTTGCCCAAGTAGCAAACGTAGTATCTGATAGGTAGTTTTTCAACTCTTGTGGCCCCCTTTCTCCGTCCCTAACCCCTTGTGGGGTCCCTAGTGTCTATTCACATATTTGTGTCCCTGAGTATCCATTGTTTAGCTCCCACATAAGTGAGAACTGCAGCATTTGATTTTCTGGTTTTGTGTTAATTCACTTAGAATACTGGCTTCCAGCGGAGCCCATGTTGCTGCAGAGTACACGATCTCCTTCTGTCAATCAATGTGTACATTGATTTCAATCTGCACATATTGTGTAGTATTCCATGGTGTATATGAGTCACATTTTCTTTATCCACTCCACCACTGATGGACACCTAGGTTGATTGCATGTCTTTGCCATTGTGATAAACATGAGTGCAGGTGTTTTTTTTTTTTTTTTTTTTTTGGTAGAATGATTTATTTTTCTTTGGACATATACCCAGCAAGGGAATTGTTGGGTCAAATGGTAATTCTGTTTTTAGTTCTCTGAGAAATCTCCAAACTGCTTTTCACAGTGGCTGAACTAATTTTCATTCCCACTGTCTTTAGGCATTCCCTTTTTCTCTGCAACCTCACGAGTATCTGTTATTTTTTGACTTTTGAACAATAGCAATTCTGACTAGTGTGAGATGGTATCTCATTGTGGTTTTGATTTGCATCTCTCTGATGACTGGTGGTATTGAGCATTTTTTCATGTTTGTTGGCTGCTTGTATGTTGTCTTCTTAGAAGCATCTGTGTCCTTTGCTTACTCTATAATGGGGTTATTTGTTTTTGTCCTCTTGATTTATTTATGGAACATTTTTCCATGTTTGTTAGCCAGTTATGTTTCTTTTTTGAATAAGCATTTTCCTGTAACTTTGTCTGGTGCTCCTGGGGAAAAAAATTTTACAGTGTGACTCACTACCTGCTAGTCGTCCTTCCAAGTTGGAGAGGCATGCTAACACTGCTTCCTATCTGATATCTAGAAAACAGCAACAACAAAAACACTGTCACCACTGTTTCTTTCAACTTTTATTTTAACTTTAAGAGTCCATGTGCAGGATGTTCAGGTTTGTTACATAGGTAAATGTATGCCATGGTGATTTGCTGCACAGATCATCCCATTGCTAGATATTAAGCCCTTAGCTCTTCTTCCTGGTGCTCTCCCTCCCCACACCCCACACCCCACACCCCACACCCCCAATGGGCCCCAGTGTATGTTGTTTCTGCCATTTTGTCCATGTGTTCTCATCATTCAGCTCCCTCTTACAAATGAGAATATGTGATGTTTAGTTTTCTGTTCTTGAGTTAGTTTGCTGAGGATAATGGCCTCCAACTACATGTCCCTGCAAAGGACATGATTTCATTTCATTTTATGGATGCATAGTATTCCCTGGTATATATGTACCACATTTTCTTTATCCAGTCTATCATTGATGGGCATTTAGGTTGATTCCATGTCTTTGCTATTGTGAATAGTGCTGCAGTGAACATACAACGTGCATGTATCCTTATAATATTTAACGGAATGATTTATATTCCTTTGGGTATATACCCAGTAATGGGATTGCTGGACCAAATGGTAATTTTGTTTTCAGTTCTTTGAGAAATCTTCAAACTGCTTTTCACAGTGGCTCACCTAATTTTTATTCCCCCTGTGTTTAAGCATTCTCTTTTCTCTGCAACCTCGCCAGCATCTGTTCTTTTTTGGCTTTTTAGTAATGGCCATTCTGACTGGCATGAGATGTTATCTCATTGTGGTTTTGATTTGCATTTCTCTGATGATCAGTGATATGGAGTTTTCTTTCCATATTTGTTGGCCACATGTATGTCTTCCTTTCAGAAGAGTCTGTTCATGTACTTTGTCTACTTTTTAATGGGGTCATTTGATCTTTTCTTGTTAATTTGTTTGTTTCTTGTAGACTCTGGATATTAGACCTCTGTTAATGGATAGATTGCAGAAATTGTTTCCCATTTCATAGATTGTGTGTTCTTTCTGATGATAGTTTATTTTGCTGTGCAGAAGCTCTTTTGTTTAATTATTACTATATCTCATTTGTCAATTTGTGCTTTCATTGCAATTTCTTTTGGCATTTTTGTCATGAAATCTTTGCCCATGTCTATGTCCAGAATGATATTGCCTAGATTTTCTTCGAGGGTTTAAATAGTTTTGGGTTTTACATTTAAGTCTTTAATCTATCTTGAATTAATATTTGTATAAGGTGTAAGGGAGGTGTCCAGTTTCAGTTTTCTGCATATGGCTAGCCAGCACTTCCAGCATCATTTATTAATTAGGGAACCCTTTCCCCATTGCTTGTTTTTGTCCGTTTTGTCAAATTATCAGATGGCTGTAGGTGTGTGATCTTATTTCTGAGTTCTCTTTTCTGTTCCATGGGTCTATGTATCTGTTCTTCTACCAGTACCATGCCACTGTGGTTACTGTAGCCTTGTATATTTTGAAGTTGGTTAGTGTCATACTCCAGCTTTGTTCTTTTTGCTTAGGAATGGCTTGACTATGTGGGCTCTTTTTTGGTTCCATATAAATTTTAAAATCACTTTTTCTAAATATATGAAGAATGTCACTGGTAGTTTAATAGGAATAACATTGAATCTATAAATTACTTTGGGCAGTATGGCCATTTTCACAATGTTGATTCTTCCTATCCATGAGCATGGAATTTTTTTTTTCATAGGTTTGTGTCCTCTCTGATTTCCTTTGAGCAGTGGTTTGTAATTCTCCTTGAAGAGGTTCTTTACTTCCCTTGTTAGCTGTATTCCTAGGTATTTTATTCATTTTGTAGCAATTGTGAATGGGTTGGCTCTCTGCTTATTTGTTGGTGTATAAAAATGCTAGAGATTTCTGCACATTGATTTTGTATCCTGAGACTTTGCTGAAGTTGTTTATTAGCTTAAGACACTTTTGGGCCGAGACGATGGAGTTTTCTAGATATAAAATCGTGTTATCTGCAAACAAAGAAAATTGGACTTCCTCTCTTCCTCTTTGAATACCCTTTATTTCTTTCTCTTGCCTGATCGCCCTGGCCAGAACTTCCAATACTATGTTGAATAGGAGTGTGGTGAGAGAGGGCACCCTTGTCTTGTGCCAGTTTTCAAGGGAAATGTTTCCAGCTTTTGCCCATTCAGTATAATATTGGCTGTGAGTTTGTCATATATGGCTTTTACTGTTTTGAGGAATGTTCCTTTAATACCTGGTTTGTTGAGTGTTTTTAACATGATGGAATGTTGAATTTTATCAAAGACCTTTTCTGGATTGATACAATCAGGTTTTTGTCTTTAGTTCTGTTTATGTGATGAATCACATTTATTGATTTGTATATGTTGAACCAACCTTGCATTCTGGGGATGAAGCCAACTTGATGGTGATGGATGAGCTTTTATATGTGCTGCTGGATTTTGTTTGCCAGTAGTTTATTGAAGATTTTTGCATTGATGTTTATCAAGGATACTGGCCTGAAGTTTTCTTTTTTTGTTGTATTTCTGCCAGGTTTTGGCATCAAAATGATGCTGGTGTCATAGAATGAGTAAGGGAGGAGTCTTTCTTCAATTTTTTGAAATAGTTTCAGTAGAAATGGTACCAGCTCATCGTTGTACCTCTGGTAGTATTCAGCTGTGAATCTGTCTGGTCCTGGGCTGTTTTTGCTTGGTAGGCTATTTATTACTGCCTCAATATCAGAACTTGATGTTGGTATATTCAGGGATTCAGTTTCTTCCTGGTTCAGTCGTGGGAGGGTGTATCTGTTAATGAATTTATTTATTTCTCCTGGATTTTCTCTTTTATATGCATAGAGGCATCTGTAGTATTCTCTTATGGTTGTTTCTATTTTTGTGAAGCCAGTGGTGATATGCCCCATATCACTTCTGACTGTGTTTATTGGATTCTTCTCTCTTTTCTTCAGTCTAGATAATGATATATTTCATTAATTTTTCAAAAAAAAAAAAAAAAACAGCGTCTGCATTTGTTGATTTTTTTTAAGGGGTTTTGCATGTGTGTAACCCCTTCAGTTCAGCTCTGATCTTGGCTCTTTCTTGTCTCCTGCTAGCTTTGGGGTTTATTTGCTCTTGTTTCTCAAATTCTTTTAATTGAGATGTTAGGTTGTTAACTTAAGATCTTTCTAGTTTTTGATTTGGGTATTTAGTGCATTTTTCTATTAACACTGCTTTCTCTGTGTCCCAGAGATTCTGGTTCATTGTCTTTTTGTTCTCATTAGTTTCAAAGTACTTCTTGAGTTCTGCCTTAATTTCATTATTTACTCAAGAGTCATTCAGGAACAGGTTTTTTAATTTTCATGTAGTTGTGTGATTTTGAATGAATTTCTTAGTCTTCAGTTCTACTTTGATTCCATTGTGATCTGAAAGATTGCTATGATTTCACTTCTTTTGCATTTGCTGAGGAGTGTTTTCTTCCAATTATGTGATAGATTTTGGAGTAAGTGCCATGTGGCAATGAGAAGAATGTATATTCTGTTGGTTTTTGGTAGAGATTTCTGCAGATATCTATCAGGTCCACTTGATCCAGAGCTGAGTTCAGGTCCTAAATATCTGTTAATTTTCTGTCTTGATGATCTGTTTGTCTAATATTGTCAGTGGGGTGTTAAGGTCTCTTGCTATTATTGTGTGGGAGTCTATGTCTCTTTGTAGATCTCTTAAGAATTTGCTTTATGAAGCTGGGTGCTTCTGTATTGGGTGCATATATATTTAGGATGGTTAGCTTTTCTCGTTGAATTGAACAGTTCACAATTATGTAATGTTCTTTTTTGATCCATGTTGGTTTAAAGTCTGTTTTGTCAGAAAATAAGATTGCAACCCCTGCTTTTTTTGTTTTCCATTTGTTTGTAAATTTTCCTTTATCTCTTTATTTTGAGCTTATGTGTGTCTTTCCATGTGACACGGATCTCTTGAACACAGCATGTTGATGGGTCTTCACTCTTTATCCAGCTTGCCATTCTTTGTCTTTTAATTGGGGCATTTAACCCATTTAAGTTTAAAGTTAGTATTGTTATGTGTGAATTTGATGCTGTCATCATGATGCTAGCTGGTTATTTTGCAGACTTGTTTATGTGGTTGATTCATAGTGTCACTGGTCTGTGTACTTCATTGTGGATTTGTTGTGGCTGCTAATATTTTTTCCTTTCTATGCTTAGTGCTTCCTTTAGAAGCTCTTGCAAGGCAGGCCTGGAGGTGATGAATTCCCTCAGCATTTGCTTCTCCTTCACTTATGAAGCTTAGTTTGGACAGTTATGAAATTCTGGGTTGGAAATTCTTTTCTTGGCCCCCAATCTCTTCGGGCTTGTAGAGTTTCAACTGAGAGGACTGGTGTTAGTCTGATGGGCTTCCCATTGAAGATGACCTTGCCTTTCTCTCTGGCTGCCCCCTAAACATTTTTTTCTTTCATTTTGACCTTGGAGAATCTGATGATTACATGTCTTGTGGTTGATCTTCTCATGGAGTGTCTTACTGGGGTTCTCTGAATTTCCTGAATTTGAATGTTGGCCTTTCTTGCTAGATTGTGGAAGTTCTGCTGCATGATATTCTGAAGTATGTTTTTCAACTTGGTTCTGTTCTCCCAGGTACCCCATCAGTCATAGGTTTGGTCTTTCTACGTAATCCCATAGTTCTGAGAGGTTTTGTTTGTTCCTTTTCTTCTTCTTCTTTTTTTTTTTTTTAAGTTGTCTGCCTGTCTTATTTCATCAAGATAGTTTTCAAGTTCTGAATTTTTTTCCTCTGGTTGGTCTGTTTGGTTATTGATATTTGTGGTTGCATTGTGAAGTTCTCATGTTGTTTTTCAGCTCCATCAGGTTATTTATATTCCTCTCTAAACTGGTTGTTCTGGTTTACAGCTCCTGTAATGTTTTATCATAGTGCTTACTTTCTTTGCATTGAGTTAGATCATGCTCCTTAGCTTAGTGAAGTTCCTTATTACCCACCTTCTGAAGCCTGCTTCCATCACTTCAGCCTTGTCAGCCTCAGCCCAATTCTGTGCTGTTGCAAGACAGATGCTGTCATTAGGAGAAGAGACATTCTGGCTTTTTGAGTTTTCAGCACTTTTGCTTTGATTATTTCTCATCTTTGTGGGCGTATCTACCTTCGATTTTTAAGGTTGTTGATCTTTGAGTGTGGATTTTGTGGCTTGTAGGCGCTACAATTTTATCATTGACTCAGAGAAGCATTTTATAGATTAACATTTTGCATTTCACTTTGCATTCTGACATTTAGTGTGTGATTTTCTTGACAGTTAAAAAATTTCCATATAACTATCAGTCTTTTAAAATATTCATCATTTTTATACTTAGAGTTTTGTGGGGGTTGGTTGGTTTGCTTGTGTGTTCATTTGCTTGTTTTGAGACAGAGTCTCATTCGCCAAGGCTGGGGTGCAGTGGTGCAATCTCAGCTCACTGCAACCTACACCTCCCAGTTTCAAGTGATTTTCCTGCCTCAGCCTCCTAAGTGGCTGGGATTACAGGTGTGCACACCATGCCCAGCTAATTTTTTATTTTTTTAGTAGAGTTGGAGTTCACCATGTTGGCCAGGGTGGTTTGAACACCTCACCTCAGGTGAGGCGCCTGCCTCAGCCTCCCAAAGTGCTGCGATTACAGGCATTAGCCACCGCACCCAGCCACTTACAGTTTTAATTCTTTAATTATCCTTTCTATATATCAAACATATTGAGGTCAAAACAAAATAGTAACTTTTCATTTGTCCAAGGAAACTGACAAATTTTTAATTCTCTCCTTTCCTAGCTTGCTTTCTTCCACCTTTGTAAATTCAAGCAGATGCCAATAGTTTTAAGAAACTTTACAGTAGCTGTAAGGAATATTTTAACACTTTGAATATATCATCTCATTGCCTTCTCACTTCTATTGTTTCTGATAAGAAGTTAGCCTTCAATATTATTGAGATTCTTTTGTATACAATGGGAAGAGCATTTCTCTTGCACTTTTCAAGATACTAGCTTTGACTTTGAACATTTTGACTCTGATGTGTCTGGCTGTGGATATCTTTACATTTATCCCTCTTGGAGTACATTGAGCATCTTAAATTTGTAAATTATATTATTAATCAAAATTGGGAAACTCAGTCATTTTTAAGTATTTTCTGTTTCATTTTTCTTCTCTTACTGGCTCTCCTATTATGCATATGTTGGCATGCATAATGGTGTCCCACATTTCTCTGAGAACCTGTTCATTTTTTTAATTCTTTTTACATTTTGTTCTTCAGATTATATAATCTTTATTGATCTATCTTCCAGTTGCCATTCCAAATTGTTTACATGAAAATACATACATATCCACTTATAAATTATTAGAATTGCTTTTATAGTTTAAGGTTGTTAAATACCAGGTCAATGTACATAATTAATTCTCTTTCTAAGAGTTGCAACAAATAAGAAATATAATTTAAATATAGATAACATTTACAACAATATAAAAAAATCAAACCCTGAAAATATTTTTGTGAAAACTATCAAGCAGATTCAAAAACTCATCCAGAAATTCAAAGCACCAAGAGTAGCTAAAATAATCTTAAAACACAAAAAGGAATAATTGCTTTACTGAATATCAAGATCTTTGATAAAACTATGTAATTGAAAACAATTTGGTATTAGCACCAGGATAGAAAAACAGAGCAATGGAAGAAGGACAGAGAACCCAGAAATAGATCCATGCATATATTGACACTTGATTTATTGGAAAGTTGGGTTTATGGAACAGTAGGGTAATCTTTGACACTTCCCCCTTTTCACATCATACACAAAAATTGATTCCAGATGGATTATAGATCTAAACATTAAAGGCAAAATAATAAATCTTAAAGACAGTATAAATCATCTTTTTGACTTTAGAGAAAGATTTCTAAAATGAGACTGAAAACCCAGTAGCCATCAGGTATAATACCAATAAATTGCACTACATTAAAATTAAGGACTGCTTCCCATCAGAACACATCATCAGTACACTATAAAACAAGCCATGGAGTGGGAAAAGCGTATCTCTACACATATAACAACAAAAAAAAAAAACCCTTAAGTCAGGGGCGAAAAAAAATCCAAAAAGCACTGGAAGCAGATTGAACAGGCAAGTCAGAAAAGAAGCCAAAGATACTAATCAAAGGATATTTTGTATCATTATTCATAAGAGCAAAGCAAATTAAAACCCTGATGGTATATCTTTACATATGTATGAGAATGATTTAAATTAAAATCTGATAATGCAAAGTGTTTCTTAGGGTGTGAGGTAATGGAACTCTTATGTGTTGCTGGTAGAAGTGAAAACTAGTTCAATTATTTTGAAATAACTGTTTAGCGTCTTCTGAAATGGAAGATATATATATATATATCCTGTTTGTAGAGCTCTAAACTAGAAAAATCTCAAATGTCCAGCAACAGTAGAATGAATAAAAGAGTGTGCATGTTCATATGATGGAATTCTGTACAGTACCAAAAATAAACTCACTACAGCTACAGAAAACAGTATTGATAAATCTCACATTATTGAGTGGGGAAAGAACACAAAATACTACTGTGTGATTCCATTTACATGAAGTTTAAATTGATTAAATATTTAGCAATGCAAGATTAGGGGGTAAGCTATAAAGAAGAGCAAAGTTGTTATGACCATAAATGACAAGAGAGTGGTTGTCTTTAGAAAAGTGAAGGGTGTGTTAATTGACAGAGATCTGAGGAATATTTGGGGGGTTGCTGGCAGTGCCATTGACCAGGATAGTAGTTTCATGGGTTCATACATTGAGCTCTACATTTTGTTCTGTGTATTTTTTATTTATGTTATTTCACATACTTACAAAAAGTTTAAATATAATGTTACATTACAAATAAACCTTTATGCAAAGATATGAAAGAATTAGAGTTAGTAAAGTGATTCTTTTTTAGGCTTTTTCAGTGGTATATCACGTTCAGTACAGTCAACATGGGAGGACTTTGATAGTGTAAGATGGTGCATGATACAGTGAACAAACTTGATGGGAAAGACAATATATTCAACTGTAAAAAGATATGTAAGATGCTGGTCTTTTTAATCTATAAATGTGTTTGCAGAAAATAAGTGTTCATAGTCGGTTGGGGATTATTTATAATCCTACGTCAAAAATAAATGAAGAGAACACAGCTATTTCTAGAGGAATTTTGGCAGCTTTTCTTACACAGAAGAACAGCTTTTTGAGCAGCTTTCTTGGGCAACTGGCAAAGGAAGAAACTGCTACAGCTATTTACTCTGGAGATAAAATTAAAACATTCCTGATTGAGGTCAGTAACTATTGGGTTGAAATATTAAATATATACGTATCATTGCATATTTAAAAAATGTAAGTGAGTGTACTTGGAGACGTTACTGAAAAACATTGATAGGTTTAAACAAATGGGGATAACAAACATTTCTTTTCAAATAGGAAAAAATAAACATTAAATGATGTGGCTTTGCAGAGGCATTTAATAAATCAGATTGCATATGTTTCATTAACTACTTCATGATTCTTAAAGTTGATGGCATTCTAGTTAGGATATGTACTTAAGTGAAGAATTGGAGGTTAAAGCATTGTATAAATAATCCTCAGATATTTCATTGAAAGGGTCCATTATGGGGGGAATTTCAAAGATAATCCTCTGGAAGAATCATTATTCATTCAAAAAATATATATTGATTTTTTATCAGACAATGGAGATAAACTTGTGAACAAGCAGATAGAATCCCTGTCCCTGTTCTTTGTGGAGCTTACACTGTAGCAGGAAAGACAGACAAAATATTAATAAGTGGTTTTGATTGATTTGCTTTCAAAAATCAGGTCATTAGCCAAGGATTAGAGTGACAGTATGTAGTTTTAAAGGGTCGACGACAAAAAGAGGAAATGTCAAATATTTTTCAATTATTCTGAGATTGAGAAAATAAATTAAATACATTAGTGGAGGAAGATTTCTGGTTGTTGCTGAGGGCCCACTTGAGGCTAATGATCATAATTTAAAGCGAGATCAGCATTGGTTACCTGTTTTTCTCCAGCTGTATTTTACTGTTTTCAACCAGTTGCGGACTCAGCAGAGTTGTGTTTAACCAGTGTTGGGGTTTTGCCCAATGAATATGACTAAGGGGAAGCGTTCAAGGAAGCTAAACACGGAAAAGGTTTTGGTTATAGTAAAGTACTCAGAGATAGAACTTGGCTAAGAGGAAATTATGCCATGGGAAGGATGATGGACAGTGAATAAGTGGTAGAGTCTGTTGACTGAAAGGTTGAGTAATGGTTGATCTAGGGATAGGGGATGGTCACGAGGTTGTGGTCAGAGAGGGGACGATTGAAATGGGGATTTTGGAGGTAAAGAGGATAAGGGGTGTCACGGTCCAACACCACACCCACTGGCTACATATGGCTATGTTATACTTAAATTAAAATTAAATAAGATTTTTAATTCAGTTCCTCAGTCATAGTAGCCACATTTTGAATGTTGCATCACCATGTGAGGCCGTGGCTGCCATTTTAGACAGTGGAGGAGAACATTTTCATCATCATGAGAGCATCTGGGAACTTGTTAGAAATTTAGAATTTAAGGCCCTGATTCCACTGAAGTAGAATCTTCATTTTAACAAGATACCAGGTGGTTAGTATGCACATTAATGTTTGAGAAGTATTGAGAAAGAGAAATGCACCTTAGTATGAAGGTGTAATGAGCATATGTGTGGTTTATGTTCTGTGAATGTCCACATATTTTTTTTACTATAACCAACGGTTACTTTTATTATTTCCATATTTAAATATATTATTATGAAACTGGTCTTCTGGGATTAGTATAATGGGGAGAAAGACAGTATTTCCATTTTAAACACTTTTTAAATTGAGAATACCAAAGGAGAGGTACTGCGTTCAGAATTTAATAAATATTTTACTTCATTTTCTTCATATCAAATTTTATTTAAATTGATATTCCCTAGTAATTTACTAATCTGGTAATTTCCCTGAAATTCCCAAAGAATGAGTAGCAAACTGGATCAACTTGTAGTAAGATTTGAGCATATTATAAATGACTTGGCAAAACAGAATTCTTTTTTTAAAAATGTTCTTTCAGAAGAAAATTATACTAAATAATGATTTTTTAAAGTATTATTTTAAATTTTTACTATTAAAGGAATTTTTAAAGAAAATAATTTAATATACTTACTGTTTTCTTATTAGTTTCATCAATCTTTGCTTTTGCTTTAGGGGATGGATAAGAAAGCTTTTGAGAAAAAATATAACACTGTTGGAGTGAATATTTTCCGAACTCACCAGTTGTTCTGTCAAGACGTACTTAAATTGCGACCTGGAGAAATGGGTATTGTCAGCAATGGGAGAGTAAGTAGAAAAAACTATTTCTTTCCTTTTCCAGTGACACTGTAATGCACTGGTCTGACTTTTTTCTGTCGCAATTCACCTGATGCAACACACACACAGGATGGTGTTCATGAGCCAAAGACACAAGACACAACTCAGCATAAATAAAATGGGATCATGACACACTTCCCCTTCCTTCTTCCTTTCCCCCATTCAGTGATGACGATGATGTGGATAAGAAAGAATGTTCTTTATGTGTCTTGCTTTTATTTTCTTCTAATATAAGTATTAGAACAAGTAACACACATCAAAACGTTGTCATTGAGAATCGCTGTTGTGGTAAATATGTTATTACGTCTTTTTTCTTGTTCCTACATTTGTTTATGTTAAATAGCATTAGATACTATTATAAGTTTTGAAGTATCAAACAGTATAAATTGCCATGTAATATTTATTAAGAAAATATTTACAGAGCTATAGGAAGAAAATCTCTTACTTTGACCACCCTAATAAAACTTACTCTTAATAGCCTATTGTTTTTTCTTCCATCCCTTTTTTCTACCATACATGGATAGCCATTTCTGTTTTTTTTCAAAATACATGGTTATAATCCTATAATGTATAACTTTATATCATGGTTTTTCTGTTAATATAAATATTTTTCTGATTAGAGTCTTTGTAGACACATACAGAATAAATGGATGATATCTATATGTTTAATATGATAATATGATTTTATTTCATACAAATTGTTTAAGTGAAATGAATCTGGTGCTTAGATTTATTAAGAAATCAACTAATGCAGTGTGTTTGACATATCTGTGGCTTGAATTTTCAAATTATATATCCCTAAATCATCTTCAAAGTTCTAATGCACTCTTAATGTTTTATTTGTTTTTCACTTATTTATGAACTCTGTTCACTTGCATGTTAGATTCAGGTTCATCTGTGTACAGTGCTATTTTACACATAAATGACAACAGCTACCATTTATTGTAAAAAGCATTGGTGAATTTTTGTAATGAGATATATAGAGCTCTATAAATGGAAGTACCTTTTCTCTTTAAAAGTTGCTTTGGGAGGAAATTCAGTTTTTAAAAGCATTTCTGAAGCTTTCGGCTGTCTTTGGCCATGTCAAGGTTTTTAAGGAATAAAGAGGGAAACAATGGCACCTGTTTTATCTAGTACTTTGCCTTTTAGTTATACACTAGGGAAAAGCTACCCTACGTCGCCTTTGTCACTTTGATATAATTCATATAGTGTTACTGACTTTAATGATAACAAATACTAGACATAGTTATGTTCAACTTAGTTCTCATAAAGATAAAACTACATTTATATCTCAAAACATAAAGCTATGTTTTGTCCTTAGTTTCCTTAAAATTGACAAAAAAAATTAAGATATTAATCTTACACCTACCGTGAACCAAACATTCTTCTAGATTCGGAAGGCAGAGAAGTAAACAACTGTGTTTTCATGGGGCTAACGTTTTTGATGAGTAGAGACAGACAACAAACAGCACCGTTACTGATAAGGCATCTATCTTAAGTATGTTTATGCTGCTACAAAAATATATCACAGACTGGCTAATTTATCAAGAACAGAAATTTATTTCTTACACTTCTGGATGCTTGGAAATTTAAGGCCAAGGTGCTGCCACTGATGCCTGGTGAGGGCTGCTGTCTGCTTCCAGGATGGCCCCTTGCTGCTGTTTTTACATATTGGAAGGTAGAAGGGCAACAGAGTGCTGCCTTCAATCCTGAACTATTTTATTACACGGATACAAATTCCATTCATAAGGGCAGAGCCCTCATGGGTGAATCATCTCCCAAAGGCCACACCTCTTAATGCCATCACACTGGCCACTAAGTTGCAACACATGGATTTTGAGGGACACCTTTGTCTTAGTCTGTTTTGTGCTGCTGTAACAAAATACCTGAGACTGTATAATCTCAGAAATTTATTAAAGAGCAGAAATTTATTCTCTCATACTTCTGGAGTCTGGGAAGTCCAAGATCAAGGCATTGACATCTGATGGGAGCTTTCTTGCTGCATCCTCCCATGGCAGAAGGCCGTGGGGCAAAAAGGGGATGAATGCTATATTCTTATATGGCAGGAGAGAGCAAACCCACTCCTGAAAGCCTTTTTATAGTGACATTAATCCATTTTGAGGTCACAGCCCCCATGACCTAAACACCTCCCATTAGGCCCTAACTCCCAACACTGTTGCATTGGGGATTCAGTTTTAACATGAATTTTAGAGAGGACAAAAACATTCACACCATAGCACATTCTTAGCAGGGTCATTTGGGCAAAGAACTAAAGAAGGTGAGGGAGGAAGCCAAGCCAAATATCTGGAAGAGGATTGTTCTAGACAGAGGGTACGGCGAATGCAAAGAATGTCAGGTGAGATCATGTCTGTGAACTGTGGATCATGTCTGCTATTCTAAGAATAGCAGGTAGGAAGAGAGCAGTCAGGAGAGAGGCTCAAAGAAGTAGCTGGGGGTGATCATACTGGGTTTTATAGGCAGTTTAAGGACTCCCACTTTACTCTGAATGAGTTGGGAATTACATAGTTCTGGGCAGGAGAGTGTCTTCATCTAGCTTATGTTTTATTTGGATCACTAGAGGCTGTTACATTGAGAATATACTGTAGGGGCCAGGGAGCCAGTTGGGAGATACCGCAGTAGTCCAGATGAGAGATGATGGTCCAAGTAGTGGTAGTGAGAAGTGGATATGGGATGTATTTTGTATGAAGAATGGACAGGAATTGTCCAGGGACTTTGGTGTGAGATGTGAGAGAACTAAGTTACTGGCAGAATGGAGTTACTGTGGATCAAGATGAGGAAGGCTGTAGAATGAGTGGGGTTGTCAGGAGAAGTGTAAGAGGAAAGAGAATTCAGTTTGGACCTTCAAACAGACTTGTTGAGAGAGTGATTGAATATGAGTGTAGTTCAGAGAAAAGATTGAGGCTGGAGATAGATATTAAGTCCAATTATGTTGATTTTTTATGTTGACTAATGGAAAAATATAATTTCGATTATCCTTTTATTTGTAGAACTGTGGTTTTAATAGAAAAGTATATTGGAAAATAAAAAAAAAAATGTTAAAAAAAAAAAGAAAAGTATATTGGAAAATAAGTACTGTGGTTTATGAGTAATAATGTAATGCTTAACTTATCATACTGTCTGAAAGTAATGCTATAAAGCATAATAATCACAGCAATGTGGCAGATGTTATAAAATTTGGAATCAGTTTAATGCTTGAAACAAGTATGATATTTTAGTATAAATCTTCATTCTGAAACTGTTCAGATGTTTCAATTAGAGTGGAAACATGCAAAGTTAAAATTGTTTATAAATGATCAACTAGGATACAATGATGATCTCATGATTTCTTAAAAACACTGAATAATTTAAAATTTACATATTTAATATTAATGCCACAAACAATGCCATTGTGATAATAATATTTATTTGTATCACACTACATATTCACAGTTTGCTGAAAGACCTAGGGTAGCAGGGAGTAGGAAAAATACAAGGTCTTTTATTGTTTTGTAGTCAGACAGAGCTGAATTCAAAATTCAGTTGCACCATTAATTATATAACCTCTATGAGACCTGATTTCTTCATTTGGACAATGAGAATGGTAATAATCTTTCTTACAGGATTGTTGGAGAGATTAAATATGCTCCTGTATTTAAAGCACATAGAAGGAACCCAAATAACATTTAATAAAAATAGCATGAAATTTACAGAGTAAATTTTCAGTAAATATTAACTGCTATTTTCTCTCAAAATAGTTAGTTGAAGGCCATCATGAAAAATAGTGGGTAAATTTGTAGACTCAATTTATGTTACTCTAGTTAAAAGTTAGGATAAAATCAAAACTAGTTGATCAAAATTTTGTTGAGTAGGGAGAGATTTTTAGCTCAGTATGTGGATGAAAATCAGACAGCGTTTTCTGCAATTTTAATGACCTGTCAAATGATGTAATGCATTTCTGTTATGGCAGTTATTCTATATAACTGAAAAATCACATTTTAAAAATGTTTTAAAGAAGATTTAAGCAACATAATTTACAAATTTATTGTTCTTTTTCCCAACTTAGACATTATGTGATTTTATGCTATTTAGGTTACGTTATTCCACAAATTTTCAACTTTAAATAGAGCCAAGACACAGAAACACTAGGTTTCTCCTTGCTATTTGATGCTGTGCTTAACATAAGAAATTAGAGCCGGTTTTCTGGTAAATTTTATCGATAAGGATAGCCAATATAGTTAACTCCTTAAGACAATACTTCATTTCTTTATTCCACATTACTAACAAAACTGCCCCTGTCACTAGAGGTAGTATAGATAAAATTCAACTATTTTCCAAGACTGCTGATTCATAGTTCAGAAATGTAACATAGAATGTGCCTTCAAAGTTGCTTTAAATATTGTATCACATCTTAAGACAATGAAATGTTTGTATGAGTACTTTTAGTATTATAGTGCCAATTTTTGTGTTTTTAAGAGCTCGTGTTTTATATTTAAGGTGAAACATGATATTTGTTTAGTTGGGATGCTAGTATCCCTGTTTATCACCTTTGGTATGAGAAATTGGGATAGAAAGATTCAAGAACTACACTTCAGTAATTTTTAGAAAAGATTAACTGCAGAAGCAGGTGAAGGGGAAGTGAGAAAATCTGACTATAGCCATTACATTCTGGTCTTTTTAGCAAGAAAAAAAATATTCTGGTTGACATGGTTTCTGATTATCATTAAATATAATTGTTTTGTAAATAAGATTATATCAGTCTACAGTGGGGCTTTGTATACATAGTATTAGAATAATTGTATGTATTAACTTCCTCAGAAAGTGCTCATGGTAGTAGAGTCAGTAGTGGCTGTGATAGGAGAGCCATCCTGAGAAATTAGGCATATGGCAAGTTGGCAGCTTCTAACTTTGTAGTTACTGCTTTAAAGTTAATATAGGTGACCTTGGTAGGCTCCTAAACATTTATACAACATCACTTAAAAGAAGACTACTTGGTATTGTTATAGTAAGTATGTGATTTTTATGTGATTTATTTCTTGGGTTTTGCTATTTTATGGCTTTCTTAAGAAGTAATTCATATCTATATAGTGTAGACTATAATTTACAGACGAATGTGAAAGAAAATTGATATTAAAATACTTTTTAAATATAGGCAATTGCCTTAAATTGAATTTAGATTGAAAACGTATTCGGAAACATCATGAGTTATGTTTCAAATCATGATTTATGATTTATGTTTCAAAGTAAAACTTTCTAATGGAAATAATTTGCTAGTTTTTTATATTATCACTTTGATTTTGGTGTTTATACAGATGTTATTTGTAATATAAAAGTGAGGAAGTATTTTTATCTTGTTTGCTAGTGTATTTAGTAAATGGCAGGATTAATAGCTACTGTATCTTTAATCTCTAATTCATTTTTGCTTAACAAAGAAATATCTATTTGATGAGGAAATGTTTTTCCTAAACTGATATCTTCTAGAAGACATACAATAATATAACTATTTTTATTTTAAGTTCTTAGGACCTTTAAATGACGATTTATATGCAGAAGATTTTTACTTATTGGAAAAGATAACATTTAGTAATTCAGTAGAGAAAATTAAAGGCATTGTTGAAAATATGGGAATCAACTCAAATAAGTAAGTATGTAAGTCCTAAGAGCAGTTGATTTTGGGCTTGATATTCTGAGTCTCATGCTTTTGTTTTAAGGTTAGAAAATGTTTCAAATATATAGATAAGTAAAGGAATAATAAAAGGCATATATAAAGACTGTAAGGAAATAATAAAAGACATCCATTTACTCCATCACTAAACTGTAGATGTGAATGTTTTCTTTGCGATGGGTCTTTCTCCTTGTTTCTTACCCATCCACGCCAGCCTCCTCCTTCACCAAGAGGTAACCATTTTCCTAAAGGTTGTATGCATGGTTCCCATATTTGTGTTTATACTTTTGATTCCTATGTAATTATCCATTATTGGTGTTTGTGTTGAAGGCTGTGACTTTCTTAGAGAAATGCTAATATCCTGTGGGTCTCCCTTTGCAGTTTACTTCTGTAGATTTAACCATGTTCAAATATATAAAGCCTTTCTTGAAGCATTAATTGTAACATGAAATATGGAACCTTTTCTTTCCAAAAATCTCATACACTGTTTGTCTTATCTAGCATGAGTGACCTCATTATGAAAGTTGATGCTCTTATGTCCTTTTTGCCTAAACATGCATCTCGATACGATGTCACATTTCTTAAGGAGAATCACAGGTAAGAATGTAATCGTATTGTGTTTTTTCTGTTAATGCATGCCATTATTTCCATTTATTTTTATAGCATGGTAAAATTTAAGGCAGAATTAAAAGTTATTTATTAGAGAATAAATGTATTTGACAGTATGAGGAAGATAAATTCCAGTTAGTTATATATTCTGGTAAATAAAGGGTAATGTATATATAGAGTGAGAATATGAAATTTCAAGTTATACATAGTATAATTTGTCATATTTTTAATATCTTTCATGCTGAAAATCATTCGTAATTTTTACAGTATCTCAAGATAATCATAAAATTTATATTTTCTATGTGTAAAGTGACTAAAGAGTTCTGATTAATCAAATATAGGGTGGCCTCTGTCACAAAGCTAAACACACGTATGAGCAAGAGTCAGAAGGATGAAGGGAGGATCCAGGGAAGGCTGAACAGCTGTAGGCCCAGCTGCTGCCTGGGGCCAGGAAGGTGAATGAGCAGATCAGCAGTAAATGTGTGAGCTGCAAAATTGCTGCTGCCACCTCTCAGTCCTCTAGATCTCCTGAGAATCACTGTTGTGGCCCACCCAAGCCAGAAACATTCTCGGAAATATGGTTTAGCCTGGCCAAGTTGACACATTCTAAAGCTGCTACGTGGACCACGGATCCAAGGATTTACTCTGTCAGGCTAGCGGTAGGATGGAAATAAAGGCTGTTTAGTCACTATCCCATGTTTGATTCCTCAGTGATTTCTACACCCATATTCTCTATGAGGGGACCTCGTTAACTGTAAAAGTAGCTAAACTGCTTTTTTAAAATACTACTACCGAAGGTTCCCTGAGCTCAGTCAAGTGCCTTACAATTATCACCTTTAGTAATTTTCTCTAGAAATACCATTTTTTATCTGTCAAAGAACATTCTTTCCTATCAAGGGAAATAATAATACATAAATACAGTTAAATTTACATGTAAATTTCTACATTAAAGTCACACACTGTTACTGAATTTTAGAAAATGTTAGTGAACCTTTGGAAATTGATATATCTTAGGATAATATAGTATGCCACAGTGATGGCCAAATACTTCAGATCACTTTACATTTAAATTTATGAATTATCAATATTATTTCTATAGTTATATCTGTGTATTATTTTCTGAGCATATGCATATACTTCTATAATCACATAAAAATATTCACAGCTTTTTAGAGAGATAAATGTGTGTGTATACATTGTGCGTGTGTGTGTGTGTGTGTGTGTGTGTGTGTGTGTGTGTGTAGTGTATGTATATATATTTAAACACAGTATTATATCTTTGCCATTCTGCTTCTATGTCTATAGGGAGTCATTTTATAATTAAAGAAATGTGTTAAAACACTTGTTATAAATCTATTACTGCTGTATGCATATGTTTGATCTTAATTCCAACTTTAAAAATTTAAATTGGCGTATAAGAAAATTTAAATTTGACAGGTAACTTAAATTAGAAGTTTGCAAAAGAGGAAAGAAAAGAGTAGGAGTAAATTGAAATCTGGAATAAAGTAAAAAATGAGAAAAAACAATTTTTTCCCAGCCCTGAAAGATCTCTGTATTAGGCTATTCCCTTCCATCTGGACTGTGTGGATTTGACGTTCTTCTAGCATCTTAGACAAAGGCAAAAAAATAGGAATTCTAACTGCTCACCCCATGATTCCAGGAACTTGCAACATTAAATGTAAGTTGTGCCAGAGACTATAAGGTCTTGAAGGAAGCATTGCAGGCTGTGGCAGTAATGACCCTCCTGCCTGCCATGAGCATATCATGAATTTAGCTCTAAGTTTTCCAGTTTATACAGTTCCCAAGTTCATGAAAGGAAAACAGACTGGGTGTTCAGATGAAATGTAAGTATTCTTAGAAGAGGAAACACAAAGGAATTTCTCCCAGGAGCCTTCATAAAGAGGATTCTGTGTAATGAACAGTGTTTTCAGTATTCTTATTATAGATGACTTGACCTATTTTATAGATAGGTTAATAGTATCATAACAAAATTCAACTCAGAGTTTTCTGTTGCAGCAGCCTGTTTGAAATTTATTTAGTATATCTGTAAGAGTTGCTTAACTGTGTATACCTAAGCAGTTCTTCACCCTTTTATTGTCAGACCTGGGCTTTAACAATTAATTGACTGTCAGTGTGCTTGACAGTATTCCTCCTGGCTAATAACATGAAGTTTATCAATAGTTTTTTGACAATTGAGTACAAATCTGTTACCTTAAATAGGTGGTAGTTAGCATCTTGTTGTTAATACTACATGAGAAAAAGGATGTTCTGTTCCATTCGTGGGTTAATCAGTGTAATACCTACTAGTGGGCTCAGGAAACGGTCTTGTACACGTATAATAAGGTGATGGGGATTATGGAATTCTGCTTCATACAACTTCATAGAATTAGAATAGTCTGGGAGAAAAAAGCAACAGTAAACAGATGCATACTGAAGCCATAATAACATCTCATGAAGCATACATAAAATGACCAGTTTTGAGTAGTGTTACAAAGTAGGATAGTAATTTGTAAAATTTTCACCAAGGTAACTAAAGGAAGCAACAGTTGTCAAGAGTCACTTTAATGGTAGAATATCTGATTTGTGGCTCTTATATCTAGCAATAATTATTCATTAAGGTCTGTTGTCTGACTCTGCCCCTCTTAACATTAGATCATGTCAATTGCATGGAAAATAAAATGTCTTGCAGTTTTCTATTCACATGACCCATATTTGAAGTAAACGTTTATATTAGCTTTTTTAAATTGCTGAGCAATTGATCCCTTCACTGCAGAAAGCCTTTCCCTACAAAGGAAACTAATTTTCCTGTAACTACATGTGTACCTCTTGATTTGGTAATCTTTTTTCTTTGTAATATGTAAAATGTGTAATTAATTCATCCTGCATCATATATTTCCTATATGATTATAGTGTTAAAACAGTAATTCAGTAGAATATTCTTTGCTTTTAATCAAATATACATTATTATCTTTTAGTTAAATGTAGAATTGACTCCCTCTGGCCTATTCTGTACTTTTAATCATTTTTCTCATTTCCCTTTAAAAAATTAGTTCATCTTCTAATTTAGAACTTATGTCAGTGAAAGACAAAAACGGATAGGACAGAGGGAAGGAGGAGAGGAAGATTGGGATTGAAATAAAGCATGATTAATTTGGGTATTTTTGTTCCCTAACTTCCGTGTTATAGTATATTGATTTTTTTGAAATACTAAATTTAATGAACTATGAATAATTAATTTTATTATTCTCAAATCTGAAGAAATATATTCCACTAATACAAAAGCATCTTAGCTTTATTTTTCAAATTGTACAATCCATGAGAATTTTGAGGGCCTAAAGTGATCAGAGCTTTTACACTAATGGGATCATTCCTTGAAAAGGTTTTTTTTTTTTTTTTTTTTTTTTTGAGACGGAGTTTCGCTCTTGTTACCCAGGCCGGAGTGCAATGGCGCAATCTCGGCTCACCGCAACCTCTGCCTCCTGGGTTCAGGCAATTCTCCTGCCTCAGCCTCCTGAGTAGCTGGGATTACAGGCACGCACCACCATGCCCAGCTAATTTTTTGTAGTTTTAGTAGAGACGGGGTTTCACCATGTTGACCAGGATGGTCTCAATCTCTTGACCTCGTGATCCACCCGCCTCGGCCTCCCAAAGTGCTGGGATTACAGGCTTGAGCCACCGCGCCCGGCCGAAAAGGTTTTTTAAAAAATCACTTCATTCATAAAACCTTACTTCAGTTTCTCTAATTCCTTTTAGTTTTGTAATTTGTTGAAAACAGCTTTTCAAATTTGCAAAGATTGTGTGAAATAACCAGTATTTTAAAAATTTAGTGAGAAAGAAAACAATTTATAAGAATTATATAGCTAAGATCATGATTAATTAGTTATTTGTATAAACTTAACTCATCATCTTTAATCTTATTTTCTATTTTCTTAGTGTTATAAAGATGAATCCTCAAGAGAATGATACATTCTTCGATGTCATTGCTATTGTTGATCCATTGACAAGAGAAGCACAGAAAATGGCACAGTTATTGGTTGTAAGATAATATAAATTAGACTAAATATTTTTTTGTTTTTAAATTCATAATTTTTTCAAGTCTGTTTTCAAGTATAATCAGCTATTTATGCTCTTGATTCTTTACTTCACCATTTTAATAGATTGTCATATTTCAATGTAGAAAATGAAATGATGGAGCTGTGCACATAGTGTTATGACTATGTTGAGGTTAGGTGTTACTGTGAACTGAATTGTATTCCCCACAAAATTCATATTTCAACATACGAAATAAGTTTCAGTGAACTTTAAGCCCTAACCCCCAATGTAACTCTATCTGGAGATAGGGCTTTAAGGAGATCATTAAGGTTAAATGAGGTCATAAGGGTGGGACCCTAATCCAGTAGGATTGGTGGCCTTAGAAGAAGATGAAGAGAGAGAGACTGTACAAAGAAGAGGTTATTTGAGCACACCATGACATGTTGGCCACCTACAAACCAGAAAGAGTGCTCTCCCCAGAAACCAAATCAGCTGGCATCTTCATTTTGGAATTCCCAGCCTCCAGAACTATGAGAAAATTAATTTCTATTGTTCAAACCACTCTATCTGTGGTATTTTATTACGTCAACCTGAGAAGACTAATACAGGTGTCTTTCATGTGTTGTGGTGTGGCTTTTAGAGAAGCTTAAGCTTAATTGAATAAAACTTAAAGTGTAGTAAGTAATGTTAGCCAAACAAGTGAAGCTGAGGAAAGTGGAAACATGGAGTTTGTATTCCGTAGGTTTGGCCACTGTAACAAAGCCCAAAATAATACTACTTTCAAGACTGAAGTTTCTTTCTTTGATCTCCCGGTCTAAGTGTAAGCTGCCTGGGGTTGCTAAGGCAGCTACACGGTGTGAGGGACTCAGGCACTGCCTATGTAGTTGTTGAGCCATCACAAAGCACCTGAGATCACTAGTTGGGCCCTAATATCATCTCTGTACTTCTGCCAGCAGGAAAGGGAGAATAAGAGCCCAACCCCAAAGTTAGATGTATGCTGGCTTATCTCTTCTCACATACCAGAATGTCTGCAGGCTGGTTATACTGAATGACAAGGGAGACTGGAAACTATGGCCACAAGTCCTGCATAAACCCAGAAATTCTTTCCCTATGAGAGAGGAAAATGAATTTGAAGAGACAGGTATCAGTCTCCAAAAGGACTGATGTGGCTTACTGTTTTGCTGAGAATTTCAAAGGTTCAAATTGTAATGCAGCCTACAGTAGTTAAATTTGAATAAGCTAGCTCCATTAAGCCTGTATGTTTTTCTAGTGATAATGAAAATTTTACAAAATATTGGTCCTTTGGTAGTTGACTTCACTTTTGAAAACAGACAAAAGTAATTAGATATTGAGTCTGGTGAAAATGTAAGTGATCAAGCCGAGTCGAGTGATTCTGCTGTATATCAAAATTTCAAAATGCAAATTTAAAATTTAGTGCGTGCTACCAAATCTCATTGGAAAATGAGATTTTATTAGTGGAGACAAATAATTTTGGAAAGACTTTATCATTCTAGCTGTTCAGTTTATGAAATGAGTAGGAAAAACTTAATCCCATAGCTGATTTACCCAGTTGTTCTTTTAGCACTTGTTATACCTTCAAATTTATATGTCTTGAGATATACTATTCAGATTATTCTTTAGAAATCTATCCCATCTGGAAGGGATGGGGCTAGTATGCTTTTTAGTATGCAAATTCCCTATTTCTGTGAAGTCATTGTTCACAAAAAACATATTACTTAAATTTGAAAGTTTTTTTATATAAAAGTAAAATTTAGGAATAAGAAATATGTAATCAGTCACCCCCAGAAAGGTCCCAGTGGGTGATGTTATCCTCCCTGTGTCCATGTGTTCTCAATGTTCAACTCCCACTTATGAGTGAGAACATGTGGTGTTTGGAGGGATACCATTAGGAGAAATACCTAATGTAGTTGATGAATTGATGGGTGCAGCAAACCACCATGACACATGTATACCTATGTAACAAACCTGCATGTTCTGCACGTGTACCCTAGAACTTAAAGTATGATTTTAAAATTTAAAAAAAAAACACTGTCTCACTCTGTTGCCCAGGCTGGCATGCAGTGGCACAATCATAATCATAGCTCACTGCAGCCTGAAATTCCTGAGCCCAGTGAGCCTCCTGCCTCAGCCTCCTGAGTAGTTGAGATTCTAGGAGCAATCCACTGTGCCTGGCGAGGGAGAACTTTTTTAGGATGGGAGGTATTTGAGCAGGTTTTGATACAGGAAAAGGAATGCAGATACACTAAGGGAAAGGGAGATAAAAGTTGGAGTCCAACTCGGGAGGAGGTGGGGAGCGGGGAGTGGGAGCAGTGGAGGGCTCTCTGGGAGGAGGGATGGGGAGACTTGAACAGGAGAACAGAGGTGGCTCATCCTCTCTCCTCTTCTTCCTTCCGAAAAGGAAGGACAGCCTAAAGCCAGGGAGTGGGTCAATAAGGGTAGTGTCTCTCTGCAAGGACCAGGGCAAGGGTCCAAAACAGGGACACACAGCCCAGCCCAGTCCTGCGTCATGACTGGGGGACATGGGGAGGCATAAAGAGAGACCCCCCCATAGTCAGAAGAAAAAGAAAAGAAATATGGAATTAGCCAAAGCAGGAAGATCTCTAGAAATTCAGCCTGGGCAACATAGCAAGACCTTGTCTCTACAAAAAAAAAAAAAAAAAAAAAAAAAAAATGCCAAACATGGTGTTGCAAACCTGTAGTCATAGTTACTACTCAGAAGGCTGAGGCAGGAAAATTGCTTGAGCCCAAGAATTTTAAGTTAACAGTGACCCATGATCACACCACTACACTCTGACCTGGGCAACAGAGCAAGACCATCTGTCTTAAAAAAAAAAATATGGAATTATACAGTGATACAAAATACGGAATTGCATTCTGGTTTCCATCATTGGTAATAATCGCATACTTTATTTCTTAGTCACTTTATTTCTTACTTTATAAAAGGATAATATATTGGAAGAAATGGAAAGTTTTTCGTTAATACTTGAGAAAAACAGCGGTTCAGTGACCTCCAGAGTAGCAAATATGATGAGTGGTAGAATAGGAATTGAAACGCAAATCTCCTTAATTCTTAGTCTTTATGTTCTAATTGCTCATCAAGCGTGTAGCCTTTCTGTTACATATATCTGTTTTTTCACTTGTCCCCTTACCTATATCCTTTGTTGTCTAATAGCTTTTGAACCTTCCCTTTCATGTCACCTATGTAGAGATGAGGACTATCAAAATTAGTAATTCTTCCTCTATGTCTTATGATCCAGGAAAATGAAAAGAAAGTATTTATTTGTAGGTAGCCAAGAACTCCTAAGTTCCAAAAGAATCAGGATACTGCCCATGTTGTTATAAGGTCACCACTTTGTATTTGCAGATCAAGATTCTACTAATTATTTTCCTTGTTCTTCAATACTAAGGAAATTTAGATATTATGAAAAAAAGTCATTTTAGGCAAAAGGCAAGCAGCATAACCCTGGGACATTGAAATCAACTGTTTGGATTAAAATCTTGCCTCTGCTGTGAGTTACTGTGTGACCTTGAGCAAATTAATATCTGTGTACCTAAACTGCAAAAGTACTATTTCAGCAGGGCATTGTAAGGATCAAGTGAGATAATGAACATAATGTTTTAATATAGTACCTGATACATAGTAAGTGCATAATAAATATTAGCTATTAATATTATTTAATATCAAATATGGGAATTTCTTTCCAATAGGTACTTTGCAAGATTATCAACATGAAGATAAAGTTGTTCATGAACTGTAGGGGTAAGCTTTCAGAAGCCCCTTTAGAGAGGTGAGTCTGAGTGAACAAAATTTCATTTTGAAAAAATTGTAAATGCTGAGAAGAAAAAAATAATAATTGTTGCTGGAGCTATTTTTTTTTTTCTTCACAAGATGCTTCACAGAAATATGTCAGAAGATCAGGCTGTTTATTAACTGACATAAAATTGATATAAAAATTATAAATAACCTAACTCAGTAAAGTGACCTAATTACAGAGTTTATATGGACTTTTATTTATTCATAGGTATTTTTAGAAATATGATTTAGGAATACCTATTTAGAAATATTTCAATGAGAAATAAGGTGGAATTAAACCATTTTTAGTTTAGCGGAATTATCAAAATGATCTTTAATACATCATCACATTTACTATTTGGGGGCATTAGGATACAATTAGTTTGGAATAATTTGCCAGGGGTACAAAAAATGTTGTTTATCATTATATACAGATATTCCTCATAATACTGTCCTGTTGAAATAACATTCCCTCTCAAGAGGGAACAAAAATATACCCTTTCTTTTCTTTGTGGATCAGAATCACTGTCATTCTTATTGATAGGAATATTCAATTATCCTTCATGTGTCATTGGGTAGAAAACAGGGTATGTACCATTGTACTAGTATTGCTTTTTAAGACTTGTTAATGTGCTCATCACTAAACAAAAGATATATGCTTACACAAGACAGAAAGGTGGCATTCTGTTAATTCCTTGTTTACTTTTCAAATTGTATTTGTTGACATACTGTAGATTGTTGCCTTGAGCAGAACTTTTTTATTTTGTTTTGAGACAGGTCTCACTCCCATTGCCCAGGCTGGAGTGCAGTGGCGCCATCACGACTCACTGCAGGCTCGACATCTCGGGCTCAGGGATTCTCCCACCTCAGCCTCCTGAGTAGCTGGGACTATAGGTGCATGCGACCGTGCACAGTTAATTTTTTGTATTTTTGTAGAGACGTGGTCTTGGCATGTTCTCCAGGCTGGGCTTGATATCCTGGACTCAAGAAATCCACCTGCCTTGCCCTCCCAAAATGCTAGGATTGTAGGCATGAGCCACTGTGCCCAACCAGAGCAGACATTTTAAACATAAGTATTTTTAATAGCAGGAAAGCAATACAATGGAAAATGTGGGAAATTTAAATGAAAGTTTAGGACTTAACTCATTGTCCCCCAAGAGTCTTGTCCATATATCTCATTCAGTTTTTATGCTTCTCATTTATCTTTTGTGTTTTAAGTTTTATCACATGCCTTTTTACATCTGAACAAAAACTTTAAAATTTTTGGCTACTAATTGAAAGTTTTGTTAATTCCATGAGTACAGAATTTTTATTCACAGGAGTAGGGATCCTCTCCACAGTATCTCTGTAAAACATCACAATATATAATAAAG
This sequence comes from Sapajus apella, assembly GCF_009761245.1. Taxonomy (NCBI): domain Eukaryota; kingdom Metazoa; phylum Chordata; class Mammalia; order Primates; family Cebidae; genus Sapajus; species Sapajus apella. The sequence goes on along the minus strand of NW_022436949.1, from coordinate 41,627,888 downwards.
AGTGGGATTATTGAATATATAAGCAAGCATAATCTACTGGGAGGGAAAGAATTGACTTTTCTAGATAAAATAATGTACTAGAGTATACAGTTACTATTTTTTAAAATAGTAGTTCAACATAATCTTATTTACTCAGTAGCATGTATCAAAGCAATCTAGCTTACATATTATTCCCAGCCCTTTCCTTTTAATAAATATATTCTCCTCAGAGATGAGACAGGTTAACAGCAGGAATTCCCTCAACTCCTTACTCTAACTGCTGTACTTCCTCAGCCTTCCAAAGAATGGGGGATCTTTCTTCTTTTTTATGTGAACATTCTCTGTCTGTTTTGATCTCTTGCTTTCCTGTTTGTTCTGGATGCTTGCTATATCACGTATTCTCTCTTTTGGATCTTTAATCTCTGTACTAGCTTTTCTCCTTCAGTCCTTAAAGTTATTCAGTTTTTTAAAAAGTTGCTCCCTTAACTTCCTCTCCTCTAGAGTCCTTTTTTCCCCATCTTCTTTACTCCTTCTCATCTAAATATCTTCAAAGAGTGCTCAGACTCCATCTTCATCTCGCATTCACTTACCTTCCACTGCAGTTTGTCTTTAACTTCCTCTTTGCCATTGAAAAATCGTATTTACTAAATTGTAAAGAAATTGCTACTTTCAACATTCACAGAATACTTTTTCTTTGATATTCCCATTTCAGCAAGAACTTGTTTTGTACATTTACTTCATGACTGTGTTCTCTCCAGTTTCTCCTCTTTTTATTTTCTTTGCCAACCTGCATAACATGACTCCCAGTGATCGCTACCACCTGGAACTCATACTCTGTAAGTTCTCCTGGAGCGAGGGCTGGACCTAGTGATTTGCCTCTCATAAAACTAAGTATGGTAAAAGTGATGGAATTTCCCTTCTGCAATTAGGTTATGAAAGACTGTGAACTATGACTTTTGTCTTGCTGACATTCTGTCTCTCTGGCTCTTCTCTGTGCTTCTCTTTTGAAGCATGTTGGAGATGCCCTTTTGGGAAGTAACTGAGAGAACTCTGCAGACAACTACTAGCAAGGACCTACGGCCCTCATTCAGACAGCCCTTGAGGAACTAGATGAAACTGGAAGTAGATCCTACCCCTTGTTGAACCTTGATAGAACTACAGCACAGCTGACACCTTGACTGCAGTCTCAACTAGCCTTGATAGCATAACGTAATAATTCTGATGCACAATATTGAAGAATGAAGTTAAAATATAGCAAAACTGAAGTCTAAAAGTGCTGTTAAGCAGTTGTTTTCAGCTTAATCCTGTTTGGTTTTAGTTGAGCTTTTAAAAGTGGTACTAGAATTTCAGCTTGAATTTTACTTGTTTCTTAAAAGTTAATAAAATAGCTGAAAAATAGACCATGGCCGTATTTGAAGGAGGATGCATACAAATCATAATACAATAACAGACCATAAACTACTAGAACCTGCATAAGTCAGGTATATCTTAAAAGGATGCTAATCATGTTTATTAAGGAATGACAATGGAATTATAAGTTAACAATGGTAGATAATATACATAGCCTTATAATAGATAGTAGTGTCAACAAAATAATGATTGTCTATTTCTTACAAGCACTAACTCTTCTGCAGTATAGTGTGTTTTAATCTTTTTGATTGAAGACTTCTGGTCAGATCATTAAGCCATTTTCAATTTTAAAATATTTTAGAAGAATCTCAGTTTGGGTCACAGTATGTCTTTTTATGTTTTATTAACAGCTTTTACCGATTTGTTCTGGAACCAGAACTGATGTCAGGGGCTAATGACGCTTCTTCTCTTGGACCAGTGGCAAAATTCCTGGATATTCCTGAATCACCCCTCCTAACCCTCAACATGATTACTCCAGAAGGCTGGTTGGTTGAAACAGTACACAGCAACTGTGACCTTGATAATATTCACTTAAAGGATGTAAGTTATGTATAGTCATATAGAGAAACAGAATAAATTCTTATCAGCTATTACAGTTGTAGCAAGTGAGCAGTCATACTATAGATGCTTACTAGAATCTTCTTTTTTATAATTCTGGGTCCTGATCCAATGTTTCCTCTGATTTTTAAGTTTTTCTAATTTCCAAATTCAGCTTCTCTAGTCTTTCAAATTCCTAGATGTCTTTATCTTTTTTTTTTTTTTTCCCTTTTTGCCTCAGATTTCTAGCTTACAAAGGCAATTCACTAAGATGAGCAATGTAAACAAATATGGAGAGGGACACTTGGCAACTTAGTACAACACCAATAAGTACTTACTTTGCTCTTCAAGTTTAGTTTTTAAGTCAGAGAGCAAGTTTTATCCAAAACTGTTTCGTTGTTGTTGGGTTGTTGTTGTGTTTTTTTTTTTTTTTTTTTTTTGGCCTCACAGCACATAGCCAGAGAAAATAGTCCTAACTAGATTAGGATAGAAAGTAGGAAACAAAATTTGCTGGTATACTGCAGGCCAGGTTACCTGCTTCTCATCACCCACCATATAACCCTTGTCTAGTGAGTAGTCAGGCTTCCCTTTCTCAGCTATAGTAATTCGCAGCACAAAAAGAGAGTGTTTTAAAATAAACTGAGTCTTTCAAACATTGAATTTAGAATGAGAAAAGGAATTCAGAAACCACAGTAAAAAGGGAATCATTTTAGAAGAGTTTACCTAAGATGTGTGTTAGTCCAGTTTCACACTGCTATAAAGTACTATCTGAGACTGGGTGTTTTATAAAGAAAAGAGGTTTAATTAACTTACAGTTTCACATGGCTAGGGAGGCCTCCAGAAACTCATAATCATGGCATCATGGCAGAAGGGGAAGCAAGGCACGTCTTACATGGCAACAGAAGTGTGAGGGAGTGTCACACACTTTTACACTGTCAGACCTCATAAACACTCACTATCATGAGAACAGCAAGAGGGAATCTGCCCCCATGATCCAGTCGCCTCCCACTAGGCCCTTCCCCTGACACATGAGGATTACAATTAGACGTGAGATTTGGGTAAGTACACAGAGCCAAAACATATCACTTGGTATCCAAAAAATGAGGAAAAAATACTGCCTTCTCCTCATTGTCCTCCCTCTGACCTTTTTCCAGCTCTTGGTGTCTGATACCTCCTGTAGAACATAACCATTGCCTTGACTAAAGCATAAACATTTACTTGTAATAATTTGGTTAAGATTGTTTATTATGTTTGTTTCTCATGTGTCTTAACGTATTACCTTTTGCCTAAAGATTTTCCTTCTAGGAAAATTTATTTTGATCCACTCATACATGGATTCTGTGGGATCCTAAATAACTTTTCTGTAACGTACTCCCCATCACTCCCAACTAGACCCACCTAAAAAATAATCGAAAACTCAGTCATAGCCATCATCTTATGTCCTTTAAATCTAGAGAAAAGGCAGCAAACTAATAGCATTAATCAGAAAAAGTTAACAAATGAATGTTACAAGAAGTGGGGAAAAAATTACTGTTTTTTCCCTGATCGGTCAGATCTCTTAACGGAGTCTAGAATTCTTCATGAAAAGAACGTACCAATGTACTCAATAAGGTAACTTTTAAACACCTTATCCAAAAGTGTGAAGTGTTTGTAGTAGGAGAAATTGGTACAGCTTAGAAAAGATTTGAAATCAGTCTGCTGGTGCAAAGTTCAGCAGCTATTCAAAAGCTGATGGAGATTAAAACTTTTTTTGTGTGTGTGGTGAGTGTCAAATCTAATAGTGTCTTTTTAGAAGCTGTTCGGATAAACACTAGCTCTAACTCTGAAGTTAGACGACTAAGATGAATGAAAATTTTCTGTGTCTTCATAATTTATGTGAATAAACAGAAGGAGATTATAAATTCTAGCATCTGTAAAAGTTAACCACCCCTCAGGCTCATCTTTTTCATTGTGTGCCATACACTCTTAAAATATTCTGCAACCATCCTGGAAAAATAACAAAGGCATTTGCTACAGTAGTTAAAGGGGAAAAGTATGTACATCCTGGCAAAAATGAGACTAATAATGAGAGATTTACCATCATACACTAACCTGTGCAAACATTCCTGGGTACACCTAATTCCCAAACACTATACAAACACCTGGAAGAAACTTGATCTGGAAAAATTCTCCCTTAGCAGGACTTTGTTCACATGATTGTCCATACAATGACTTTACTGCACAACCAGCATTAATTTCATAATTAAAGGCGACAAAAGTGATTAAGAAAGCTAAAAGTGAGAGTTACTTTTACCGGGAGTTCACATATTGCTCTTCTCAGCACTTATTGTTAGAACTGCATCCAAAGACTCTCTAATTATATTTTATCACAGTATATATCTGAAAGATATCAAAATACCTAGAACAACAATAGTGGTTGACCAAGGAAAGAGAAAGTGCAATAAATAAAAGATTGCTAATGGGAAATAGGATGTGGCTATGTTAAAAAGAATGCACAGAAAAATGCATTAACCCTTCTGAAATAAATAATTTTGAAATCACTTTTATTGATATTTATTGATATATTCATACCAATATAATTGTGAAAGAATTTATTTTCAGAGATATGGTAGAGGTATAATAATACTATATTATGAATTAGATGAACACACAGTTCATCTTAGGCTCAGTTTACTCTCTCAGTGCATAACATATGAATTTTCTATCTCAAACGATCAAATACTTATAAAATTTGGGGAAAGTTCACATTTGTAGTGAAGAGTTCTGTCTCCTCTGTAAAACTTAGCAATTTAAAACAAAACAAACTTGGAAATTTGTATACCAGAAGACTTTGCTATAGAAGTCCCTTTATTCAAAAGGAAATGTTCTGAGATAGCCCCTACCCAATCAGTGGATACCTGAAACCATACATAGTACCTAACCTTATATACACTGTTTTGTTTTTTCATATATGTACCTACCTATGATAAGATTTAATTCATAAATTGGGCACAGTAGAGATTAACCTTAGTAACTAATAATAAATAGAACAATTATAAAAATAGGTCTTCATCCTCTACTCTTGTGCTTTTGGGTCACTAAGTGAAATAAGGGTTCCTTGAACACAAGCACTATCATGCAAGATTGTATTACAATACTCAGAACAGTGCACAGTTTAAAATGTATGAATTGTTTATTTCTGGAATTTTTCACTTAATATTTTTGGATCATGGTTGACTGAGGGTAACTGAAACTGCACAAAGAAAAACCACAGATAAAGGGAGACTACCATACCTTATATGCCTCAAACTACTTAATCATCTAAAACTAATTCGTTACTTTCACTTTTCCGTGGATTTTTGCCCATTCAGAGTTCTGAATAGTTTCTCAAAGTTCAGATTGCACCAAAGTCATTAAGTTTAGCCTTCACATGCCTTAAGATGCACGAAGAGATGTACTATCATTTATCCATCTCCACTATCAGATATCTTGTCAGAGTTCAGATCACAGATCAAGATATATATTATAACTTTGCTAATAATAACTTGGGAAAATGTGTCTGCAGTTGCACAAAATCATGTTCAAGAGCAACAAAAATACTAAACATATTTACAGATAATTGTTAACAAACTCAAATGCTAATCTTTATAATTAAACCTAACCTTTTTTTAAAGGAAGACACTTAGGTATTGAGCCACAGAAGAACAATACAATTAATATCCTTTTAGAAAACTTAGTATGTTCTCAAAGTTACATTTGAAAGGTATTAAATTTATGTCCGGTATCAACAATATTTAGAATAGAAAATAAAAATATAAAGGGAAGATTAAAACATAAGGATCAAAAAAGATCACTAACTCATATTTTTGCTAAAAATGAGCTTTGTAGCTTGGCATGGTGGCTCATGCCTATAATCTCAACACTTTGGGAGGCCGAGGCACACAGATCACTTGAGGTCAGGAGTTCGAGACCAGCCTGGCCAACATGGTAAAACTCCATCTCTACTAAAAATACAAAAAAAATTATCTGGGAGTGTTGATCTGTGCCTGTAATCCCAACTACTTGGGAGGCTGAGGTGGGAGAGTTACTGTTTGTTCTTAAAAGCAGTACAATAAGAATAGAAATCAAGAAAGAAATGCTGTAAACAAATATTGTAATTATTTCTGAGACAATTACAGTGCAGGAAAAACAACTATACAATACAGAATATATCCAAATACTCTGTATTCTAAACACACTAAACAATAGTGTTGAAAACCTAATATGGTGAAATAAGATTAGATATATGTAACATCACTGATTTTAGTTAACAGAATTTTCAAACTGTAAAAATCACTGTTTTACTTATTCTCATGTTTGGTTATGTTATTCATGTAAAGTAGAGAAAAAGCTTTATCTTGAAAATATTTATTATAACATTTGCAGTAGAGAAAAATCCAGAAACAACTGGAATGTTCAGCCATTTAAAAATGTTTATAGAGACAGAGACATGTTCTTAGAAAACCATGTTTAATGAAAAAGCAGATTACTTTCTTACAAAAATGTGTATAAAGACAAGAAATAGAAATCAGTGTGTTGACATTTATATCAATGTTTATTCTGTGCTTTCTGTTTTTTCTTCTTTCCACTTGGGAAATGGAATATTGTATTGATTTTTTAATTAACTTTAAAAATGAATTTCATTAATTTATAATTAGTTGATTATAGACATTAATGTTTTTTAATTACAAGAAGGCCAATAGATAGTAAGTTAGCTTTCTTGCCAAGTCTAAAGTGGGAGCTTCAGGACAACAGCAAACTGAAGCAGATTCTTTAAGTAATTCCCCATCTAAATCTCATGTTCACATCTTTCCTGCTTGGTTATATTGGTGCATATATCATGAGGTTCAGGTAAAGCTGATGTCATGAAAAAGAAAACGTTTATCTTAAGCTTTTTGTCTTGAAGAAATCAATTCAACTCATAAATTCACTCATGTGTAAAAGAAGGACTTGAAGTTACCCACCGAAATACATTGGCCAGTATTAAAAAATCACATGTATTTATTTCAAAATTTTGTATTATGAGTTTTACTAACACCAAAACAATGACACACTTTCTCCACAGACTGAGAAAACTGTTACTGCAGAATATGAACTAGAATACTTACTACTTGAAGGACATTGCTTTGATAAAATGACAGAACAGCCTCCTCAGGGTCTGCAGTTTACACTAGGCACAAAAAATAAACCTGTTGTGGTTGATACAACAGTGATGGCCAATCTTGTAAGTAGTATTTAATTGATGATATTTAATTTGATGTTGTGATGAAATTCTCTGTTTTCCTAATAGTAAAATGAAATAATCTTTATTCTGCTATTGCTGAACAGTTTGCCGAAAACATAATTGAATCTTTGAAGAAGTTAAATAAAAATAGGGAAAATCATACTTTCATAATATTATTTTAACAGGTTATTGTAAAATCTCTTTACTTGAAATTTATTTATAGAATTTATTCATTCTACAATTAATACTTTCTTGGATTATTCATGTATTCATGAACAATTAGATGATTTTTAGTCATATTACTCAATTATTTTTTTTTCTCATTTTAAAAGGGATATTTTCAATTAAAAGCAAACCCAGGTGCTTGGATACTGAGGTTATGCCAAGGAAAATCTGAAGATATTTATCAAATAGTTGGGTGAGTTATGTAGACTGCTTTTACATTTTTAAACATAAACATTTTAGTGTAAATCAACCAAGATCATCAAAACAACAATTAAAATGTTAAGACTGGCCTGGCGCAGTGGCTCACACCTGTAATCCCAACAGTTTGGTAGGCCAAGTCAGACAGATCACTGGAGGCCAGGAGTTCGAGACCAGCCTGGCCAGCATGGCAAAACCCCGTCTCTACTACAAATACAAATATTTGCCAGGTGTGGTGGCACACACCTATAATTTCAGCTATTTGGGAGGCTGAGGCCCAAGAATTTCTTGAACCCAGGAGGCAGAGGTTGCAGTGAGCAGAGATTGTACCACTGCATTCCAGTCTGGGCCAGAGAGCAAGTCTCTGTCTTTAAAAAAAAAAAAAAAAAAAAAACTGGGTTAGGTCCATCAACAAGATAGGACATTCCAGTGCTCGTACCCATGCAGAAACATCAATTTGAATAACTATCCACTTCACCCATGAAACCACCTTAATAAAAACAAAGGAACCAGGCGAGCTATTACAACACTGCAGTATAGCACAGAAATAAGAAAGACACATTCAAGAGTGTAGGAAGGATAGTTTTACATTACATGCATCACTCCTCCCTCAACCCAATACAGTACAGCTGGAGAGAGATACCCACTTGGGGGAAGGAGAGGGAAGTGAGCACCAGACTTTGCCTTGGACCCCAAAACCATGTTCACCCAAGTAAAACGCAGTTCCAGGTAGGCCCCCACAGCCCCAACTTAATGCTGGTACCAGAAGGCTGAGCTGCCAGATCCCGCAGCCCCAGGCTGTTGCCCAACTCCAGTGGCAGGCCAGCCGCCACAAATTCAGGCTCTTAGACTTTTCCCTTTACCAGCATAATTGTTATATTGATCATTTAATGACAATATATTATACATTATATCTTATATAACAAAACCATTATCCCTGGGTTATATTCAATTTGGAATTCGTTTTTTGCACAAAAATTTTCCTGGTCATTAGTGAGCCGTAGTAGAAAGCAGGGATCATCACACTTTTTTGGTAAGGAGCCAAAAATATTTAATGTTCATTTGAGAGCACATATGGTCTCTGTCAAAAGTCTTTTTTAACAATCATTTTTAAATGTAAAAATTATTTTTAGCTTAGGACCATTAAAAAAAATAGACCACAAATCTGATTTGACTCACTGGCCATAGTTTGCCAACTCTTGATAAAATTTTCTTTATACCCTTAATGAATATCTCTAGATTGCATTTCTTTCAATACTTAGCACCTTTTATTATACCACACATTGTGCTCAACAAAGATAATATAGGAGTAGGGGTTATTGTATCTTTTTTTCCCCTTTATTTTATACTTTGTGTAGCTTATAGTGTCAGTTAATAAATGTGCTTAATGGTTTATGCACACAGAGGTATGAAAGGCAGCTGGATGTGTATGTTTACTGTGTGCCTTTCATGGGACACTTCTTTTACCTAGTGGATAATCTAATGCATGGTTGTCTGATCCCAGACCCAGGTTCTGTCATGCAGAAAACTTTTTTTATATACTGACAGATGCCCATGTGGCTCTTGTGTGACCCATGTCCACTTTATGCTTCCTGACCATTGCAGTGACACAGGGAACCCAACCTTGTGTTCTCCCCAGCATCCTAGAGAAACCCCTGTCTGGGGTAGTCCCTGGTTCTTCCAATGGGTGGTACAAATTTCATACACCATCACAATGGGAAATAAGTTCAAAGATCTATTACTTACAAATCCTGGGCAGGGAGGGCACCATCTCTATGTCACATCAGGCAAGAGTGAAGAGGAGTCAGGTAGAGAGAAAGAACACACATGCAACTAGCAATATATACAAGGAAATAGATCGTGGGTCATTTTTGATCTGTTCGAAAGGAAGCCAGGACAGCAGATGCCCAGTTTGCTAGGCAGGAAGGGTGCCTCTAAGCTCTTATCTTTGGCTATCACCCATACCCTTTTGGGTATGATGTTCTAATGCCTCGGCAGCAACTTATGTTACCTTGCTGTGTCATTCCTATTACAAATGCACAGTTTCTACCCTCCCACAACTCATTCCAGTAGAAAAGACAGTCAAGAAAATGAGTGACTATTACATGTTCTAAGTGCTATAAAAGAGTGCTGTGATAGTATAGAAAATGAGCAAAGTAGACTGTAACGTTTATATTGACCCTTATAAAAGCCATGGTTTCAAGGCATAATTTTAAGAAGGATTCATGCTTTGTTTCAGCTCTTTAAATTTTGTGCAAACTGCATTGTCAGGAACTCGGCATTTCTTTATTTGCTCCTACTGTTTCACCATTGTACCTTGCAAAGGGAAAGCCATTTATGTAAATTGTGATTCAAATCCCCTCTGTATCACCAACCATCTGTATGATCTTGTATAAGTTTCTTTGCTCTTTGTAGTCTTTATTTCCTCATTACAAAAGGGAATAATCCTAACTCTGTTGTGGGATTTTGCTAAGGACTCAATGAGAAAATCATCATAGAATGTTGAGTAAATGTCCATATCCTCTCCACTTAATCCTTCTTTACAAATACAGTTATACAACAGTACATGTATTATGTAGAACTAAAATTATACATGATTTAGGTTCTATTTTATCTTCTTTACTATTTCTATTATACACAGTTCATAAAGATGTTTTAGAAAGAAACTAGTTCTTGATGTTGTATTTGAAGTACCACTAACATATTAGTGAAATTGTTTTTTCTCATTCACAGACAACTTTCAGCAATAGAAATAACTTACAAATTTGTTTATGTTACTTACAAACAATAAAACTATATGCTTAGTCATCATTTAATTCCACATATGATTAAATGTCACTAGCTATCCAAGAGGGAAAAAAACAAATATTGTTACTATATAATAAAATGTCTTTGAAAGTAAAGTACCAGTAATGAAAACAAGGTCAATATAAAATATGACAAAAATGGATGTTCTGTTTATCCTAATTTACATTTTAATTCTAATTGATACTACCTTTATAATTAGAAAAAATTCCTGAAACATGCTAAAAATCTAAGCTAAAATAATATCTATATGAGTTTCTAAGTTCAGATTTTAAAACCATGACTAAATTATATTTTTTAATTTGGCTTTCCACTTCAGAGTGTGTACTTTCTGTGTCTGTCAATCTTGTTGTAATCTTTAACTGCAGATTATTTGTGTGTACTCAGCGTTGGCTGTTACTTACCTTGAATATAAAAAGTCTCAAAATTATTCTCTTTTACTTCTTTTTAGTTCTACCAAAATTAGACAAATGCTGCTCAGAGTTTCCTAATTAATTGTAGAGAATGTTAAATACTTTATGCACCTTCAATGCCAAATTATTGTGCTAGACTTTTCGCTTGAAATCTTTAGAAAAATTTTTTCTGCCAGAGTAATACTTGTAATTAATTTTAGTTTGGTAGCTTTGAGGCTGAACTGTATCTCCTGTTTTATATAGGAGGAAGGAGATGTCAAACAAGCCTTTCCGTTTCTTCTCCACAGGTACTTGAGCTGGTCCACTGTAACTTTGCTTGCTCTGCAGTAGTTAAAACTAACTCTCTGTGGACTCTTCAAAGTTCTCTATTGCTGCACCTCACCCTCCTTTAGTTCCCTGGTTCTGTTGGCGCATCTCTATTTCCACTGGCTGCTTCTGACAACATTCTTAATCCCTGAGCCTCCAGTGCTACACCACCAGCCGGTTTTGACTGAGGTCTCCTCATACCTCCTGGTTGCCATGTTGGCAGGACACATGACTACCCAGTGGTAACAGCAAAACCAAATGCTGTCCTTCTTGGCTGCATCTGATCTGTGGATATACTTACACATCAGTTGCCCAACAAACTGTAGTTCAGGCCAGTTGCAGAGGTAGTAAGCACTCTCCTGACTCCTCAGTTAAAGCAATAAATCAGTTCTCAAATATTCAGTCCTGCTTCATGATATACTTTTAACTTTCCCAGACATGAATCAGATACGAGTCCTCTGTGCATCCCATGTTCAGAATATGTATTGCAAAGTGCTTTCTCCTTAAAGTGTCTACCTTATTGAGTTTGGAATGAGAAGGCAATGCTCTTCCCCTCCCATCCCCACAGGGTGTAGTGATGGAGACTCATAATCTGGCAACAGCTCTCTGTAAGGAAACTTTTCTGCCTTCATCTCACATAACCCCTTCTGTGAACATTTTTATATGCTTAATCTCTCTAAGGGGCAATCTGCATATTGTGGGGGTATTGAGAATGGATGGCTATTCATACTCACTTCAGTGTCTAGTAGCTATCTTGTTGGTGTTTCAGCGGAAGCATCTAACATCCTTTTACCCCTACCCCCAATATTCTGTTTAGTTCTGTACTATCATATTACCATTAGTTAAATGTAAATTTTAATGAATTTACTATTGATCACAGTTTTTATATGTCTTTTACTTTTCACATTCTTTTTTTGTTTAGATGGTGTCTTAGGGCATTTTTTTGCTGCTGTAACAGAATATCTGTGACTGGGCAATTTATAACAAACAGAAATTTACTGGTTCACAGATCTGGAAGGTTGGAATTCCAAGACTGAGGGGCAGCATCTGACAGAAGTGTTCTTGCTGCATTATCCTGTGGCAGAAAACAGAAGGATAAGAGAGAGCAAAAGAGAGCTAAACTTGCCCTTTTATAATAGCACCAGTTCCACCCAATGAGGGTGGAGCCTCATCACCTAATCACCTATTAAGGGACCCATCGATCTTTTTTTTTTTTAATATATATATTTTATTGCATTTTAGGTTCTGGGGTACATGCAGGATTGTTGCATAGGTGCCTACATGGCAATGTGGTTTGCTGCCTCCATCCTCTCGTCACCTATATCTGGCATTTCTCCCCATGTTATCCCTCCCCAGCCTTCGTACTCCCCGCTGTCCCTCCCCTGTCCCCACCACAACAGACCCCAGTGTGTGATGCTCGCCTCCCTGTGTCCATGTGTTCTCATTGTTCAACACCCACCTATGAGTGAGAACATGCAGTGTTTGAATTTCTGTTCTTGTGTTAGTTTGCTGAGAATGATGGTTTCCAGATTCATCCATGTCCCTACAAAGGACATGAACTCATTGTTTTTTATGGCTGCATAGTATTCCATGGTGTATGTGTACCACATTTTCCCTGTCCAGTCTATCATCGATAGGTATTTGGGTTGGTTCCAGGTCTTTGCTATTGTAAACAGTGCCACAGTGAACATATGTGTGCATGTGTCTTTATAATAGAACAATTTATAATCCTTTGGATATATGCCCAGTAATGAGATTGCTGGGTCAAATGGAATTTCTATTTCTAGGTCCTCGGGGAATCTCCACACTGTCTTCCACAATGGTTGAACTAATTTACACTCCAACCAACAGTGTAAAAGTGTTCCTGTTTCTCTACATCCTCTCCAGCATCTGTTGTCTCCAGATTTTTTAATGATCGGCATTCTAACTGGCATGAGATGGTATCTCAATGTGGTTTTGATTTGCATTTCTCTAATGACCAGTTATGATGAGCATTTTTTCATGTGTTGTTTGGCCTCATAAATGTCTTCTTTAAAAAGTGTCTGTTTATATCATTTGCCCACTTTTGAATGGATCTGTTTATTTCTTGTAAATCTGTTTTAGTTCTTTGCAGATTTTGGATGGGTAGATTGCAAAAATTTTTTCCCGTTATGTTGGTTGCCTGCTTACTCTAATGATTGTTTCTTTTGCTGTACAGAAGCTCTGGAGCTTAATGAGATCCCATTTGTCTATTTTGGCTTTTGTTGCCAATGCTTTTGGTGTTTTAGTCTTGAAGTCGTTGCCTATGCCTATGGGACCTATCACTTAATACTGTCACAATGGCAATAAAATTTCAACATGAGTTTTGGAGAGGACATTCAAATCATAGCAAATTTAAATGAGAAAGTATTCAAATTATCAGAGAAGGATTTAACACAAGCAATTGGATGCTTTTACATTATGTTAGGAAGAATTGGAGGAGCAAGCTCTCTAGGAGGGCTGGATCCTAGGAATGCTTGAGAACAAAATCAAGGAAGTGAGCAACCAGAAAGAGCTGCTACTTTCCCGTCATCAGAAATGAGAAAAAGCTAGAAGCTGCTGCCAGCAACATATCAACGAGCCTTTGGTACCCAGAAAGCTAAGCAATTATACACTGTAACACAGATGTAGAAAACCTCAATATCTCCATGACTGTGCTTGACAAAAGAAGCTAGGCAAGCATCAGCACATGGCCTCACTCACTTCTAAATTCCAGATAACATGCAAATGTATCTGTTTAGCAGAAGCTAATTCTCAACCAAAACCTTAGCTTTGTTGAGTAACAACAACAACAAAAACTGGGTGTAGCTTTATAACTCCTGCAGTATATGCTAAAGGTTAGGGTGTTGCCTGCCATATCATAATATACATCACCTTTCCACAAATAATTTTTTTAGAGACATTAGTGGCGTACCCTCAAATGTTTAAAACTTTGAGGTGGTCCTCAAAGGTTTAAAAATTTCTTTTTCAGTTCCGTATGAATTATAACTTTCCTAAGTATTGAATAACAGCATTATAATTTTATTCAGAATGCTTAAAACAAGGCTTCATCATTGCTTCTTACCATTTGGTGTTTTGGATGAAAAATATAAGGCCAATCTGATTAACATTTCTTCTCTGAAAATATAAATGATTTTTTTTTTTAGAATTTCAGGAAACACATGTATAAGTCCTTTTTTATTAGTCATGCTTTCTGACACATAGTGAATTTTTCATTTTGAAGTAAATGGCTTTTACTAAGGTACAGTATTCCCTTGAATCTCATTGAGAATAGGAATTATTTAAATGCTTCCTTTTTTTCTGCATTAATTCCTTATCAATGAAGTCCATTTCCTTCTATTTAGCTTGTTCCCTTCATTTAGGCTGCTCATTTTCCTCATGTATCTAGAGGTTTCAGGTTCTTGGCATTGTTGGTAAAGGTCTGATAGTGCAGTGGTGAAGAGCCAGACTACCTAGGCTCAGTTTGGATCTAGGATAATAATTCTGCTCTCCTCAAAGGATGGTTGTATAGATTAAATGAGTGAGCATCTGTGAAGTGCTTTAAAAAGTGCCTCAAATAGAATGAGAGCTTATCACCATCACTACCTCTGCTACCTGATGTGAGTAGAAAGAGATTTGCTTTAGAATTTGTCTGGGTCTAGCTGTAGTACTGTGCTAGCCGGCTTTATACTCTGGATCTCAGTGGACAGTGGATTAAATGGCTAAAGTTGCAATGCCCTTGAGCAGTGTTTGTGACTATACGCACTTGAAGTTTTTAAGAAATTTGACAGTATTTCTACTATACAAGTTGGAGCCCTTTCTTTCTTTCTTTCTTTCTTTCTATTTTTCTCGTTCTTTCTTTCTTTTTTCTCTCTTTCTCTCTCTTTCTTTCTTTTCTACAAGGTCTCTCTTGCCCAGACTGAAGTTTGATGGCACAATCATGGCTCACTGCAGTCTCCATCTGCCAGACTCAAGCAAGCCTCCTACCTCAGCCTCCTGAGTAGCTGGGACTACAGGCGCTGTCCACCACACCAAGCTAATTTTTCAAAAAATTTTACAGAGACAAGGTCTCACTGTGTTGCCCAGACTGGTCTCAAACACCTGGACTCAAGCGATTCTCCCACCCCAGCCTCCAAAAGTGCCAGGATTACAGGTGTAAGCCATCGCACCTGGCTTCTTTCTGTTTTCAACTGGTGATTGTTGGACAGAGTTCTTTCTGCTACTTTGGTTTAATCCAGGAATTGGGAGTAAGAGAAAGTCAAAGACGTGTTAGTCTTGATAGTGTTAGACTCACCAGGTGTTGATTTTGGAAAAATGTTAAAAGTATATATTATATATAACAACTCAAAAGTAGCTACTAATTTGACATCTGATTGCTTCCCCTTCAACAAAATTCAACTTTATTGTAAATATGATAGAATTTTTCAGTCCATAGTAAAAATAGTTAGAAAAAATAATTATCAAGCACAGTTGTCATATTTGTTTAAGCAGTTTTAAAAATTAGAGAAAAAACTGCATTATATGTAATACAAAATGGAAACACTCAAGTGATGCAGATGGACACTGTAGACACATTTTCAGTCTCGTTAGTTTAAGATGTACTTCAAAGTTTGGCATTTGAAAATGGCTGGTGGATATTAAAAAGTTGTTGGGTAATGTACAACTCCTTTGGTATAGGAAAAACTTACTTTGAAGTCTAAAAATTGTAATTATCATTGCAGTATATCAGGGATATGAAAGATTTTAGTTTTATGATAGCATGGTACATAACAGCAAAGATAAGCCATAATTTGAACTTTCTGAGTGATTGGGTAGTATTGAATTTAATGAGTTGCTTTTGTACAATTTTAAATGTGTACTAAGCTAATATTTATTGGATAATTTTGAAAAATCTGGCATATTGTATCTTAATTGACTGTAAAAAACAGAAAAACGTGATATATGCAGTAGTGATGTTGGACTTAGGTTTATTGCAAAATGAGTTTATTCTGTTATTTATGCCATCATAATTGTATGTCTATTCTTGAATTAATTATGGACACATTTTTCTACTTTCAGGCATGAAGGAACTGACTCTCAAGCAGACCTAGGAGATGTCATTGTCTTATTAAACAGCTTCAAAAGCAAGATCCTGGAAGTAAAAGTATGTGGGGCAGAGCTCTTTATAGGCTCGGTTCTTAAGAATTATCTTCTTTGCTTTTTAATTTATTTATTTTACAATCAACTTTACAATTTTACAACCTAAAATGGTATAATTGAACTCCAGCAGTAAAAAAGGAAGAGGATTAAGTTCAAAATGGAAAACTGAACTGGAAGATAGAAGAATTTTTTTTTACATTATAACTTAACTATATCTACACCTTATGTGTAGCCAAATTACGTTACAAATTGTACTCTAGAGATGAGATCAAGAACAATCACTGAAAAAATTAGTCCTAAAAAGAAAAGGTGATGTTTCTTTTCTTAAGAAGGGAGAGAAAGGGAATTTTTAATGATGGCAGATGTTATTTTTTTGGACCAACCCTCCTGCTTAAAACTAGTTAAAATATTAGATAAAATTTTTTTTAAATCTTAAGAACAATGAGGAACTGATAATAATGAAATAATAAAGATAATAAGGAAACACAAAACGAAACTTAAAGGGAAAATAAGAGTCTAGTGAAATAAGCAAGCACAGAAACTCCTCTTGACCCGAGGAAGCTACTGTTGCCCTGGGAACATTTGTTTGTCCTGTCACAGTTTACCATTTTTATTTAATTAGATGGATTAGGGGTCAAAAATTAGAACCCAGAACCCACATAAAGTATGTACTCTATTAGAAGACTCTCTCTACAATAAACTAGCTATGTTTTCAAGGTAAGGATGAAACATAAAAAATTATTCCTCACACAGTCTTTTAGACCAAGTTTGAGTCACCTAAGTAGGCCAGGGAATCCTGAACGTTGAATTGGTGCTAAAATAGTTCTAGATTGATAGGGTATACAGGTATCTGGAAGAGACACCCATAAATCTCTGGAATAAATTACAGTAGCCTAAGCTGCAAATCAAATTTTTCTAGTGTAAAGACCAACTCATGGTCAAAGTTAACCAAATACACAAAACCAGCAGAAAAAGAAAACACACACACAGAGACTCAAGATATTAGAATGATTGGAATAGCCTCTGAAACAGCTGTACTTTGCTTAAAGAAATTAAAGATGAGTTTAAAAATAATTGCAGGAAACAAGAAACTATAAAACATGTACATCAGATTTTTTTTAAAATTAGAACTTTGGAAACTGAGTAATACAATACCAAAATTAATCATTCAATAGATAGCTTTAACATGCCTTCAGAGAAAATTAGCCAGTTAGAATGGCGATCATTAAAAAATCTGGAGACAACAGATGCTGCAGAGGATGTGGAGAAACAGGAACACTTTTACACTGTTCGTGGGAGTGTAAATTAGTTCAACCATTGTGGAAGACAGTGTGGCTATTCCTCAAGGACCTAGAAATAGAAATTCCAGTTGACCCAGCAATCCCATTACTGGGCATATATCCAAAGGATTATAAATCGTTCTACTATAAGGACACATGCACACGAATGTTCATTGCAGCACTGTTTACAATAGCAAAGACCTGGAACCAACCCAAATGCCCATCAATGATAGACTGGACAGGGAAAATGTGGCACATATACACCATGGAATACCATGCAGCCATCAAAATCGATGAGTTTGTGTCCTTTGTAGGGACATGGATGAACCTGGAAACCATCATTCTTAGCAAACTGACACAAGAACACCACATGTTCTCACTCATAGGCGGGTGTTGAACAATGAGAACACATGGACACTGGGAGGGGAGCATCACACACTGGGGTCTGCCGGGGAAATAGGGAAGGGACAGCAGGGGGTGGGGAGTTGGGGAGAGATAGCATGGGGAGAAATGCCAGATATAGGTGATGGGGAGGAAGGCAGCAAATCACACTGCCATGTGTGTACCTATGCAACAATCTTGCATGTTCTTCACATGTACCCCAAAAGCTAAAATTCAATGAAAACAAAAAACAAATGTTTACAAAGGAACAAATTAAAAAAAAAAAAAAAAGGAAATTACTCACTGTTGTCCTAAGTTTGACCATTTTATATCCCCACCAGCAATTCCTGAGAGTTCCAGTTGTTCCACGATTTCCCTTGCAGTTGATTCTTTAACTTTGTCATTCTAATGAGCGTATAGTGGCGTCTCCTCTGGCTTTAATTTGCATTTCTCTGATGATAAATAATGTTAAGTACTTTTTCATGTGTTTATTTGCCATTCCTATATATTCCTTTGTCAAATTTCTGTTTAATTATTTTTCTACTTTTTATTAATTGTTTTTATTGTTGAATTTTAGGAGGGTTTTTTTTTTTTTTTTTTTCATATTCTGGTTACAAGTTACCCATGCCATCCCTCAAATAAAATATTTTCTCTCATTAAAAGAAAACAGCGAGTTGGGAGATAGGCCTAAAAAAGTGTACCAAATGCAACAGTGACAGAAAAAATGAAAATATAGCATAGAGTATTAAAACACACACACACACACACACACACACACACAATGTGAAAGTCTAAGATTACTAGGAGTGGATTTAAAACTGGCTCTGCCACTCACTAGCTGTGTGACCTTGGACAGATTACTTAATCTCTTTGTCTCATTTCCTCATCTGTAAAACGGGGTTAACAATAGAATCTACTTTATGGGACTGTTATGAAGATAAGATAAAACACTTTATGAATGTTTGTTGGATAAATAAAATTAGTCTAAATAGAATCTCAGAAGATAATCAAAGAATGGGATACAAGTAATACTTGAAGCAATAGTAGCCAAGAATTTTTATGAATTGATGAAAGGTACCAATTACAAATATTCGACAGCCTACCCATACCTAGGTCTTTCAGCAGTTTTTTTCTTTTTGTGTTTTGGGTTTTTTTGAGATGGAGTCTCACTCTGTCTCCCAGCCTGGGGTGCAGTGGCCTGAGATCTTGGCTAACTGCAACCTCCATTTCCCAAATTCAAGTGATCCTCCTGTTTCAGCTTCCCAAGTAACTGGGACTACAGGCATGTGCTACCATGCCTGGCTAATTTTTATGTGTGCATGTATTTTTTGTATTTCTAGTAGAGGCAGGGTTTACTGTGTTGGCCAGGCTGGTCTTGAACTCCTGACCTCAAGTGATCCAACCACCTCAGCCTCTCAAAGTGCTGGGATTACAGGTATGAGCCACCACGCCAGCCACCTTCAGTTTCTTTTCTAATAACACAGTTTTGTCTCCTAACCATCTCTCTCTCTCTCAGAATTACAGTAAAAAGATAGAAAAACAGAGAGGAGAAAAGATAAGCAACATAGAGGATCAGCCCATGAAATCCAGTAGCCTACTAAGAGGAACTCCAGAAAGTACAGAGAAGATGGAGGAGGGAAAGTGTCTAAAGCTGAGAGAGAAAAATGTTCATGTCAAAAGAGTCCACAAATTACCAAGTAGAATGAATGAAAATGGCCCACATAAGATCCTAATAGCTACTAAGAAGAAAAAGTGGGTCACTGCAATATAATGACCCTTAACACTAGCACCAGAATTTCATTTTCAAAATACTTAGATGTTGACAGCAAAACAAAGGTTTCAGTGTTTTGAGGAAAATAATTTAAACCTAAGATTCTATATCTAGCTAAATTCTTAATCAAATGTGAAGGCAAAAAGTTTCTGTAGTGTGAGGACTTTTTCATACCCCTTCTTGAAGACATTTGGCAGTACAATGAAGATGAAGATCAAGAAAGAAGATAGGTAGTTCAAGAAATGGTGAAACTAATCTGTAAACCAATGTAAAGAAAATCTAGAAAGAAACAGTTAATTGTTGAACTTTAAGAAAAATGTCTTCAGGTAAACAAGAATTCCAGACAATTAGATAACATGAGTAACAAACTGAAAAAGATTGTGTCTCTGATAAAGAAGACATATTTGTATACCTCCCCACAAGAAAAAATAAGAACAATGAAATTCCAGGAAAAAGATAGTCCTCTGCTGGTGGAATGTAAGAAAGGACAATTCATCTGAACTAGCAAGAAGTCTTCTAGGAGAGACACAGTGACCATAGGAGGAAACTAACTATTCTGTACTATGCTAAAACTGTAACTGTACAAAGGAAATAGAATTTTAGTAGCTTTTCAGACTCATCAATGGTTAATCTTTACATTGTCATGATAAACACTTTTTACTGATTTTCTTGTTTTTGAATCACTGTAGCAAAATGCAACAGATACATTTATGTTTACTGAACTAACGTAAATGTTATCTATATTTACAAATGCTAAAGTCAAGGTTTAACTAACGTAAGTTGGGAGGTAGAGGGAAAGCATAGAAATAGTGGTGTCCTTGTCTAATACACAGAATATACAAGAGAAACTGTTGGGATTGTGGGAATAAAAAAAAATAAGAGATTTAAATATTATCTAAAGTGACAAAAAAATACTTAGAAGAACTGAAGATAAACATATTACTACCAAAATTTCCAGACAAATAGGGAAAGGGAAGGATGACAATAAGTGAGGTATTTATCTGTCATCACAAAGAATGAATAATGTCTAAACTCTGAATTCAGAAATACTACTAGATAATGCCTAAAAGCTGGTAAATTAATAAACATAAGTGTAAGCACATTATTTAGCAATATGGAGGTGACCATCGAAGAAACTAAACAGAGGTTGACTTGATAGTTGAAGACCAGATTGTTTACAACATTGTGCTAAGATATTGCCTGTCTTTGGTTACTGCAACTATCCATCTTAGATTTCCAATGGTAATTTTGCCCGTATATTTTACTTTCTAACCACACAGCATGAAATGTAAAGCAGCCAAATTCTAATTTTTACCATGCTATCTAGGTGAAAAAAAAACCAGATAAAATTAAGGAAGATATCCTTAACGATGAAGATGAAAAAACAAAAGGAATGTGGGATTCCATTAAAAGGTAATTACTAATGAATATTTTAACACATAACTAGATTGATCCAGAAGTCTAGTATGTGGAAGTTCCACAGGTAGTAAAAATTTAAGTAAAGCAGAGGCCCTCCAATCTAGGAGGGATAATATAAATACATAAATGTTACTGCTGTGTGCAAGATAGAAAACTAGAGCTGTAAGACAGATGAAAATAAAATACAAACTAATGGAGAAAAATGATACATCTGATTACAAGGAACCTCAGGAAATACTCCTTGGAGGAGTGGCAAAGATCTGTTTTAAAGGACAGACAGGATTTCAAAAGTTAAAGATTGAGTGGAGGTGGTTACATGAAGGCAAAAAGATTGGATGTGTTCCTCAAAAGAAAGTAGCCTAGCGGCTGGGCGCGGTGGCTCACGCCTATAATCCCAGCACTTTGGAAGGCCGAGGCGGGTGGATCACGAGGTCAAGAGATCGAGACCATCCTGGTCAACAAGGTGAAACCTCGTCTCTACTAAAAATACAAAAATTAGCTGGGCATGATGGTGCGTGCCTGTAGTCCCAGCTACTCGGGAGGCTGAGGCAGGAGAATTGCTTGAACCCAGGAGGCGGAGGTTGCAGTGAGCTGAGATCGTGCCATTGCACTCCAGCCTGGGTAACAAGAGCGAAACTCCATCTCAAAAAAAAAAAAAAAAAAAAAAAAGAAAAAAAAGTAGCCTAGCTAGGTGCAACTTGAAAATAATAGGGAATCTTTATGTTAGATGGAGACCTATATTAGTTTTATTGTTTAAAAAGGAACAGATGCCAGGAGTAACGGCTCACACCTGTAATCCTAGCACTTTCAGAAGCTATGGCAGGAGGATTGCTTGAGCCCAGGAGTTCAAGAGTAGCCTGGGCAACATAGCAAGACCCCATATCTACAAAATATTTAAAAATCATCCAGTCACAGTGGCATACGTCTGTAGTTCAAGTTACTCAGAAGGCTGAGGTGGAAGGATTGCTTGAGTATGGGAGATCAAAGTTGCAGTAAGCCAAGATCATACCACTGCACTCCAGCCTGGATGACAGAGTGAGACCCTGTCTTGAACAACAAACAAACATAAGGAATATATTGGCTCAGATACCTAAAGAATCCAGAAGTACACCTGGCATTGGCCACTGGGTGATGTGGTGTGAAAATAGTCTTTTTCCATCTCTTAGGTCTACTGTTTCTGTGTCACCTCCATTTTAAGATAGACTTTTTTTTTTTTTTGGAGATGGAGTCTTGCTCTGTCGCCTGGCTGGAGTGCAGTGGCACAATCTCAGCTCACTGCAACCTCTGCCTCCTGAGTTCAAGTGATTCTTCTGCCTCAGCTTCCCAAGTAGCTGGGACCACCTACTACGTGCCACCATGCCTGGCTATTTTTTGTATTTTTAGTAGAGATGGGGTTTCACCATGTTGGCCAGGATGGTCTCGATCTCTTGACCTCGTGATCTGCCCGCCTCGGCCTCCCAAAGTGCTGGGATTACAGGCGTGAGCCTCCGTGCCCGGCCTAAGAGAGGCTTTTAAAAGTAAAAGTGTACTATCTCCGATGGAAGGAAGTTGCCTCTTTCCAAACAGTACCAGCAAAAGTTCCAAGGCTGACTCATGGCTTCAGCTATAGCTGTGTGTCCTAAACTGAACTGATTTCTGTGACTGATGACCAAGCTGGAGTCACATGCCTACTTCTAGAATTGGTGGGAAGGCCTGTCCCGCCTAAACCTCATAGAATGATACGGGAGGAAGAATGATTCCCCCTAGAATACCAGGTTGTTAGTAGAAGCGGAACAGATATTAGGTGAGCAAAAACAAAAGCTGTCTCCTGTAGATGCATATTGTAAAGAAATTTGAATGTCTATTTTACAGATTTGAATCTAATGTGAACTATGATGGCAAACCACTGATCATTTTGATCAAAGATAAGAAATAGAAATGTTAGCCAAAATAGATTTAACAACTAAAACGTGTTTGATTATACCAGTCAAAAGCACTTCCACCATTTTGGATGTTGCCCAGTTTAAGCCTCTTTTTCTATAGTTGACTCCTTGTTTGGTAAGAAAAATCATGTTGCTGTCACAGCATGTGCTTTGAACAAGTTACTGATAGAGAAAGAATCAAGTCTACTCGTTCTGGGATGATTTGGAGGGTAGGTATGTTTGACAGGGGATAATAGAATAGAATCTGAGCAATTTTAAGATTATCTGTCCAAAAGCTTCCATGAAAATTAGAAGATAGAAATAAGAATGTTTAAAGATAACTGTTCAATTATGGTATAACCACTTTCTATATAAAAAGAAAAGCAAAATAATGCTTCATTAGAAACAGTAAGTTTTTGGGACATTAACTGCTCCAGATACATAGTATTGTGCATCTTATGATGCTTTGACTTTTTTCATCATAGTTTTAGTCCCAACTTAGAATGATTATTTTTTCTTGCCATTGAATCAACTTATTTTCTTAGTTGGGGGATTATAAGGCTTGAAAAATACTTCTGTCATAACAATTCATATTTGGCAAAATACCTTTAAAGATGATTGTAAGTTGTTGAACAAATTTTAGTCATTCTAAATATCTGTTTATATCTAAAATATTTTTAAATAAATGTTAAATAGGAAGAAAAAGATGGATTTATACATTTTAAATACTGCAGATAAAAGATTCATTTTTGCATATGAAATGGGCCTATACAAAAATGAAATGGATCTGGTCTAGCTCCAAAAATGTAATGAAAATGACTACTGGGCCCAGATGAAGCTACCATGATATAAACCAGTGAGTAGACATGGCTCCCTGGTGCCTTCTTTGTCATGGAAGTCATCCAGAGTACCAAGAGGGTACTCCATACCCTGCATGGAGGAGAAAATCTGCTTGGGCAGAGGAGCTCCAAGTTGCAGGTGGTTTAAAAATATTTTAGCCTGGGGAGCCCCATCAGCAGCCCTCACACACCTACCCTGTTACTACATAAATTCTTGCTGTGCTATAGCTCCACACTTCCATATTCTGTTTCTTCTTCATTATTGGCCTGTTTAAAGTTTCAGTACACTAGATACTGCTGTGTCAGGCTGTAATTCACTCTTTGTTCTCAAAACAACCTTTGGCAACTCACAAAATTCAAAAATACCAGCCAATTAACCTAGAAACAATTACATTCCATGTTACAAATTTTTTAAAAATTTATAAAGCTTCAAATGATACTAATTGTCAATTCAATATTAATTTATTTGTAAATATACAGTATTTATACTTGAATAATTCTTTTGAAATACATTTCTGTATTTATTGCTTGTATTTAGTATTTATGCATACAAAGTATCCTTATGTATATTTAAGAAATATCAATTACTTTTTTATTCCAAGTTTCACAGTAAGGTTGCATAAAGAAGACAAAAAGGAAAAAGATGTCCTAAACATTTTTTCAGTTGCTTCAGGTCATTTATATGAACGCTTTTTAAGGTAGGTATATTTTTTAGCCTTATATTTTGAAAAAGAAATACATTTACATGGTTCAAATTTCAAAAAGAAAAAGGAATATACGCTGGAACAAAAACCTCCCACCTCTGCCTCCTTAATACTGCATTCCTTTTCTCACAGGAAACTCATAGTATTATTTTTATATCCTGCTAAAGAGATACACACACACATATGTAAATATATATGTGTGTATATTTATTTATTTCAGTTTTTTAAGTTATTTTACCCAAATAGTAATAATATGCTACTTTACACCTTGCTTTTTTTTTTTTTACTTAAAATTATGAGGTAAGCATATTTAAATATGAAATTTCATGAGTTTGGCTTGATTTGGAATATTGGTTTTCTTTATATATTTTATTGCACTTTAGTTTCTGGGTTACATGTGAATAATATGCAAGATTGCTGTATAGGTACCTACGTGGCAAAGTGGTTTGCTGCCTCCATCCCCCCCGTCACCTGTATCTGGCATTTCTCCCCATGTTATCCCTCCCCAACCTCCCTTCCCCCCGCTGTCCCTCCCCTCTTCCCTCCCAACAGACCCCAGTTTGTGATGCTCGCCTCCCTGTGTCCATGTGTTCTCATTGTTCATTACCCACCTGTAAGCGAGAACATGCAGTGTTTTATTTTCTGTTCTTGGGTCAATTTGCTGAGAATGATGGTTTCCAGATTCACCCATGTCCCTACAAAGGACACAAACTCATAATTTTTATGGCTGCATAGTATTCCATGATGCATATGTGCCACATTTTCCTTGTCCAATCTATCATCGGTGGGCATTGGGTTGGTTCCAGGTCTTTGCTATTGTAAACAGTGCTGCAGTGAACATACGTTTGCATATGTCTTTATAATAGAACAATTTATAATCCTTTGGATATATACCCAGTAATGGGATTGCTGGGTCAAATGGAATTTCTGTTTCTAGGTCCTTGAGGAATCGCCACACTGTTTTCCACAATGGTTGAACTAATTTACACTCTCACCAACAGTGTAAAAGTGTTCCTATTTCTCCACATCCTCTCCAGCATCTGTTGTCTCCAGATTTTTTAATGATCGCCATTCTAACTGGCGTGAGATGATATCTCAATGTGGTTTTAATTTTCGTTTCTCTAATTACCAGTGATGATGAGCATGTTTTCATATGTTTGTTGGCCTCATAAATGTCTTCTTTTGAAAATGTCTGTTCATATCCTTTGCCAACTTTTGAATGGGTTTGTTTGTTTGTTTTTCCTATAAATCTGTTTTAGTTCTTTGTAGATTCTGGATATTAACTCTTTGTCAGATGGGTAGATTGCAAAAATTTTTTTCCACTCTGTTGGTTGCCGGTTCACTCTAATTGTTTCTTTTGCTGTGCAGAAGCTCTGGAGTTTAATGAGATCCCATTTGTCTATTTTGGCTTTTGTTGCCAATGCTTTTGGTGTTTTACTCATAAAGTCATTGCCTATGCCTATGTCCTTAATGGTTTGCCTAGGTTTCCTTCTAGGGTTTTTATGGTATTAGGCCTTATGTTTAAGTCTTTAATCTAACTGGAGTTAATTTTAGTGTAAGGTGTCAGAAAGAGATCCGGCTTCTGCTTTCTGCACATGACTAGACAGTTTTCTTCAAGACTGCAAATAGATATTTTGTAAATGACAGGTAAGAGAATACATATATATGTATGTATGTGGTAAATTGTCTTTTTCCATTGAATAATAATTTGTTTTATAAAAAGGAAGGGGGTAAGAGGAGAAATACCTATTGCAAAGTACAGAAGGCTATTTTTAAACAGTTTATATAGAAAGGTCACAGAGAATGACTCAAATATTTGACTTATAGCATTGATATATTAAATTGGAACTTTAGATAAATTTGTATCCTTTCCATTCAGAGGTTTAGGTTAGCAAACCAAATTACTCATCCAGTGAATTCGTCAATATAGACAGATCATTCAGCTCTTCAGGGTTTGTAGACTTAATCACACAGTCATAGGCAACTGGGACCAGATGAAGTTACTATGATGTATATGTATTCATCCTTACACATTACATACTTGATAAACCATATTTTGGTGTATTTCTTAACATTTCATTGTGAAAACCTTCGAATTCATACCTTCAATTATTTTTAAAACTTTTAAAAAGATCTGTATGACAAACCTGCATGTTCTGCACATATATCCCAGAACTAAAGTAAAATTAAAAAATTAAAATTAAACATTTCAACATTTAAAAAGTAATATGAACTGTTAATGCTAATGTATATTGGGTTTAATATTCTTTTATGCAGAATTATGATGCTTTCTGTTTTACGTAACACCAAAACACCAGTGAAGTTCTGGTTTCTAAAAAATTATCTCTCACCGACATTTAAAGTAAGTACATAGCTCTTTTTGTAGAATGGTTAATGTTTAAATAGTAAATTATTTGTATCATTGTAAGTTAATATGACATTTCTCTTTTCAGAATGAGCTTCTAAATTGTATATTTTAAATATTATTTTTAATAAATTTTGAAAGAGTATTTAGTATTACCTAGCTTAGGAAAAATTCTGTGCATTTTTAATTTAGAGATGTTTAAAGGAGAGGACAGTAGAAGACTGTATATTTTTAAGTAAAATCAAAATCAGACTGACTAATAGTTTTTCAAGATAATGAATAATTAAATACAATTTGACAATTGAGAATATATACAGATTTTTAATTAAAAAATTGATTCTGTCATTTTGCAAAGATAGTAGAAGCAGTAGTAGTATCAAGAAAATACAAAGACTGTACCATAGAAAATAGTTTTATAGTACTGAAAACAAAAAAGCTCTTTCATCTATGTAGCGTATTGATTGCTGGGCACCATGATCTGAGGCATATTACATTCAGAAGATTTCAGGTGATCAACATCTATCACCCTTTCCTTAGCCCCACCCTCCTGCTGCAAAGTATACTCTTGTTTCTTCCTATTCTCACCACAGCATAATCAAACTCCATGAAATTTAGTGACTCAACAGCAATTTGGTATCTCATTCAATAGCATTTCAAAGGAGTTTGTTTTCTAGACCAAAAGCAGTGGGAAAAGCAGAAATAAAACTAGCCAAGCATGGTTTTATTCCATAATATTTCTAGGCATGATGCCAAGTGTTTAACTGACATTCAGTCGTTTTAAAAACAATCCCATGTGATGTGAAAACCAAGATTCAAAAAGTATGTAACTAGCCTGCACAGTTGAGAAACCACCTTTAGATTCAGCAACTTGCTAGAAGGATTCATAGAATTCCAAAAAAACAGCTATACTCACAGTTACAGTTTATTATAGCAAAAGGACCCAAAATCAGCGGGTAAACATAGGCATTCTCATTAGGCAGAAAATTCCAATGGTAGAGGATACCTCCCGGGAAATAGGGTGAAGGGCCATACCTTTCTCTGAGCAAGAATCATCCTTTATAACATAGGCCTGAGATGAAACAGCTAATTAGAAACTAAGATTTCCACCAACAGTGTCCTCCTGTGCTCATTTGACAGTAGACATCAGTTTATGTAGGATTAAATCCTCCCTTATTCAGTCAGATAAAGAACCATAAATATAGAAAAGAAGTTATGTTATTTTCCTAATTTTTAACATATTATCCTAGTAGTCAGACACTGAATAAGGGAGGATTTAATCCTACATAAACTGAGATAGAAAAATCTAAAGATTCTCTTATCAGGAAAAGATATTATTCAACAGAATAATAGTGCTATGTCTGGATTAGAAAGTCTTGTTCCACTGCATGGCCAAAAGAAATACCATATTTTAACACATATTTGATGAAAGAAAAAAAATATTTTTTCTAATTTATCTGAATGTTTTGTTTTATTTTGAAACCAAAATAATGACTCCTAGCAGCTGTTCTAGCCAAAATTTCAAGATTTCATTTCACAGATAAAATTGGTGCTTCTTGCATTTAAAAAAACATATTTTAAATCTACATTGTTCTTACAAAATCAGAGAAAAAAATTAAACATATAACTAGCAACTAGTTTCAAATAAGAATCTAGTGGTAAAACACAAATTCTCTATTTGCTAATTCATCTTTTCCAACTCCTTTTCTATTCTCCCTTTCAATATGTGAGTTCTTGAACTAAATTTAACCAACAGTGTATTTCATTAACTGCTTCTGCTTTAAACAGGAAATAAGCTACTTCTAATCGTATAAGATGCTGAATCAATATGAAATATTCAGACCATAATCACTACTTTGTATTTTAAATCTTTGAATTAAATTATGGTATATCTCAAACATGAAACTCCTGTACAGAATCTGTTTTATAAGTTTAGAACTTAGTTTGTGTTTTTGGTATCCGCTCTTCATCTTTACATCTCTGACCAACCAACCTGTTGACAAATACAGGAACTATTTGATATGTAGGTGTTGCAAGATCCAGAGGCTTTATTTTAGTCAATTTTCTTAAGCCAAATAAGCTTGGTAAATAATATTAGTGCATTTATTTTTAATGACTTATTTATAATTTAAACTATTTAAATTTTATAGTTTTATTTATACTTGTGTTTTCATATTTGTTAGCATTTTCATATATCTCATTAATAGGTATGTTATATAAGTAGTATTTCGACAACTTGCCAATTAGTTTATAACAATTTATAACACACTCTACCTTTTTAATGTTAATTTTTTTTCTCTTAAAACCACTTTCCCTTAAACATACTGTTTGATTTGTGTGTGTTTTTAGGAAGTAATTCCTCACATGGCTAAGGAATATGGATTCCAGTATGAACTAGTTCAATATAGGTGGCCCCGCTGGCTTCATCAACAGACTGAAAAACAAAGGATTATTTGGGGTTACAAAATTCTTTTTCTTGATGTTCTTTTCCCACTAGCAGTGGACAAAATCATTTTTGTTGATGCTGACCAGGTAATAAAATTAACTAGTTTTTAGTAATACTCAAACATTTTTTATGCTTCTATCTTAATATAGGAAATTAATTCATGTTGGTCATGTTTATTATCTTCATTATTGTGCTTAAGATGAGATTGTGATATATAAGCAAAGTGCCTTTAAAAACAAAAAGTGAGAATTCTAGGGGAAAATTGAAGGTATTGTAAGAAGTACCATTTATCATTTCGGACATAGAGGTTTTCTCTCAAGTAGTAGTTTTTTAAGTTTGAGAATTAAAAGTAAAATGCTTACATTAGTCATAATAAGAGTAGTTAAATAAGTTCCTGTGAATATGAGCTGATATTTGGAATTTCTTGTTGCTAGAAAAGTTAGCAGTTACATGTAACTCTCATTCTTCCACCTTCAACAGCATCCTTTCCCATTCAACCCATAACCAAATTCTCATCACTCTACCATTTAAGGAAAAGAGCATTTTAAATTTGGCCAACTTAATGCCTCTAGTCCCAGCACTTTGGGAGGCCGAGGAGGTGAAGAAAGTTTGAGCCAAGCAATTCGAGGTCACAGTGAGCTATAATCATGCCACTGCACCCCAGCCTGGGTGACAGAGTGAGACCCTATCTCTAAAAATAAAAATAAATACATTTGGCCAAAAAAACTAAGGCCCTCTGCTTTTAAAATTTATATGTCCAAAAATTATGACTTTTCCTTTTTCCCTCTCATTGCTTTTGAATCATTAGTGGGAAAACATATTTGAAAATGTACCAAATTTCTAAGAAAAACAGTAGTATGTAAATGGAAATATAAATTAAATGCATAAGTTAGAATTTATGTGAAACAAAAAGTATCTTTTTAAGTGCTATATTAGAATTTACTCATATTCTAAACTCTTGCTATTTTTCTACTCTATTCCAAATTGATAAATATGAAATATTACAATGAAAACTAAGAAAATAGGTAAGTGGAAATGATGAAGTAAGCATTTGTAAACATACTTTTTTTTTTTTAAAGAGACAGGATTTCACTCTGTCATCCAGGCTGAAGTGCAGTGCCACAGTCATAGCTTACTGCAGCCTCAGACTCCTGGGTTCAAGCCATCCTCCTACCTCAGCATCCTAGTAGCTGGAACTCCAGGTGCACACCACCATGCCTAGCTAATTTTTTAAATTTTTTTGTAGAGACCAGACTGGATCTCACTATGTTGCCCAGTCTGGTCTCGAACTCCTGGCCTCAAACAATCCTCCCATCTTAGCCCCACATATAATATCTAATGTGATTCTTTCTCCTACCTTTCCTTCAATATGTACACTAATATTTTTCTAGAAGGTTTGAGTCTATTAAAAAATAAATTGATATTCTTTTATTCAAGCTATTTAGAGTAATTGAGAGATTTTTATTTATGATTTAAACTTATATTTGCAAATATACAATAATGGAGATTTGTCATTATTTTGTATTACTAATTCAAAATTAATAATACAAATTATTAATTTAAGAAACTAAGAGCTCTGCAGTATGTAATATTTAATCCCTTCCCCAAATGTCTGATACATTAAATGCCTTGTTTATAAATGACATGACAAAATTTTCTTATTGGTGAGACCACCATCTTAAAAGACTAGGAATATAAATTTTAATTTACTTTTAACCTGTAAGGACAAGAGGAATAAATGTTAAATTCACTAAATTTATACTACATGAAAGCTCTTTGGATTTCTATAATACGGTAATAATGATTTGAGATTCTCATTAAAAAGGTTTATGTTATTTACAGTCTTTATCAAAGACTCTATTTTAATTATTTAGATTGTAAGACATGATCTAAAAGAACTTCGAGATTTTGATCTGGATGGAGCTCCTTATGGGTATACTCCATTTTGTGATAGCCGCAGGGAAATGGATGGATATCGTTTCTGGAAAACAGGATACTGGGCATCACATCTTTTAAGAAGGAAATACCATATCAGGTAAGAAAAGTCATACCCTTACAATTTAGTAAGTAAATAATATATTCAATTACAACTTTCCATTTTCTTTAAAATTACACAATAAAACCAACCAATTACATAGTGTTTATTTCATGCCACTCTTGTAAGTCTTTACATATATTATAAAATCTTTATGACAGTCTTTTGAGATACTGTTATCTTCATTTTGTGTATGTGGAAACTTAGGCATACAGCATTTATGTAACTTGCCCGGGCTTACCCTGCTAGTGTGTAACTGAGCTAGTTAAACCCAATAATATGGCTCCTAACTACTCCAGAAGATTTAAACTTGGCTTGTCAGATAAAATTAAGATTCTTTCTTCAAAGGTTCATAGCCTTTTGTAAGGCCATGAGTTTCATGACAACTTGGAAACGCTTGGGGTGACCCCAAAAGATTATGGGTTCCACCAAAATTAAAACAAACTTAAAACCCCTTGGAAATAGTATTAGACATTAGGAGCAAATTTATAAAAATATTGTTATTAGATCCTAGGATATCTATAGTTAATACCATCACTGTAGTCATCCACTGGGGGGAAATAAAACTAAAGCTACATAAAAATAGGCTATCAAGAAGTATTCATTTTTGCAGTGCTTTATACGTAGTGGATCTCAAGAAGTTCAGAAGAATTGCAGCAGGTGACAGGCTCAGAAGCCAGTACCAAGCTCTCAGTCAAGATCCGAACAGTCTTTCAAACCTAGATCAGGTAAGCAAAATGTTCACAGAATAATTTTCAGTATGTATACATAGACTGCTCCAGCTCCCTGCTCATAAATTTTAAAGCCCTATTATTTTGAGCTTTTTTCTCAAGTTTTTGCCACTTATGGAATCATCTATTGGGTATCTCTACTTATACATAATTTTTATACCTCAAGCTCAACATTTTCTAAACAGATAGTATTTTATCCTCACTTTTCCATTCTCAAACCTCTTCTTTCTACTTTATGCCCTATCTTAGTTACCCTCTGTATTAGTCTGTTCTCATGCTGCTGATAAAGACATACCCAAGATGAGATAACTTATAAAGGGAAGAGGTTTAATGGGCTCATAGATCTCCATGGCTGGGGAGGCCTCAGGAAACTTACAATCATGGCAGAAGGGAATGCAAACATGTCCTTCTTCACACGGTGGCAGGAGAGAGAATGAGTGCCCAGCGAAAGGGGAAGCCCCTTTTAAAACCATCAGACTCATGAGAACTCACTATCAAGAGAACAGGATGGGGGAAACCACCCCCATGAGTCAATTATCTCCACCTAGTCCCTCCTACAGCAGGTGGGGATTATGCGAATTAATCATGATGAGATTTAGGTGGAGACACAGCCAAACCATATCACCCTCTTTTTCTTACTCTCTTCCATCATTATTTAAACATGCTCAAATCTCTCTCTCTGATCTTTTTTTTTTTTTTTTGAGACGGAGTTTCTCTCTTGTTACCCAGGCTGGAGTGCAATGGTGTGATCTCAGCTCACCGCAACCTCCGCTTCTTGGGTTCAGGCAATTCTCCTGCCTCAGCCTCCTGAGTAGCTGGGATTACAGGCATGCGCCACCATGCCCAGCTAATTTTTTTGTATTTTTAGTAGAGACGGGGTTTCACCATGTTGACCAGGATGGTCTCTCTCTGATCTTTAAGACAAACTCCCTTTATCCAGTGCACCCCTACCCTGATATTGCCTTAACGTTTTCTTTCACCTCACTAGTACTATTTTCCTAATATCCTATCAAGTTCCTCATTATTGCATCTGAAACATTTTAGATAATTTAAGCAGAAGCAAAAGACTCTGTAGCTCATAATCCCTACTCTTTTTCCTTATTTTTGTCATAACCGTGTATGTTCTTTCATTCATCTGATGAATACCTGCTATGTGCTAGGTACTCTCCTATCACCTCAGACATCAAAAACAAAAACAGGATTTTTTTTTAGCTCATGATGTTTTCATTCTAGTAGGAAAATAAAATTTAAAAGTAAATAATATTTAAAGATAATAAATGTTTTGGAGAAAAAAAAAAAAACAGGAAAGCATGATAGTGAGTTCAGAATAGTGAATAGGCCTGGGGCTTGCAGGTATAAATTGAGTGGCCATATGTCCCTATGAAGATGACTTTTGAGTGCATTTTAGATGGAGGCATAAAGGCTGACAGTGCAGCTGTCTTTGAGTATTCCCGGCCAAAGGGAATATCTAATACAAAGGTCCCCAGGTGGGAGTGGGCCTTCCATGTTTGAGGAATAGCAAGTCAGCATGGTTAGGGATAAAGATGAGGGGAGTAAAGTGAAAATGAAGGAAAAGAGGTAACACAGGCTCCAGATAAAGTAGAAAGCTTAGTAGTCTCTTTTTTAAAAAATCCAGTAAGTGAGAAATTATATGTCAAAAAATGAATGAGTTATTCAAGACCACACTGGTAAGAAACTGATTTTGTAAAATCATTCTTGAAAATTGGGAGCTCTTCAAATATATATGTGTATACATACAAAATAGGGTCTCTTCACTATTGCCAGTTAGTAGAAAACTGACTTGGGGTCTTCAGCAAACCTCAATAACATGCAAGATTTCAATTAGGAAAACCACATTTTTGGTAATTCTTAATAATTCTTAATAATTAATAATTTTACCAATGTGTTATTTATAAGGAACCCCTAGTCTTACATATGAATGAAAGTCTATGAAGTTGCCTGTTATCTGCCTATGGACAACTGAAGAAAGGATTCTTTTTCAAGCTGTCCAGGAAATGTCTGAAGTGTTCTCCCAGTATTGCGTTACCACATTTTAGGGAATCTTGTCCTTACTCAAAGGTAGTTTGGCTGCCAGTCCCTCCAGCCACTTAACACTTCTCAACAAAATCAAAATATCTTTTTTCTTAGGTGAAAATGTGTAGTGAGCACTTCTTGTTTGTTTTTATGTGTGCTCTTTGCAGCATGGATGTTTTCAACCTCTCCTTTCTTGACACTCTGTGATGGCTTCCATGTCAGACCTAACCGGTTCTTCTTCTTTGACATCTCTGGCTTTCCTGCCACAGTTTTATTGGTGAACTACTTTTCCTCTACTTTTCATTTAAATGTTGCTATTCTCTGCATCTCTGCCCTTGGCCACTTCTCATTCTTTACCATCTCTAGTGGCAATCTTACATCCAATCATGGTTTTAATTTTTATCTTTCTATTAATATTTCCCAAATCTTTTTTTTTATTATTCTTGTCCAGGAAATCTTTTTTTTTCCCATTTATTTATTTTATTGCATTTTAGGTTTTGGGGTACATGTGAAGAACATGCAAAATTGTTGCATAGGTACACACGTGGCAGTGTGATTTGCTGCCTTCCTCCCCATCACCTACATCTGGCATTTCTCCCCTTGCTATCTCTCCCCAGCTCCCCACCCCCCACTGTCCCTCCCCTATTTCCCCCCAACTGACCCCAGTGTGTAGTGTTCCCCTCCCTGTGTCCATGTGTTCTCATTGTTCAACACCCGCCTATGAGTGAGAACATGCGGTGTTTGATCTTCTGCTCTTCTGTCAGTTTGCTGAGAATGATGGTTTCCAGGTTCATCCATGTCCCTAATATTTCCCAAATCTTATCTCTGGCTCTTAGCTTTCCCTTGAATGGCAAACTCCTACTGACATTGCCACATTAATTCCCAAAACTTATCTCAAATTAAAAAGGCAAAAACTCAAGTTCTGGTCCTCTTCCACCATTCCCTATGTCAGCAAATACCACTTAGCTGCCTGTTACAGGTTGGATTACCCATTCTAACATGGAAATTAGCTTGCAGGAAGTTTATTAGGAAGTACTCTCAGGACCAACAACTGTGGAGGAAGGAAGGAAATGAAATTGGGGAAATTTTACAAATTCAATAAAGACCTCAGCTGACTGACCCCACAAGGAGCTCCAAAACTGAGATGGTCCTTCATAGTTTTCAGGACAAGCCTTTATCCCTTCCTATCAACCAATCATTGGATATGGGCTGCCCCAGGTAAGAGAGTGACCTTGGGTGAGACAACTCTTTTCCAGCAGCAGATCCTAGAGATAGCTGACAGCTGAGTAGTACTCCCAAGCAGCTAGGACAATAGTTTTCAGATTTGAATGGAGATCTGGTTGCTGTATCACAGCGTCCACTGTAGTCCACACTGTACTTCATGGAATATACACCTATTGTTTTATAAGTTCAAAGGAAAACTTGTAAGAGGGAGGTTAGTAGAACAAACTTAGTGCATACCTCTGTAACTGGTCAGAAGACCACACGTAGACTCATCATCTCCCTTTACTATCTATTCTAAATTTCCCTAACCTGGTGATACAATGGAGAACCACCAGGACTTAGGAGGGAAAGTAAACATAACTTCCTCAAGAGGGACACTGGGAGTGATGATAAGTGTGGTCACTGCTCTTTTGCCCCCTTGGACTGGTGTAATTTTTCCACATGGTAACACAGCACCATAAAATGGTTGTTGATATAGAATATAATACTGCATCTGTAGGATGGCACCTTACCTTTGCAAGGATTTGTCTCCAAACTGGCACCTCTGCTGTGCCCTTAGTAAACCATTCCATTGCTCTATTGGCCAGCATCTTCTACATAGTGCAATATGTGTCAGGACTGTGAGATCTTGTTGTCATGTGCCCTCTACCACAGTAACTTTGCTATAAATTGGGTCACTTGGTCTAATACAGTATTATGTAGAATCCTTTGTCAGTAGATAACAATAAATCCTTGGATAATGGTGCTAAGTTTCTGTGAGCAAGAAAGGCAAACCCATATATAGTATATGTATATAGGTCAGTCCAGAAGAATCTATATCCCTTCCATTATAAAGGACATCTAGTGTCATTAATTTACCAACTTAGTGATTGGTCTTTGCAAATTATAGTGCTGTATTAGAAGCTCGGTGTTTATCTCTGCTATTGGCAGCTCTAAGAGCTAGATCGGCCTGGGTAAGTAGGAGCCCATGCTGTTGGGCCCATATACAATCTCTATCTGTGCCAGCGTGTCTACTCCATTCATGTGCCCATTGTGCCATTTTAGTCGCCTATGATCAAGGCTAGCAGTCTTCCACAAGCCACATCATTTGACTGCCTAGTTATTTAGTGCTGATTCTGTGTTGAATGCTTTCTGGTGGCTGTTTAACATGAAGTACCCAAAGATCTTGACAGTTTATGCTACCCCCATAGACTCATCCAGAGGCCTCTCCCCCAGAATTTCTTGCTGTTAATTTTTCTGTCTGTTTCTTGGCCTCTGACCAATTGGTCAAGCCATTCACTAATTCTTATGAATATATTCCAACCATAGGCTACTTTTCTTTCTATACGATCTGAATAATGAGGTACACACATGTAAAGCAGCTAAAATAGTTCTTAGAAATAAATGTAGAGCACTAAGAACCTCTATTAGAAAAGAAAAAGGCCTCAACCTCACCTTCTACCTAGAAACTAGGGAAGAAAGAACAGTTAAAACCAAAGTAAGGTTCTGGCTAAAGCAATAAGACAACAAAAGGAAATAAAAGGTATACACATTGGGAAGGAAGAAATAAAACTGCCTTAGTTTGCAAATGTCTACTTAGACAATTCAAAAAAAATGACCAACCCCCAAAAAAACACAGTGTACCAATAAAGGATTATAGCAAGGTCAAAGGATGCAAGATTAATATATAAAAGTTAGTCATTTTTACTACCTATCAGGTACTATGCTTATTACCGGGGTGACATAATAATTTGTACACCAAACCCCCATGACATACAATTTACCTATATAGCAAATTTGCACTTGTAGCCCTGAACCAAAAATAAAAGTTTAAATAATTAACCTGGAGCAAAAGACTGATTACAGAGTCTGTGGGCTTAGATCAGGTATATGAAATAAAGGACAAGTATAATAACTGAAAGCTATTTATAAAAAATTAAGTGCTGTTTTGCATAAGATAAATTTTTAAAGTAAGTATGTTAAAATAATTTCCTTATGTTTATACTATACATTTTTAGGATTGTATTTTATTTTTAATAATATCATTTGTAGAGGGATCTTTGCACATTGCCTGGTATAGATTTAAGAATATAATCTATATGACAAAGAAAAAGTCACTTTCCTATATACCAATAATGAACAAGTGGAATTTAAAATTAAAAACACAGTATTATTTAAATTAGCACCAAAATAATATTTAAGTATAAATTAATAAAATGTTTCTCTACATGAGGAAAACTGTAAAATTCTAATGAAAGAAATTTAAAAACACTGAAATACATGAAGAAATATTCCCTGTTTATGGATAGAAACATTAAATTGTCAAGACTAAATTGGTCAAGACTAAATTGATAAATTCTTCCCAGATCAATTTATAGATTCAACACAATTTCAATCAAAGTCCTAGCAAGTTGTTTCATAAATGTCAATCAACTGATTTTAAAGTTTATATAGAAAAGAAAAAGACCTAGAATAACCAACATAATTTTGAAGAAGAAGAAAGTCAGAGGACTAGCAGTACTAGGCTTGTTTTATTGTAAAGCTATAGTAATCAAGAAAGTATATTGGCAAAAGAATAGAGAAATGTATCAGTGGAACAGAATAGAGAGCCCAGAAGTAAACCCATGTAAATATAGTCCCCCAATATTTGACAGAGAAACAAAGGAAATACAGTAGAGCAAAGAGTATTTTCAGCAAATGGTATGGAAGCATCTCATAAGCAAAAAAAATGAATCTAGACACAGATCTTACACTCTTCACAAAAATTAACTCAAATGCCATATGGACTTAAATGTAAAACTCCTGGAAGACAATATAGGGGAAAACCTAGATGGCCTTGGGTATGACAGTGACTTTTTAGATCTAACACTGAAGTCATGATTCATGAAAGTAATAATTGATAAGCTGGATTTCATTTAAATTAAAAACTTCTGCTCTGTAAATGACAATGACGAAAGAAAGAAAAGACAAAATTTTTTTGCAAAATAAATTTGCAAAAGCATCTGATAAAGGAATGTTATCCAAAAAATACAAAGAAATCTAAAGACTCAACAATAAGAAAACAAACCCAATTTTAAAATGGGCCAAAGACCTTAACAGACAGCTCACCAGAGAACATACACAGATGACATATAAGCATATGAGCAGATGCTCCACATCATATATTATCAGAGAAACACAAATTTAAAAAAAGAGTAAGATGCCACCACACACCTGTTAGGAAGGTCAAAATTGAGAATACTGACCTCACCAAATGCTAGTAAAGATGTGGAGCAAGAGGGAATTGCATTCATTGCTGGTAAGAGTACAAAATGGTATAGTCACTTCAGAAGACAACTGGACAGTTTCTTACAAAACTGAACATTCTCTTACCATACGATCTAGCCATTGCAATTTTTGGAATTTACTCAAAGGAGTTAAAAACTTATGTGTACATAAAAACTTGCACATAGATATATATTACACCTTTATTTATAATTGCCAAAATATGCAGCCAACCAAGACGTCTTTCAGTAGGTGAATTGGTGAAGAAACTGGTATATCCAAACCATAGAATGTTATTTAGAGTGGAAAAGAAACGAGCTATCAAGCCATGAAAAGACAAGGAAGAACTTTAAATGTATAATAACTAAGTAAAAGAAGCCAATCTGAAAAGACTACATACTGTATTGTTCTAACTATATAATGTTCTGGAAAGAGCAAAATCATGGAGACAGTATAAAGATAAGTGGTTTTTAGAGTTTGGTGGCAGGGCGGGGGCAGGTGATAAATATGGTGGAACACAGAGAATTTTTAGGACAGCAAAAATATATAGTGATAGATACATGTCATTATACAGTTGTCCAAACCCGTGTACAACACCAAGAAAGAAGCCTAATGTAAACTGTAGACTTTGAGTATGATGTGTCAAAATAGGTTCATCTATTGTAACAAACATCACTTTGGTTGGGGTGGGTATTGATAATAGGGGAGGAAGTTATGCATGTGTGGAGCAGTGTGTATAAGAGTACCTTCCTCTTAATTTTGCCTTGAACCTAATTACTACTCTAAAAAATAAAATCTTTAATTTAGTATAAATTAATAGAAAAAAAAAAGAATAAGGTTAGAATGGAAATCCGTAAAATGAAAAAAAAAAAAAAAGATTCATTTTTGCAGATTTTTAAAAATGAAACCAAAGCTGGTTCTTTGAAAAAAATCAACAAAACTGATAAACCTCTATCTAGAATGATCAGAAAAAAAAGGTAAAAGACAAAAATTACCAGTCTAGAAATGTGAGACATGAGAGCACACAGATTCTACAGATACTGAAAGAATAATCGAGGAACTATTAGAATCAACTTTATGGTAATACATTCAACAACTTTGATGAAATGGCCAAATTATTTAAAAGGCACAAACCACCAAAAGTCAGAAAATGAAATAGGTAACCTGAATAACCCTGTATCAGTTGAAGAAATGGAATTTGTAGTTTAAATCCCCAGGCCCAGATGGCCTCAGTAGTGAATTCTATCAAACTTCAAAGAAAGAAATAATACCAGTTTTCCACAAATTGAAGGGAAGGGAATACTTTTCAACCCATTCTATGAGGCAACATTCCCTTGACATCAAGACTAAAAGAAGATATTATAAGAAAGGAAAATTATAGACAAGCATTCCTTAAGAACAGTTGTAAAAATTGTTAACAAAGTTTTAAGCAATCAAATTCAGTAAAATATAAAAAGGATCTTATATCATGAATCATGACCACATGAACTTTATTCCAGGAGTGCAAGGTTGATTCAATATTAGAAACTCAATGTAACTGACTATACTAAGAGACCAAAAAATATATATCTCTATATATGTATATGTGATCAACTAAATAGATGCAAAACAGCATTTGATATACTCCAATATCCATTCCTGATTTAAAACTCTCAGCACACTAGAACTGGAAGGGAACTTCCACATCCTGATAAAGGGCATCCATGAAAAACCTACAGCTAACATAATACTTAATAATCAAAGACTGAATGCTTTCTCCCTAAGCTCAGAAGCACAGCAAGGATATCCATCCACTCTTAACATTTCTATGCAGTATTGTATGCATATACCTTGTACAGCAAGGCAAAAAATAAAAATAAAAGGCATCCAGATTGGCAAGGAATAAGTAAAATTGGGTGCTTTTGAGGCGGGGGAGGTAAGGGGGACAATCAATGTGATCATCTAGGTAGAAAACCTCATGTAATCTACCAAAAAGGTAGAACTAAAAACTACATTTTGCAAAACTGCAAGATACAAAATCACTATGAAAATCCAATTCCATTTCTATTTACTAGCAAAAACAATTGCAAATTAAAATTAAATATAATCTATTTTTATAGCATTTTAAAAATGAACAACTTAGTGGTCAATCAGACTTAAGACTTAGAGACTAAAAACTAAAAAACTGCTGAGAGAGATTAAAAATCAGCTAAATATTTAGAGAGATATACCTTGTTGATGGTTGGAAGATTGAATATTGTAAATTGATCTCTAGATTTAATGCAATTTCAATACAAACATTATATTTTTTCTATATTTAGTAGGCTTTCTTGTAGAAATTAATAAAGTTGATTCCAAAATTCAAATGGAATGCAATAGACCTAAAATCGCCAAAACAACTTTGAAAAATAACAAAGTTAAAGACTTATACCACCTTGTTTTAAGATATAATATACAACTACTATATTGTATATCTTTACACCAATACCAACCAAAATAGGTTGGTATTGGTGTAAAGATAGATAATTTGATCCATGAATCAGAATAAGAATCCAGAAATAGACCCACGTATATGGCCAATTGACTTTTGACAAAGGTACAAAGATAATGCAGTGGAGAAAGGATAGTCTTTTCAACAAACAGTGCTGGAACAATTAAATATCCTTATGCCAATAAAAAACCTCTAAACCCTAATATATGCTGTAAGAATTAATTTCAGACACATCATAGACATAAAAGTACAATATAAAACATCTAGAGGATAGGAGAAAATCTCTCTGGTCTTGGGTTATGCAGAGATTTTTTTAGGTATGATATTAAAAGCATGATTCATATAAGAAAAAATTGATAAATATATAAAGAGCTCCTAAAACTCATTAATAAGAAAATAAGTAATCTGATTTGTTAAAGAATCAGACTGACCCATCACCAAAGGATCAAGTGGCAATAAGAACATTAAATGATGCTAAACATCATTAGTCATTAAGGAAATGCAAATTAAAACTGCAGTGAATAACTCGACACACCAATTAGAATGGTTAACATTGAAAAGACTCACCATACCAAGTGTTGAAAGGATATACGGCTGCTAGAATTCTTATTATACATTACTTGTGAAAATGAGTGAAAAATGGCTAAGCCATTTTGAGAAGCTGTTTGGCGATTTCTTGTACAGTTTAACTTAAACCTGCCATATGACCAATCATTATACTTCAAGGTATTTACCCAAGAGAAATAAAAGTACATGGCCACACAAAGACTTGTACATAAATATTTATAGTAGCATTATTCATAAAAGCTAAAATCTAGAAACACCTGTCTTTGTTATCTGTTGCCACATAACAGCTTACCCAAAACATAGCAGTTTCAAATAACAATTTATGTGTATCAGTTTCTGTAGTCTGACCTAGCTTGGTGTTCTGCGTCATTGTCTCTCTCAAGACTGCAATCATTGTGTCAGCCCACGGACTGCCATCTAATCAAAAGACTTGGCTGCTAGGCAAAGTCATTCACATGGTTGTGGGCAGAGTTTATTCTTCAAGACCTATTATACTGAAGGCCTAATTTCTTTCCTGGCTGTGACTATAGGCAGTCATCAGTTTCTGGCAGATGGCCTTATCCATAAGGGCAAACATGAGAAAGAAGAATCAGAGAAAGAGAGGATGCCAACAAAATGGAAGTCACAGTCTGTTATAGTCTAATCTCAGAATTGACATCCCATTGCTTTTGCCATATTCTGTTTGATAGAAGGTAGTTACTAGATCCAGCCAGACCAGGAGAAGAAATTGCACCAGAGAATGGATACCAGAAGTCAGGAGTTACTGGAAGCCATGTCAGAAACTGCCTACTAGAAATACCTATCATGAGAATAATAGATAAAAAGATACGGTATATTCACAGAATGTAAAACTATTCAGTAATATAAAGGAATTAGTTTTTTATACACAGACAACAATTATTCTAAAAATAACAATGTTGATCCAGACCAAAAGTATATATATTTACATATAACTTATATGAAAGGTCAGACCAAAAGTACATGTATTATATAATCCTATTTATATAAAATTGCAGAAAATACAAACTAATCCAAGGTGAAAAAAGCAGTTCATGCTAACCTGGGGACTGGATTGGGTGGATACAAGAAGGATAAGAGGGAAGAATTGCAAAAGGACACAGGGAATCTTGAGGGTGATGGCTGTATTCAATTATGTCAATTGTGTAACGGTTTCACAGAAATATATGTAAAATTCTTTATGCACAATAGTGGTACTGGCATAAGGTTAGACATATTGGTAACTAGAATAGAATTGAGAGTTCTGAAATAAACCTGTGCATCTACTATCATTTGGATTTTGTAAAGCATTCCAAAATAATTTAATGGGGATAGAATAGTCTTTTTAAAAACTATGCTAGTCAACAGGAGATTCACTTGTAAAGAATGAAATTGGACCCCTACCTCACATCATATATAAAAATTAACTCAAAATGGATCAAAGACTTAAATGTAAGAAATAAAATCATAAAACTCTTAGAGGTGAACATAGGTGTAAATCTTTGTGACTTTGGATTAGGCAATGTTTTTATACATATACAACCAAAGCACAAGCAATGAAAGAAAAAGATAAATTAGTATCAAAATTAAAGACTTGTATGCATTAAAGAATGCAATCAAGAAAGAGAAAAGACAACTTATAGAATGGGACAAAATATTTCCAAGTCATGTATCTGACAACATACTGGTATCCAGAACATATAAATAACTCTCCTATAGGATGTTAGGGCAATCTAGCTGCAACATCTGTCACCCCATTGATCGCCAGGGTTGACTTGGCTGATCTGGCTTGCTAGGCAAGTGTCCCCTTCCTCTCTCACTGCTCCATGTATGTCCCTCCAGAAACTGCATGCCTTGTTGAAAAGGATGACCATCCCCAAGAAAGGAGGACCAAGGTCAAGGATATACGAGTAGCTGTACTCCCTTGCCAGAACCTCCAAATAAGCTCTCAAGAACTCTCATAACTCAATAGCAAAGGAAAATAACCAGTTTACAAAGTGGCCAAAGGATTAAAATAGACATTTAAGTATGCTTATTTCTATTTTCCATGTTTATTATTTTTTAAATTTCACTTTAAGTCTGGGATACACGTGCTGAATGTATAGATTTTTTATATAGGTATACATGTGCCATGGTGATGTGCTGCACCTATCAACCTGTCATCTAGGTTTTAAGCCCCTCATGCATTAGGTATTTGTTCTAATGCTCTCCCTCCCCTTTCCCCCACCCCCAACAGGTCCCAGTGTGTGATGTTCCTCTCCCTGTGTCCATGTGTTCTTATTTTTCAACTCCCATTTATGACTCAGAACATGCAGTGGTTGGTTTTCTGTTCCTTTGTTAGTTTGCTGAGGATTATGGTTTCCAACTTCATACATGTTCCTGCAAAGGACATGAACTCATCCTTTTTTATGGCTGCATAGT
Source organism: Sapajus apella (assembly GCF_009761245.1). Classification (NCBI taxonomy): domain Eukaryota; kingdom Metazoa; phylum Chordata; class Mammalia; order Primates; family Cebidae; genus Sapajus; species Sapajus apella. The sequence continues at coordinate 41,583,812 of NW_022436949.1, read as the reverse complement.
ATTACATGGTATATATGTGCCACGTTTTCTTTATCCAGTCTGTCATTGATGAGCATTTGGGTTGGTTCCTAGTCTTTGCTATTGTAAGTAGGACTGCAGTAAACATACATGTGCATGTGTCTTTATAGTAGAATGATTTATAATCCTTTGGGTGTATACCCAGTAGTGGGATTGCTGGATCAAATGGTATTTCTGGTTCTAGATCCTTGAGGAATTCACCACACTGCCTTCTAAATGGTTGAACTAATGTACACTCTCACCAACAGTTTAAAAGTGTTCCCATTTCTCCGCATCCTTGCCAGCATCTGTTGTTTCCAGACTTTTTCATGATTACCTTTCTAACTGGCATGAGATGGTATCTCATTATGGTTTTGATTTGCATTTCACTAATGACCAGTCATGATAAGCTTTTTTTTCATATGTTTGTTGGCCACATAAATGCCTTATTTTGAGAAGTATCTGTTCATATCCTTCACCCACTTTTTGATGGAGTTGTTTGTTTTTTTCTTATAAATTTGTTTAAGTTCCTTGTAGATTCTGGATATTAGCCCTTTGTCAGATGGGTCGATTGCAAAAATTTTCTCCCATTCTGTAGGAATAGAAACTCTGATGATAGTTTCTTTTACTGTGCAGAAGCTCTTTAGTTTATTTAGATCCCATTTGTCAATTTTGGCTTTTGTTGCAAGTGATTTTGGTATTTTAGTCATGAAGTCTTTGCCCATGCCTATATCCTAAATGGCATTGCCTAGGTTTTCTTCTAGGGTTTTTATGATTTTGGTTTTACATTTAAGTCTTTAAATACAGATTTAAATATGTTTATTTAGAGATTTAAATATGTCTATTTAAGTAGACATTTATATATGAAATATGTCTATGTAAATAGACATTGTATGTGTTAGCCACTTACGTATCTTCTGTGATACACCAATGTCCAATAAACACATGAAAAGATGCTCAGTGCCATTGGTCATTAGGAATAGCAAATCAAAACCGCAATGAGATACCACTTCGTACTCACTGTGATGGCTGTAATAAAAAAGATTGACAATGACAAGAGTGGATGAGGATATGGAGAAAACGGAACCATGATATACTCCTATTTGGAATGTAGACTACTGTACCAAGTTTTAAAACAGTTTGGCACGTCATCAAGATATTAAACAGAGTTAACACGTGACTCAGCAGTTCCACTCCTAGATATATACCCAAGAGAACTGAAAACATATGTCCAAACAAAAACGTATACAAATGTTTATAATAGCATTTTTATAACAGCTGGAAAGTGGAAACAACCCAAATGTCCATCAGTTGACAAATGAATACCCCACATATTGTAAATTCATACAATGAAATATTATTTGGCTGTAAAAAGCATTGAAGTCTCAATACATGTCACAACATGATGGACCTTGAAAACATTGTGCTAACTGACAGAAGCCAGACACAAAAACCTCATAATATGTAATTTTACTTTTATGATATATCCAGACTAGACAAATTCATAGAGACAGAAAGTAGATTATTAGATACATGGGGGTTAGGGGAGGATATGAGGACAGTGTGTGAAATAATCAGCTAAAAATCAACTAAGTGGCAACAGAGTAGAACCATGTATATAATTGACAGAATTAAGGCTCCCCTAAGATTTATGTTCATAACGTTAAAATGAAAAAAACAGTCAATGTGGAGTGTGTGTGTGTGTCCTGTACTCATGGAACTCAGCCATATTGAATTCCATGAGAACAAGTGCAAATATTGAGATTTAATCAGGACTATGACTTTGGTAAGAAAGTACAACTAAGTGAGAGAAGAATATGACAGTTGGGAGTATATTCAAAAGAGTAACTATTTGGGAATGAATACATCAAGGGATGAGGGACAATGAAATAGTGGTGGAATCAGTTGATTGGAGGTTCCAAGAAGTCAAAGGATATTGATATCTGAGGACTCAGTGGAGTGTGCCAAAAGTGAAGAGGTGGTCAGAGAATGGGACCATGAAATTGAAAATATAAAAGACTTGGTCTAGTACATAACCATTTATTTAATAGCTTAGATAATATGATAGGCCAGGTTATTTAAGGAAGGGATTCCACAGAACTAAGGGTGTCAGAAGGAACAGTTAGGTTCTTCTTTCTTTGATTAATGTACTTTATGTTTTTAGAGCAGTCTTAGGTTTTCAAAAAAAAAAAAGAGCAGAAAGTACAGGTAATTTTCTTATTTCTGGGCTCTTTATTCTGTTCCATTGACATATTTCTTTTGCCAATAGCACACTGTCTTGATTACTGTAACTTTATACTTAGACTTCAAGTCTGGTAGTGTTAGCCCTCTGACTTTATTCTTCTTCAGTATTGTGCTGTATATTCTGGATCTTTTCCTTTTTCCCTAAACTTTGGAATCAGTTGGTCAGTCTCCACAAAATAACTTAGTAGGGTTTTGATTGGGATTATGTTAAGTCTATAGATAAATCTGGGAAGAATTGATATCTTGACTATGTAATCTTCCTGTGAACATAGAATATCTCTTCATATATTTCAGTGTTCTTGGATTTCTTTCCTCAGAATTTTGTAGTTTTCATTATGTTGAGAAACATGTTTTATTAGATTTATACTTAAGTATTTCTCTTTTTTGGTGCTGATGTAAATGTTATGTTTGTTCATTGCTGCTATATAGAAAAGCAGTTCACTTTTGTATATTAACTTTGTATATTGTAACATTGCTAAAATTGCTTATCAGTTTCAGAAGTTTTTTTCCCTTGATTATTGGGATTTTCTGCATAAACAATCCTGTTACCACAAACAGGTTTTTTTTTCCCTTCCCAATCTATATACCTTTTCCTTTTCTTGTTTTACTGCATTTGCCAGGACTTCCAGTATGATGTTTAATAGGAATATTGAGAGAAGAACCTTAAAATTGTGAATATTGGAGCTCATGTAGGACAACCATCAGAAGTACCCTGCATACTCTTGGAGAGAGAGGAACATGCCTTTGCTCTTGAATATAAACAGATCTTCTCTGGAGAGAAGAAGGGAAGGACTCTACCACTGGAATATAAACAAATCTCTCCAGGGAGGATTTGTCTGATTCTTCCCAGAGGTCTCTTAACTTACTAGTCCGGTTGGCCAGTTAGACACCCATTAACCCAGATGGTTTAACTATTCTGTGCAGTTTAACTCTCCTAAACATAAAATATTTCAAACTATTTGTTGTTCATTTAGATCTTATTTTCCAATGCTATCTTTACTTAGAAAACTCTGAGCATTCAGAAATGTGAAAATATTCATGGATCATTGTTTCCAATGGGGAGGTGAAAGTTCACCTCAGAATCCAGAGTGTGTGGTGGTGACCGACATAAATGGTAATTGAAGGCATAATGTGAGCAATAGAGGCAGATAGAGGTAGTGAGGCTGCCCATTGTGGGAATTATTGAATGGCAACTTTTTGTACCTCCCTCTTCATCCTTGTTCCCAGGGGTAGAGTCTAGAAGAGATGTAGGTATATTCCAGTTCATGGATTCATTTATGACACAAGATGATTGGATCACCATAGGTATTTTAAGCTTTAAAGTATAGTGAAATCTCAGAATTGCATATGTTTTTATGATCTGTTTACAGTCTAAATGATGTCTTACCTCATGTGGCTTCTTTTCCTCTGAATCTGCATTTTATACCTGTATGATTAAATCACATTTTTCTGTAGGATCTCCCCAATAATATGATTTACCAAGTTGCCATTAAGTCTCTTCCTCAAGACTGGCTGTGGTGTGAAACCTGGTGTGATGATGAATCCAAACAAAGAGCCAAAACAATTGATCTGGTGAGTGTCTTTGTTTTCATTTGTATGTAACCAGATATGGAAATGTTTAAATAGAAATATTTTCTTGGCCAGTTGCCGTGGCTCACGCCTGTAATCCCAGCACTTTGGGAGGCCGAGGTGGGTGAATCACAAGGTCAAGAGCTCAAGACCAGACTGGCCAACATAGTGAAACCCCTTCTCTACTAAAAAATACAAAAATTAGCTGGGTTTGGTGGCTCATGCCTGTAATCCCAGCTACTTGGGAGGCTGAGGCAGGAGTATTGCTTGAACCTGGACCTGGGAGGCGGAGGTTGCAGTGAGCTGAGATCGTGCCATTGCACTTCAGCCTGGGTTACAGAGCGAGACTCCATCTCAAAAAAAAAAAAAAAAAAAAAAAAAAATTCTTTCTGTTTTACAAATGGAATGGCACCCAAATTATTTCACTTTTTCTGCTGCTTAGTCTATTACACATTTACTTAGGTTGGCAAGCATAGGGCTATTTGGGAGGGCCCCAAAGACCACCCTGAGGTTTGATGGTTCACTAAGAAGGTTCCTAAGATGCACAATATAATCATATTCATGGCTATGACTTATCACAGTGAAAGGACATAAAGCAAAGTCAGCAAAGGGAAAAGGCACGTGGGGCAAAGAGAAAATCAGGTGGAAGATTCCAAGAGTCCTTTTCCTATGATGTCACACGGGACAAGCTTCATTTCTCAAGCAATAACAGATTCCACAAGCTGTGTGGTGTTGCCTACTAAGGACATTTACTAGAAACCCCAATGCTCAGGGGTTGTATAGGAAGCTGGTGACCACATAAGCGCTGTCTGCCTGAGCCACACCAAAATTTTCAGCACTCAGAAAGAAAGCAGGCGTTTAGCGTAAACATGTTTGCACAGATCGTTTAGGCAGAGTGAGTTACTCTTGAATGGTGGGAACCATCCTGAACCCTATGTTCCCAGGTGCCAGTGAAGAGCCAACCTTAGAAGCACAGCTTTCTAAGAAAAGCAATTTTAAGTTTTCTATGTTAACTCTTTTCTGCAAGAGAACTTTTGAAAGAAAGGCTGAGAGGACCAGGCATTTTGGGTCACGCCTGTAATCCCAGCACTTTGGGAGGCCGAAGCAGGCGGATCACCTGAGGTCAGGAGTTTGAGACCAGCCTGGCCAACATGGTGAAACCCCATCTATACTAAAAATACAAAAAATTAGCCGGACATGGTAGCAGGTGTCTGTAATCCCAGCTACTCGGGAGGCTGAGGCAGGAGAATCACTTGAACCTGGGAGGCGGATGTTGCAGTGAGCTGAGATTGTGCCACTGCACACCAGCCTGGGTGACAGAACAAAATTCTCTCAAAAAAAGAAAGAAAAAGAAAAGAAAAAAAAGAAAGAAAAGGAAAGGCTAAGAGCTAGCTGAAAATGTTCATGGATTAGCTGTCATCTTGACATGTCATCAGTTGAGTTCTCCTGCCAATATTTTCCCTCAAATAAAGGCAACCAAGACAGTTTTGTTTACTTAAATTATATCATAATGCTTTTTTTTCTCATTTTTAAGAGATTATTTTTCTTAGATTCTCGTTTAAAGAAGTTTATTCTGTGCAGTTTAACTCTCCTAAACATAAAATATTTCAAACTATTTGTTGTTCATTTAGATCTTATAGTCCAATACTATATTGTCTTTAGTAGGTATAATAAGTGTTTTCCTACCATATTGTTTTAAATGTGCTAAGTGCAGAAATTTGTTTACAAGATCTTCATGAAGAATGAGCTATTAAAATGTTAGAATTCATACAATTTTGAACAAAAAAGGGCAGGAAAACAAAATATAGGAACTTTTTCAAATATGTGTAGAAATATATGTTTTAAAAGTAGTGTGCCAGCATGTTAGAATGCAATCCTAGGTGGAAGAATATAGCATAAACAAATACAGTGGCATTTTTTTCAGAGGGAATTCCATAAAGAGAGGCCAAGAACATTATTGAATATAACTATTAATATGTTGTTAGCGTTCTGTTGTGATTCATACAATAGTGATATAGGTCACTTTGGGATCTTTAGTACTGAGATTAACATGAGCTACCAAAACAAACCCCCAAAATTTAGTGGCTTCATACTCATTCCAGCGACAGACCTAAGTGGGTATATCTCCATCAGAGAGTAGCCCTCCTGCATGCCATGTCTCAGGGAGTACTTTTTGTCCATCTGTGACTGCTCCTTCCAGTGCAGCAGTTACTTGCCACATGCGGCTGTTGAGCCCTTAACATGTTGCTAGTCTGAATTGAGGTGTGCTGTAAGGCATAATGTACACACCAGATTTTGAAGACTCAGTACAATGAAAATAACATATATCTCATTACTAATAATTGTATTGATGACATGTTGACTTAGTATTTTGGATATGTTGGGTTAAATAAAATATGGCATTAAAATTTATTTCACCTCTTCCTTTTACATTTTTATACATAGTTACTAGAAAAATTTAGTGTTTTTCTAGTGAAAAAAAAAAAAACTCAGCAAATTACGTATGTGGTTTTTGTCATATTTCTGTTGGATAGTGCCGATCTGGAGGGAAGGGGAAAAAAAGTGTGGAGAACACATCTTGAATCCTAAAGGCATAGCTCATTGTGGGAGCTAGTCACATGGCCATATCTAGCTGTAACAGGAGCTGAGAAATGTCATTCCTGGATGAACAGCTACTTCCTAGCAATAGTACTACCCAGGAAAAGGGGAAGTGGCACACATGTCAGTGTTCGGCCTGTCTCTCTTGTAGAAACACTAAAAGTAGAATGAGAGAATATGCCATTCTTCATGGGGGAGAAAAGAGAATGCAGAAAATTCCCAAGGAAATGGCCTAACAGAGGAAAAGAGCTTGATTAATAATATTGAAGGTGGGAATGAAAATGTTTATGAATGTCACTATAACCTCTCAACTTTTCATTTCAACCAGAGTTTTTCAGCCTCAGCACTATTGGCATTGAGGGGTGAATTCTTTGTTACGGGGGTTGTTCTGTGCATTTTGAGGTATTTAGCAGCATTCCTGGTCTCTGTCCACTAGATGGCAGTAGCACCCCACCACTCCCCAGCCATCACAAATTTTCTCCAGACCTTGCCAAAGTTCCCATGTGGGGTATAATTACTCAGTTAAGAACCACTAATAAAGCTTATAGCCTGCATGCATGCACGCACACCTGCCCCCCCACACACAAAACACTGTAGCACAAAAAGCTAAAGAAAACATAGTATTTTTATTTTTTAATAGTTTGACATAATTAAAAAAAATTAGTTCCATTATCTTCACTGTATAGAAGACATTGCCTTATTATAAAGTTAACTTCTGCTAAGGAAATTGTGTTTTCCACTTACCTGAGAAATATGTCATTATGGAAAAGAAATACATAAGGAATCAACTGAAAATATTTGGTGAGGAAAGGATTAAGACAACAGGCTCATGGCTCATGACTAACAGCTTTCCCCTAAGCAGTAAGAGGAAAGCAAGTGGAAAAAATGTGACCAGAAGTGATCAAGTTGCTTCCTGCCTTAACGCTTTGTAAATAGCAAATGGGCGTTTTTTTTTTTTTTAATTGCATTTTAGGTTTTGGGATACACGTGAAGAACATGCAAGATTGTTGCATAGGCACACACGTGGCAGTGTGATCTGCTGCCTTCCTCCCCATCACACACATCTAGCACTTCTCCCCATGCTATCTCTCCCCAACTCCCCACACCCTGCTGTTCCTCCCCTATTTCCCCCCAACAGACCCCAGTGTGTAGTGCTCCCCTCCCTGTGTCCATGTGTCCTCGTTCAATACCTGCCTATGAGTGAGAACATGCAGTGTTTGGTTTTCTGCTCTTGTGTCAGTTTGCTGAGAATGATGGTTTCCAGGTTCATGTCCCTACAAAGAACACGAACTCATCATTTTTTATGGCTGCATAATATTCCATGGTGTATATGTGCCACATTTTCCCTGTCCAGTCTATCATCGATGGGCATTTGGGTTGGTTCCAGGCCTTTGCTATTGTAAACAGTGCTGCAATGAACATTCGTGTACACGTGTGCTTATAGTAGAACGATTTATAGTCCTTTGGATATATACCCAGTAACGGGATTGCTGGGTCAAATGGAATTTCTGTTTCTAGGTCCTTGAGGAATCGCCACACTGTCTTCCACAATGGTTGAACTAATTTACACTCCCACCAACAGTGTAAAAGTGTTCGTATTTCTCCACATCCTCTCCAGCATCTGTTGTCTCCAGATTTTTTAATGATCACCATTCTAACGGGTGTGAGATGGTATCTCAATGTAGTTTTGATTTGCATTTCTCTGATGACCAGTGATGATGAGGATTTTTTCATATGTTTGTTGGCCTCATGTATGTCTTCTTTTGTAAAGCATATGTTCATATCCTTTGCCCACTTTTGAATGGGCTTGTTTGCTTTTTCTTGTAAATCTGTTTTAGTTCTTTGTAAGTTCTGGATATCAGCCCTTTGTCAGATGGGTAAACTGCAAAAATTTTTTCCCATTCTGTTGGTTGCCGATTCACTCTAATGACTGTTTCTTTTGCCGTGCAGAGGCTGTGGAGTTTGATTAGGTCCCATTTGTCTATTTTGGCTTTTGTTGCCAATGCTTTTGGTGTTTTGGTCTTGAAGTCCTTGCCTACACCTATGTCCTGAATGGTTTTGCCTAGATTTTCTTCTAGGGTTTTTATGGTGTTAGGTCTTATGTTTAAGTCTTTAATCCATCTGGAGTTAATTTTAGTGTTAAGGTGTCAGGAAGGGGTCCAGTTTCTGCTTTCTGCACATGGCTAGCCAGCTTTCCCAACACCATTTATTAAACAGGGAATCCATTCCCCATTGCTTGTTTTTGTCAAGTTTGTTAAACATCAGATGGTTCTAGATACGTTGTGTTGCCTCCAAGGCCTCTGTTCTGTTCCATTGGTCTATATCTCTATTTTGGTACCAGTACCATGCTGTTTGGATTACTGTAGCCTTCTAGTATAGTTTGAAGTCTGGTAGTGTGATGCTTCCCGCTTTGTTCTTTTTGCTTAGAATTGACTTGGCTATGCAGGCTCTCTTTTGGTTCCATATGAAGTTTAAAGTGTTTTTTTCCAGTTCTATGAAGAAGGTCATTGGTAGCTTAATGGGGATAGCATTGAATCTGTAAATTACTTTGGGCAGTATGGCCATTTTCACGATAAAGATTCTTCCTAACCATGAACATGGAATGTTTTTCCATCTGTTTGTGTCCTCTCATTTCGTTGAGCAATGTCTTGTAGTTCTCCTTGAAGAGGCCCTTTACATTCCTTGTTAGTTGTATTCCTAGGTATTTTATTCTCTTTGTGGCAATTGTGAATGGCAGTTTGTTCTTGATTTGGCTCTCTTTAAGTCTGTTATTGGTGTATAGGAATGCTTGTGATTTTTGCACATTGATTTTGTATCCTGAGACTTTGCTGAAGTTGCTTATCAGTTTCAGGAGATTTTGGGCTGAGACGATGCGGTCTTCTATATATACAATCATGTCGTATGCAAATAGATACAATTTGACTTCCTCCTTTCCTATTTGAATACCCTTTATTTCTTTTTCTTGCCTGATTGCTCTGGCTAGAACTTCCAGTACTATATTGAATAGGAGTGGTGAGAGAGGGCATCCTTGTCTAGTGCCAGATTTCAAAGGGAATGCTTCCAGTTTTTGCCCATTCAGTATGATATTGGCTATTAGTTTGTCGTAAATAGGTTTTATTATTTTGAGATATGTTCCGTCAATACCTAGTTTATTGAGGGTTTTTAGCATAAAGGGCTGTTGAATTTTGTCAAAGGCCTTCTCTGCATCAATTGAATTAATCATGTGGCTTTTGTCTTTGATTCTGTTTATGTGGTGTATTACGTTTATAGACTTGGCGTATGTTGAATTAGCCTTGCATCCCCGGGATGAAGCTTACTTGATCATAGTGGATTAGCTTTTTGATGTGCGGTTGCAATCGGCTTGCCAGTATTTTATTGAAGATTTTTGCATCTATGTTCATCATGGATATTGGCCTGAAGTTTTCTTTTCTTGTTGAGTCTCTGCCGGGTTTTGGTATCAGGATGATGTTGGTCTCACAAAATGATTTGGGAAGGATTCCCTCTTTTTGGATTGTTTGGAATAGTTTCAGAAGGAATGGTACCAGCTCCTCTTTGTATGCCTAGTACAATTCGGCTGTGAACCCGTCTGGACCTGGGCTTTTTTTGGGTGGTAGGCTCTTAATTGGTGCCTCAACTTCCGATCTTGTTATGGGTCTGTTCAGGGTTTCGGCTTCTTCCTGGTTTAGGCTTGGGAGGAGGCAAGTGTCCAGGAATTTATCCATTTCTTCCATGTTTACTAGCTTATGTGCATAAAGTTGTTTGTAATAATCTCTGATGATGGTTTGAATTTCTGTGGAATCTGTGGTGATATCCCCTTTATCGTTTTTTATTGCATCAATTTGGTTATTCTCTCTTTTTGATTAATCTGGCTAGTGGTCTGTCTATTTTGTTGATTTTTTTAAAAAACCAGCTCCTGGATTTATTGATTTTTTGAAGGGTTTTTTGTGTCTCTATCTCCTTCAGTTCTGCTCTGATCTTAGCTATTTCTTGTCTTCTGCTAGGCTTTGAGTTTTTTTGATCTTGCTCCTCTAGCTCTTTCAATTTTAATGGTAGGGTGTCAATTTTTGATCTCTCCTTGCTTCTCATGTGGGCACTTATTGCTATATATTTTCCTCTAGAGACTGCTTTAAATGTGTCCCAGAGATTCTGGTATGTTGTGTCTTCATTCTCGTTGGTTTTGAAGAACATCTTTATTTCTGCCTTCATTTCATTGTTTATCCAGTCAACATTCAAGAGCAAGTTGTTCAGTTTCCATGAAGCTGTGTGGTTCTGAGTTAGTTTTTGAACTCTGAATTCTAACTTGATTGCACTGTGGTCTGAGAGACTGTTTGTTACGATTTCCATTCTTTTGCATTTGCTGAGGAGTGATTTACTCCCGATTATATGGTCAATTTTGGAGTAGGTGTGATGTGGTGCTGAGAAGAATGCATATTCTGTGGATTTGGGGTGGAGAGTTCTGTAGACGTCTTAGGTTAGCTTGGTCCAGGTCTGAGTTCAAGTCCTGGATATCCTTGTTAATTTTCTGTCTGGTTGATCTATCTAATATTGACAATGGGGTGTTAAAGTCACCAGTATAATTGTGTGGGAATCCAAGTCTCTTTGTAAGTCATTAAGAACTTGCCTTATGTATCTGGGTGCTCCTGTATTGGGTGCCCACATATTTAGGATCGTTAGCTCTTCTTGTTGCGCTGATCCTTTTACCATTATTTAATGCCCTTCTTTGTGTCTTTCGATCCTTGTTGCTTTAAAGTCCATTTTATCAGAGATGAGAATTACAACTTCTGCTTTTTTTTTTTTTTTTCTCTCCATTTGCTTTGAAATCTTCCTCCATCCCTTTATTTTGAGGCTTTGAGTATCCTTGCTTGTGAGATGGGTTTCCTGGATATAGCACACCAATTGGCTTTGGCTTTTTATCCAATTTTCCAGTCTGTGTCTTTTGATTGGGGCGTTTAGTCCATTTACATTTATGGTTAATATTGTTATGTGTGAATTTAATCCTGCCATTTTCGTGCTAGCTGGCTCTTTTGCCCATTAGTTGATGCAGGTTCTTCATTGTGTTGATGCTCCTTGCCATTTGGCATGTTTCTGGAGTGCCTAGTACTGGTTGTTCCTTTCTATGTGTAGAGCCTCTGAGGAGCTCTTGTAAAGCAGGCCTGGTGGTGACAAAATCTCTGAGTACTTGTTTGTTCGCAAAGGACTTTATTTTTCCTTCACTTATGAAGGTTAGTTTGGCTGGATATGTGATTCTGTGTTGAAAGTTCTTTTCTTTAAGGATGTTGAATATTGGCCCCCACTCTCTTCTGACCTGTAGGGTGTCTGCTGAGAGATCTACTGTGAGCCTGATGGGGTTCCCTTTGTGGGTAACCTGACCTTTCCCTCTGCTGCCCTTAGCATTTTCTCCTTAATTTCAACCCTGGCGAATCTGACGATTATGTGCCTTGGGGTTGCTCTTCGTGAGGAATATCTTTGTGATGTTCTTTGTATTTTCTGGACTTGAATATTGACCTGCCTTGCTAGGTTAGGGAAGTTTTCCTGGATAATATCCTGAAGAGTATTTTCCAGCTTGGATTGATTCTCTTCGTCGCATTCAGGTACACCTATCAAACGTAGATTAGGTCTTTTCACATAGTCCCACATTTCTAGGAGACTTTATTCATTCCTTTTTACCCTTTTTTCTCTAATCATGCCTTCTCGTTTTATTTCATTGAGTTGATCTTTGACCTCTGATATCCTTTCTTCTGCTTGGTCAATTTGGCTGTTGAAACTTGTGCACGCTTCATGAAGTTCTCGAGTTGTGTTTTTCAGCTCCATCAATTCACTCATATTTCTTTCTAAGTTGTCCTTTCTCGTTAGCATTTCGTCAGATCTTTTTTCAGTGTTCTTAGTTTATTTGCATTGGGTTAGAACATGTTCTTTTAGTTCACAGAAGTTTCTTACTACCCACCTTCTGAAGTCTGATTCTGTCATTTCATCACACTCGTTCTCCATCCAACCTTGTTCCCTTGCGGGTGAGGAGTTGTGATCCCTTGTAGGAGGAGAGGTGTTCTGGTTTCGGGTGTTTTCATCCTTTTAGCGCTGTTTTCTTTCCATCTTTATGGATTTATGTACCTGTCGTCTTTGTAGTTGCTGACTTTCAGATTGGGTCTCTGAGTGGACGTCTAGTTTGTTGATGATGAAGTTATTTCTTTTTCTTAGTTTTCCTTCTAACAGTCTGGCCCCTCTGCTGTAGGACTGCTAAGGTTCACTCCAGGCCTTGCTTGTCTCGGAATCGCCTGCAGTGGCTGCAGAACAGTAAGGGTTGCTACCAGTTTCTTCTTCTGCTCTCTTTGTCCCCGAAGGATACCCACCAAATGTCAGTCTGATCTCTCCTTTATGAGGTGAGTCTTTGGATATACAGGGGTCAGGGAGCTCTTGAGGAGACAGTCTGTGTTGTACAGGAGCTCAAGTGCTGAGCTGTGAGCTCTGTTATTCATTCAGAGCTGCTGGGCAGGTACGTTTAGGTCTGCTGCGGCAGAACTGATAAACCACTTTTTGTTCCCAGGTGCTCTGTCCCAGCGAGTTAGGGCTTTATTTATGAGTTTCCGTTGTGCTGCTGTCTTTTTTTTTTTCAGGGCTGCCCTGCCCAGCAAGGAGGCAGCCTAGTCACTGCCTGCCTGCAGAGGCTTTGCTGACCTGCTGTGGGCTCTGCCCAGCAGCCCTGTGAACTTCCCTGCAGTCTTGTTTATATGGGCGTAGTTAGCACTACCTTGGCAATGTTGGCCTGCCTCTATATTGGCGGACTCTCTCTGTAATGCCAGGTTGCCTCCGCAACGGCAGGCAGCCTCAGCAATGGTGGGTTGCCTTGGCAACAGCAGGCTGCCTCAGCAATGGTGGACTACCTCCTTATTGGTGGAGTGCCTCGGTAATGGCGGACAACCCTCCCCCACAGAGCTGGACCGTCCCGGATTCAGCTGTGCTTGCTGTGAAACTCTCAATCCAGAGAGTTTCTGATTGCTGTTCCTTTTGTGGGGGTGGGACCAGCCGAGCCTGATCACCTGGCTCTCTGCCTCAGAGCCATTTTTTTTTTTCTTTTTCTTTTTATCCCAGGTGTTCCAGTCACCTGTTGAATGGGCTCCGGGATCTGTTTCCCGTGTGGCGACCTACTGTGCCGGCTTAAACAGCAGCTCTGAGATTCATGGCGCCTTTTTTGCTCAGGAATGTCCTGGCCTGGCTCCCTGTTCAGTCCCCTCTTTAATCAGATGAATGTGCGGCTTCCCAAGGCACCAATCACCAGCCAAAAGGGCACCCGGACCAGTGTATTTTGTGTGGAAAACCATTGGCCCGGGCCGCCGACAAAGCAGCTGCGCGGTGCAAAGCAGCCCCACCAACCGAAAGAACCGCGCCGGCCAAAACAGCCTCGCCGGTGACCCGTGGGTCTCCTCTGCCTGGGAATCTCCTGGTCCGTGGGCTATAAAAATGTGGCATCCACTCACCCTCTGTGCTTTCACTGGGAGCTGCAACTCCGAGCTGTTCCTAAATGGCCATCTTGGATCGAACCCCATTGGGCTTTTTTTTTTTATAACTTCATGAAGTTTATACAGCTCCCATTGTCTTCTGTCTCATTAAATGACAACTCCATTCTTTATATTGCTCAAGCCGAAGGTACTGGTGGCTTTGTCTTTCCTTGATGCCTCTCTTTATTCACAGCTCACATCCAGTATATCAGCAGATCCTATCAGCTGTACCTTCAGATACATCATGTGTCTGATTCTTATCAACCTTCTATAATTTTTGCCTTTTAACTTTTATTTAATTTCCCAAGAAATTCTGCAGTAGTACTCAGTAGTTTAAGCTGATTGTATATTGATGGAACCTTAGAGATTTTCTTATTTTAATTTCTTTGCAGATGAATAAATTAAGATACACATACACCCTACACATAAAACAAATTATGTGATATGTATAGGTCCTACTGTTAGTATAGGATACTATACTATATAATATAGTATATTCTCTTGTGCCCATAAAGCACACTAGTCTGCTATGTAGTTTTCATAGTGGTAATGTAATTAGATCTTTTGTCAAAACATTTATGTAATTTTTTTTTACAAACTTCCTGTGAGCCATCAGAATGTCTTTCAACAATTTTTATTTAAATTTCTGATTGAGGTATTTGTATTAAGCAATTAATGACTAGTTACATAAGTTGTGATATGTCATTTCACTTGATCCTGTCTAAATTAAACTTCCAGTACTTAGTAGGACTCTGCTTTTTGTAAAATGTATTTTGTTTGCCCTAGTGACACAGCATTGTCCTGTGTTTCCAGGAGCATGGTCTTTCATTAACAAAATTTGCTTAAACTTTTAGTGTAATAATCCCAAAACAAAAGAACCCAAACTAAAAGCTGCTGCCAGAATTGTTCCAGAATGGGTGGAGTATGATGCTGAGATAAGACAACTATTGGATCATCTTGAAAACAAGAAGAAAGATGCAAGTAAGTCATTGACTGTTGTGATGTCTGAACCCTATGTTGCATTAATGAGATTAGGATAGACTACAGACTCATTTCTTAATGAAGTTATCAGATGATTAAGAATTTCTTTTTAAAAGTCTGTGGCATAAAGATGTATTTTTGTGTAGAGTAAGCTTACAAGTTTAAAGCATAGATAATCTGTTTCCCCATGGATACAGCTTCAGCTGATATCTCTATATAGATAGGTTGTATAACATTAGTTTCCTGACACAAGATGGAAATGGAAAATAAAAGTAAAAGGAGTGTTTGTCTCTAAGATTACACTGTATTTCCTAAATGTGAAAATTTAAGCAAGTCCAAAAATTAATAAAAGCCTTACATAGCTAACTAAAAATATCACTTCTATCTCTGAAGTTAATCTCATATATAACACAGGTTTCCCCAGGTGTTCATGGTTCTATCATGGGCTGGAGAATACTTGGATTGGATTTGCTTCCATTTCTTTTATGAAAAAAAAATGTGATTACCTTGGTGTTTCATTGCCCTACATAAGTGTTCAACAAATGTGCTGAATTTGTTTTTTGCAGCTGATACAAACTTCTTGATTGCCTCTTAATTGTCTTTCCCTATCATTTTTGCTTGTGTCTCCCTATTCTCTTTTTAAAAGCACCCTGAACTCCTGTTGTGTTCTGGTCAGTGTGTTAGAGACTTTTGCTGGATTATGTTTGCTAATACTCTCAATAGTTCTTCCCAGTGGTTCAGAATACAGTTCTCATTTTCCTCAGCTTTACTGTTTAAGGAAGCCAGAATGATTATGTATAAACTTTCTCATATAAACCTGAAATTGTTTCATCTTGACTTATTGTTTTCCTTTAAAAAAAAGTTTTCTTGGTGTGTCTGAGAAGTTCATTATTTATAAGACACCTATGTATATATAATAATTTAGTGTGGCTAAAGGTACCATTTCAGTTCAGAAGGAAAAAATTATTCTGTAAGTTGTATGATATAATTCCTTTTAAAGGTAGAGAAACAGGATGACAAAGGGAGGAGGGAGAAAAGGAAAGAAAGCAAAAAGAAGAAAGGAAAATCACCTCAGCAAAAAACATGTTTTCTTATATATAAGTGTGTCTTATCAAATAAAGAGTTCACAGGTTAATAATAATGAGCATTAGTGAGAATGTTGGAAAGTTAGCATTTTTATATAAGTATACATATAGCAGCTTATGTAAGTTAAGGAAATTTTATATGTATAAAAACTTAAAATTTATATACATTTTAACCCAGCAGTTCACTTCAGGATACTTACTTAAAAAAGAAAAATGATGTGTATATTGGTATGTTTATTATGGCATCATTTTTAACAATGAAATAGAAATCTGTCCATCAATAGACAATTGGTTACATAAACATTGATACAAACAATGGAATATACTGTAGCCTTTCAAGAGAAACAAGGTAAATGTATATTTTTTAGTTAAAAAATAGGTTATGAAGCAATATTTATAATACAATTGATCTCATTTCCATTAAAGAAAAATCATAGGTCTGTATGTTTGTGTATCTATATGGATATAAATAAGAAAGAGGAGTTTTACAAAAGAGATTGTTTTTAATTTTAATTACAAATGTAAGATGTATATTTTAAACATTACAACAACATGAAAGTATAAGAATAAAATTGGAAGTCCTCTTTTACTTACTCAAACCTAGAGAAGCAATCATATTTGAGGATTTTTAACCATAATAAGTTTGATGCCCAGTGCACACAGCATGTCAATATGCTGAGACACTGGGTTGCAGCAGAGAAACAGGTTTAATCATAGGACTGCCAAATGAGGAAACAGAAAGAAAACTCAAGTCTGTGTCTCTGAGCAGTTTGAGACTAGTGATTTTTAAGGGTTTTGGAGGGGGCCAAAGTATGAAGAGCATTGATTGGTCGAAGAGTGCAGAGCAAAGTCATAGTATAGGGAGATGAAGAAACTATATTCTCATGCTGACTTGATTACTTTGTGGGGGTCTTCAGACTGGTTGGTGTCAGCTGTTCTGCTGGAACCCAGAATCTGCTTAGGCAATTCTTAAAAGCCTTATGATTCTGATGTCAGAAATCCTATATACAAGAATAGTGAGGATGCAAATGGTCAGTATCTAGTGCTAAGTAACTTTCAGTTACAAGGAAGTGGCTCAAAGTGCTGCCTGATTTATAATTAACCAAATTTCTGTCCAGAATTCTTGTTTAACTCTATAAGGATGGCTTCAGATGTGGTGTATTATATTACAAATATAAATATACATTGCAGGTACGTTGGCAGACACCAAAACTTTACACTTTTTGCAAAATATCTATTTGTCTTATATTAAAAATGCAGCTTTTATGTGGGTGCAGGATTACAATAAGAAAGGCGTACCTGTAGACTAACATAATTCAATAAAAATGTCATTATGTGACACCTTAAAGCAAAAGTAGATGTAGGATCTAAAGCTGGAGAATTTAATGTCAGCAAAGAATGGTTTGATAATGTTAGGAAGGTTTGGATTTTAAAAGTCAAGATAATAGGAAAAGCAGCTTGTGCCAACCAAGAGGCAGCAGACAAGTTCCCAGATGCCATTAAGAAAATCACCTGAGCAGCTCAGGTGGCAAGAGGAGTGGCAGCAGCCAAACAGCCCACCTTTGGTAAGGGTCTCAGTGTGCTGCAGGTTGCAGGCACTTGGCACACACCCTCCCTGCTGCCAGGATGCCAAGAGGAAGGTCAGTTCCACTGAAGGGGCAGCAAAGGAAGAGCCCAAGAGAGGAGATCTGTGCACTTGTCAGCTAAACCTGCCCTTGCAAAAGTGGAAACGAAGCCAGAAAAGGCAGCAGAAAAGGATATATCTTCAGACAGAAACGTCCAAACAAAAAGGAAAGGAGGAGCAAAGGGAAAACAGACTGAAGTGGCTAACCATGAAAGTAAAGATTTGCTTGCATAAAATGGAGAAACTAAAACCAAGGAGAGTTCAGCCTCCAATGAAGATGAAGAGAAAGAAGCTAAGTCTGATTAATATCATATACCATGTCTTATCAGTGGTTCCTGTCTCCCTTCTTGTACAATCCAGAGGAATATTTTTATCAACTATTTTGTATGCAAGTTTTTAGTAGCTCTAGAAACATTTTTAAGAAGGAGGAAATATCACCTCATCCCATTTTTTAAGTGTAAATGGCCTTTTTTAAACAGGTGAAATCATTCACTGGTTGTTTATTTTTAGTTACAACCAGAAAATAGTGTGGGATATTGAATTATGGAAGGCTTTGACTATCTTAGGTGTCAGGTTAACATTCCATAGATTGGGGGTTAGTTTTTATATCCTATGATAGAAAGCCAACTGAACAGCAGTATGGAGTCACAGACCGGTACTGAATGTCTTGAACATTTTAAATTACTTTTTTTTTTTTTACTTTAAGTTCTGGGATACATGTGCAGAACATGCCAGTTTGTTACATAGTTATACACATGCCATGGTGGTTGACTGCATTCATCACCTCGTCATCTACATTAGGTATTTCTCCTAATGCTGTCATGAAGTCCTTGCCTATGCCTGTATCCTGAATGGTATTGCCTAGGTTTTCTTTTAGGGTTTTTGTGGTTTTAGGTCTTAGGTTTAAATCTTTAATCTGTCTAGAATTGATTTTTTTATAAGATGTAAGGAAGGGATCCAGTTTCAGCTTTCTGCGTATTGCTAGCCAGTTTTCCCAACACCATTTATTAAATAGGGAATCCTTTCCCCATTTCTTGTTTTTGTCAGCTTTGTCAAAGATCAGATGGCTGTAGATGTGTGGCATTATTTCTGAGGCCTCTGTTCTGTTCCATTGGTCCATATCTCTGTTTTGGTAGCATTACCATGCTGTTTTGATTACTGGAGCATTGTAGTATAGTCTGAAGTCAGGTAGCGTGATGCCTCCAGCTTTGTTTTTTGGTTTGTGGTTTTTTGTTCCCCCCCCCCCCCCTTAGGATTGTCTTAGCTATGTGAGCTCTTTTTTGCTCCTACATGAAATTTAAGGTGTTTTTTTTCAATCCTGTGAAGAAAGTCAATGATAGCTTGATGGGGGGTGGTGGGGGATAGCATTGAATCTATAAATTACTTTGGACAGCATGGCCATTTTCACGATATTGATTCTTCCTAACTATGAGCATAGAATGTTTTCCATATGTTTGTGTACTCTCTTATTTCCTTGAGCAGTGGTTTGTAGTTCTCCTTGAAGAGATCCTTCACATCCCTTGTTAGTTGTATTCCTAGGTATTTTATTCTCTCTGTAGGAATTGTGAATGGGAGTTCACTCATGATTTGGCTCTCTGTTTGTCTGTAATTGGTGTATAGGAATTCTTGGGATTTTTGCACATTGATTTTGTATCCTGAGACTTTGCTGAAGTTGCTTATCAGCTTAAGGAAATGTTGGACTGAGATGATGAGGTCTTATACAATTATGTCATCTGCAAATAGAGACAATTTGACTTCTTCTTTTCCTAGTTAAATGCCCTTTATTCCTTTTTCTTGCCTGATTGCCCTGGCCAGAACTTTCAATTATATGTTGAATAGGAGTAGTGAGAGAGGGCATCCTTGTTTGTGCCAGTTTTCAAAGGGAATGGTTCTAGTTTTTGCCCATTCAGTATGATATTGGCTGTGGGTTTGTCATAAGAGATCTTATTATTTTGAGATATGTACCATTGATAGCTAGTTTACTGAGAGTTTTTAGCATAAAGGGCTGTTGAATTTTGTCAGACGCCTTCTCTGCATCTATTGAGATGATCATGTGGTTTTTGTCTTTGGTTCTGTTTATGTGATGGATTACATTTATTGATTTGCATATGTTGAACCAGGCTTGCATCCCAGGGATGAAGCTGACTTGATCATGACAGATAAGCTTTTAGATGTGCTGTTGGATTTGGTTTGCCAGTATTTTATTGAGGCTTTTCGTTTGGATGTTCATCACAGATATTGGCCTGCAATTTTCTTTTTTAGTTGTGCTTCTCCCAGGTTTTGGTATCAGGATGATGCTGGCCTCATAAAATGAATTAGGGAGGAGTCTCTCTTTTTCTGTTGTTTGGAATTGTTTCAGAAGAATGGCACCAGCTCCTCTTTGTACCTCTGGTAGAATTCAGCTGTGAACTCATCTAGTCCTGGGCTCTTTTTCGTTGGTAGGCTATTAGTTGCTGCCTCAATTTCAGTCTTTGTTACTGGTCTATTCAGGTGTTTGACTTCTTCCTGGTTTAGTCTTGGGAGGGTGTAAGTGTCCAAGAATTTATCTATTTCTTCTAGATTTTCTGGTTTATTTGCATAGAGTTGTTTGTAGTAATCTCTGATGATATTTTGTATTTCTGTGAAATCAGTGGTGATATCCCCTTTATCACTTTTTATTGCATCTATTCGATTCTTCTCTCTTTTCTTTTTTATTAGTCTGGCTAGCGGTCTATTTTGTTGATCTTTTCAAGAAAAACCAGCTCCTGGATTTATTGATTTTTTGAAGGGTTTTTTTTTTTTTTTGTCTCTATCTCCTTCAGTTCCTCTCTGATCTTAGTTAACTATTTCTTGCCTTCTGCTAGCTTTTGAATTTGTTTGCTCTTGCTCCTCCAATTCTTTGAATTGTGATGCTAGGGTGTCGATTTTAGATCTTTCCTCATTTCTGTTGTGGGCATTTAGTGCTATAAATTTCCCTCTACATATTGCTTTAAATGTGTCCCAGAGATTCTGGTACATTGTGTCTTGTTCTCATTGGTTTCAAAGAACATCTTTATTTCTGCCTTCATTTCATTATTTATCCAGTAGTCATTCAGGAATAGATTTTTCAGTTTCCATGTAGATATATGGTTTTGACTGCTTCTTAATCCTGAGTTCTAATTTGATTGCATTGTGGTCTGAGAGACTATTTGTTATTTTCGTTCTTTTGCATTTCCTGATGAGTATTTTACTTCCAATTATGTAGTCAGTTTTAGAATAAATACGATGTGGTGCTGAGAAGAATGTGTATTCTGTTGATTTTGGGTCAAGAGTTCTGTAGATGTCTATTAGGTCCACTGGGTCCAGATCTGAGTTCAAGTCCTGTACACCCTTGTTAATTTTCTGTCTTGTTGATCTGTCTGATATTGATGGTAGGGTGTTAAAGTCTACCATTATTACTGTGTGAGAGTCTAAGTATCTTTGTAGGTCTCTAAGAACTTGCTTTATGAATCTGGGTGCTCCTGTATTGGGTGCATAAATATTTAGGATAGTTAGCTCTTCTTGTTGCATTGATCCATTTGACATTGTGTAATGCCTTTCTTTGTCTCTTTTGATCTTTGTTGGTTTAGTCTGTTTTATCAGAGACTAGAATTGCAATCTCTGTTTTTTCTTTTTTCCTTTCCTTTCCTTTTCCATCCCTTTATTTTGAGCCTATATATGTCTTTGCATCTGAGATCGGTCTCCTGAATACAGCACACCAATGGGTCTTGACTCCTTATCCAATTTGCCAGTTCATGTCTTTTAATTGGGGCACTTAGCCCATTTACATTTAAGGTTACTATTGTTATCTGTGAATTTGATCCTGCCATTATGATGTTAGCTGGTTGTTTTGCCTATTAGTTGATGCAGTTTCTTCATGGTGTCGATGATCTTTACAATTTGGTATATTTTTGTAGTGGCTGGTACTGGTTGTTCTTTTCTATGTTTTGTGCTTCCTTCAGGAGCTCTTGTAAGGCAGGCCTGGTGGTGCCAAAATCTCTCGGCATTTGCTTGCCTGTAAAGGATTTTATTTCTCCTTTACTTATGAAGCTTAGTTTGGCTGGATATGAAATTTGGGTTGAAAATTCTTTTCTTTAAGGATGTTGAATTTTGGCCTCCACTCTCTTCTGGCTTGTAGGGTTTCTGTTGAGAGATTTGCCATGAGTCTGATGCACTTCCCTTTGTGAGTAACCTGACCTTTCTCTCTGGTTTCTCTTAGCACTTTTTCCTTCATTTCAACCCTGGTGAATCTGACGATTATGTCTCTTGTGGTTGCTCATCTCGAGGTGTATCTTAGTGGTGTTCTCTGTATTTCCTGAATTTGAATGTTGGCCTGCCTTGCTAGGTTGAGGAAGTTTTCCTGGATAATATCCTGAAGAGTGTTTTCCCATTTGGTTTCATTCTCCCCAACACTTTCAGGTACACTGATCAAATGTAGATTTGGTCTTTTCATGTAATCCCATATTTCTTGGAGGCTTTGTTCATTTTTCACTCTTTTCTCTCTAATCTTGTCTTCTTGTTTTATTTCATTGAGTTGATCTTCAGTCTCTGATATCCTTTTTTCTGTTTGATCAATTCAGCTATTAAAACTTGTATATGCTTCACAAAGTTTTCATGCTGTGTTTTTCAGCTTCATCAGATTGTTTATGTTCTTCTCTAAGCTGGTTATTCTGGGTAGCATTTTGTCTAACCTTCTTTCAAGATTCTTAGTTTCCCTGCATTGGGTTATAATACACTCCTTTAGCTCAGAGAAGTTTGTTATTACCCGCCTTCTGAAGCCTGCTTCTGTCAGTGCATCAAACTCATTCTCCATCCAGTGTTTTTCCCTTGCTGGTTAAGAGATGTGATCCTTTGGAGGAGAAGAGGCATTCTGGGTTTTGGAGTTTTTAGCCTTTTTGCTCTGGTTTCTTCCCATTTTCATTGGATTTATCTACCTTTGGTCTTTGAGGTTGGTGACCTTTAGAGGGGTCTCTGAGTGGACATCCTTTCTGTTGATGTTGAAACTATTTCTGTTTGTTAGTTTTCCTTCTAACAGTCAGGCGCCTCTGTGGCAGGTCTGCTGGAGTTTGCTGGAGGTCCACTCCAGACCCTGCTTGCTTGGGAATCACCAGTAGGGGCTGCAGAACAGCAAAGATTGCTGCCTATTCCTTGCTCTGGGAACTTCATCCCAAAGGGTACCCACCAGATGCCAGCCAGAGCTTTCCTTTATGAGGAGTACATAGGCCCCTGCTGGGAGGTGTCTCCCAGTCAGGCTATATGGAGGTCAGGGAGCCACTTGAGGAGGTGGTCTCTCCCTTATCAGAGTTCGAACACTGTGCTGGGAGATCCCCTGCTGTCTTCAGAGCTTCCAGGCAAGGACGTTTAAGTTGGCTGAATCTGTACCCACAACCACCCCTTTTCCCAGGTGCTCTGTCCCAGAAAGGTGGGGGTTTATTTGTAAGTCCCTGATGTTCTGCTGCCTTTTTTCAGAGATGCCCTGCCCAGTGAGGAGGGAGTCTAGTGACACAGTCCGCCTGCAGAGGCCTTGCTGAGCTGCCTTGGGCTCTGCCCAGTTTGAACTTCCTGGCGACTTTGTTTACACTATAAGTTTAAAACTGCCTACCCGAGCCTCAGCAATGGCGGATGCCCCTCCCTCCACCAAGCTTGAATGTCCGAGGTCGAGCTTAGACTGCTGTCCTGGCTGCAAGAATTTCAAACCAGTGGATCTTAGCTTGCTGGTCTTTGTGGGGGGAGCCACCAAGCCAGATCACTTGACTCCCTGGCTCAGCCCCCTTTCCAGGGGAGTGAATGGTTCTGTCTTGCGTCCCAGGTGCCACTGGGGTATGAGTAAAAAAACTGCTGCAGCTAGCTCAGTGTCTTAGTTTTGTGCGGGAAACCCAGGGCTCTGGTGTCGTAGACACCGGAGGGAATCTCCTAGTATGCTGGTTGTGAAGACTGTGGGAAAAGTGCAGTATCTAGGCCGGAGTGCAGAGGACGGTCCCTAATGGCTTCCCTTGGCTAAAAGAGGGAGTTCGCCAGCCCCTTGTGCTTCCTGGGTGAGGCGACACCCCACCCTGCTTTGGCTTGCCCTCCTTGGGCTGCACCCACTGTCCAGCCAGTCCCAATGGGATGAATTAAGTACCTCAGTTGGAAATGTGACATCACTCGCCTTCTGTATCAATCTTGCTGGGAGCTGCGCACCGGAGCTGTTCCTATTCGGCCATCTTGCCAGCAATCTCTATTCTTCTTTTATCATTTCATTGACTTTTCAAATATCCCCTGAAAATGTCAATTAGAATTGTTTTAAATATCACTTTAGTTCTTTTCAGTTCTTTTTTGTTTCCTTACAGTAAGCTATTTTATGTGTTCATCTTGGCCCTTTTTTTTGTTTGTTTTCCTATTGGTCTTCCTCAAAAACCTAGAGATCTTTGGCTGTTTGTGTTTATATTTAACAATAAAAGATTAGATTGATCAATATAATAACTGGTGTCGTTTCCTCTGCCAGAGTTTAAATGTGTTTCTTTTTCCAATAGGCTTCTTCCCCAAATGGGAGAGTTAATTACTAATTAACCCATGGTGTACAACTGGCAGGCCTCCTTCTAGGTGAATGGTCATGGAACAGATCAAAGGCCATCCTATATGCCACCATAAAAGCCCAAATGAGGGTGCCTTACTCAAGAGCAGACACCCACATTAAAATACCTCTTTCTGTCCCTCTCCCACCCTTTATTTCTCCCTTTTTGTCTCTCTCTCAGAATTGTTCCATTTGCTTTCAAAAATAGACTTCCACTTTTTATCTTAGGATAAATACCAGTCTGTCAGTTTCTCTCCTGGATTCAGAAGAAGAAGAGTGGGGAGCTGACAGGCATGGATTTTCCTCAGACAGTCCATTTAATTGTTTTACTGTCTGACTCACTATCCACCGGTGTTCCTGTTAGTAGCCTCTCCCAGCTTCCTCCATCAGGAAAGCCAGCTCATCATCTCAGCTGTGTATTCTGGGATGAAGTTGTTTTATGCAGTCTATCCCTGTTTCCCATTTCTTGAGATTCATTTATAACTTTGCCCCAACAATTTCTTGTAACCACTTCCCTTATTCTCATTATTGTTTTTCCCTTTTACATTTATTATCTTTTCAGTAGAATTTAGTGAAGAAACATAGTCTGCCATCTTGAATTGTAGAACAGCATGCATTTTAATTAAAATCAGTTGGTATGTGACAGCTTAGTGATGCAGAGACCATTTTGCTGAGTCTTCATCAGAATTGCGCTTGCGTTTATGTAGTACTTAAGTCACTGTGCTATGTTCTCCCATATTAGACAATGGCTATATATTAATATGTCCTCTGCTTTCTGTTGTTCAATTACATTAAGGTTAGAATACTATATTCACTGTGAATAATCTGTTAGTATTCTTCAAGACCTCTTATCTGCCAGGCAGGATGCTAGATCCTAAAGATAACAAAGATAAGTAAGGTATGTTCCTTATCCTCATAGCCTCATGGGAGCCCACAGTCTAGGTGGATTTAAAAGACAAGTAGTTGTGATACAATGTAATAGACATCACAAGTAGTTTAAAAGATGAGTACAATATAATAGACATCACAGTGTACAAAGAGCTCTTCTCATGTTGTGTAATGAAGCATATAGGTACTGAACTAGCAAGTAAAGGATCCTCAGTCAACATCGGTCCTTCCTCACATGTAAGTAATATTTAAGATAATTTTATGTTTAAGATTCCAGGAACTAAATAAACTTTTCTCCCCTACAGTTTTAACACATGATGAACTCTAGCACTGGTTTATATCAGAAGGAAGGTGAAAGCATGACAGGAAATCTTCCACGTGCAGGAAGTGTGGAGCCACTGCTCAGACTATTTGGAAGTCTCATTAAGATCAGTGACATATTCTTTAATTTTTAAAAATTGTAATTATTTAAAACACATGTATTTAATGTATTGAATAAGTTTAAGTTTTATAATAAATGACCATTGAGTATTTAAAACCTGATTGTTCCTTTTTCCTGATCACCAGTTAAAGTTTGATGTTTTGCCAGATAGCCCAGGTACCTGACTAGATGGTGTTTATCAAACTGTAGCCTTTTATATCTAGTTTTATGTGCATCTACATTTCCTTATTCACAAAATGCATTTAAAATTACAGAAATGCATTTGGGCTTGGTGCGGTGGCTCACGCCTGTAATCCCAGCACTTTAGGAGGCCGAGGCAGGTGGATCACCTGAGGTCAAGAGTTCAAGACCAACCTGGCCAACATGACGGAATGCTGTCTGTACTAAAAATACAAAAAAATTAGCTGGTGTGGTGGTGGGTGCCTGTAATCCCAGCTACTTAGGAGGCTGAGGCAGGAGAATTGCTTGAACCTGGGAGGCAGAGGTTGCAGTGAGCCGAGGTCATGCCATTGCACTACACCCTAAGTGACCAGAGTGAGACTCTGTCTCAAAAAAATAATTAAAAAATCAAATTACCTAAATGCATTTAAAATTACAGGAACCCATTTTGTATTTTTTTCCTCCTGAGACAATAGTAAATAATAATAAAGACCATTTGTACCTTAACTATTGTTTTAACGTGGAAGTAATATTGTTACACAGTAATCATTTATCTTAAACCATATGATGTTTTAATCTTATGTGGTATTTGGATTATTTAATGTTTCTAATTTTATGTCATAAAAACTATTTATGGGTATGTGGGATATATGTGTATTTTTTTTTAAAAGGATGAGGTACTTTTGTGGGAACCTAAGTAAGGATGTAAACACTTTGTTTTCCTGATGTGTACTAATAACAGATGAATAAGACTAGTAAATGTTTAAAAACTATCCAACTATTCTAAAATCATAGGATCATGGGATTGGAAGAGAACTAAGTGCCATTTGGACCCCATCCTGTGAAAAGTCTGATTCATTAGGTCTAAAGCAAGCTTGGTAAATCATAATCATTTAAAAAGCTCTCCAGGTGGTTCTGTAATAAGACAAGTTTGAGAAACATTTAATAGTTTGGCCCCCAGCCAATGTGCCAGCCCCTTTTCTAAGGCCCCACCTGTAAAGCTGAGGCTCAAGCCATCTTGGAAATTCCAGGACAACAGGGAACTCTCTGCCTCTAGAGACAGGCTGGTCCACCTTTGGACAGCTCTGTACACACAGTTCAATCATGAGCCAGAAGCTCACTCCTGTGTGCTCTTCAGAACAAGGCTGATCCTTCTGTATTAGCTGATGGGAAGAGTATTATTTTAATTCTGTGGGCTATATTTGACAGAACAGCCCATAGGGTTAAAGTACTACTCTTCCCATCAGTTCCATTCATTCCTAATAAGAGAGTGCCTGCCTCTCCCTCTCTCTCTCCCAGTCATCCTTCCTTTGTTGTTTGTGTTTATGTTAAAATGGCCTACTTTGGTGGAACTAGGTTATTCTTGTGAGTTCACAGTATCTTACAGGGTACTCTCAGAGGCTGGAGCAGTAAGTGGTCCTGGGTCAGCCAACACCATGGTGCTCTCTGCTCACTCCTGGGAGTCAGCTGTAGCTGGAGATTGGTGAGGTAAGACTTTGTAAGTTTCTAGGTCAGGCCAGATGCTCCACCCAGCTACCCAGAGGTCTGCTGCGGTGGCTGGAGCACAAACCCCGATGACTGTAAGATGGTACTTTGCTTTCCTTTGTTACCACCCTGTCTTCACTTCTATGAGAATCTTATAGAGAGAATGATCAGCTGGACAGAGACACTGGATTCCTACTTCTATTAACTACTCCTCCTCCAGTATTCTAGATCCCATATTTTCATGGAGTATTAAGCTAAAATTGCAGAACAATGTAAACAGTCTTGATGGCCCCCCTCCCTGTTTGTATCTTGTGATCTGAGTGGCCAGTTTACGTGTTTCATTTCCAGGTGAGGGATACTTTATATCAGAAAATTCAGATTTATAAATAAGGTATTTCTTTACAGTGAGATATTTTAATTAGATGGCTGGTTTTAAAAATGCTGTTATGTCAAGAGCTCTCATGCATACAAACTGCTATGCCATACAGAAACGTACCTCCTCAGGGACACATTACATCACTGAACCATAGGTCTTGCTTGATTATCTGGTAACACTTGAAGAGAAAGCTGTTCAGTTCCATTGTCCTGGAGATGCTGAACAAATATAGTCCAGCGGCTTTCACAGTATATTCAGGATCCCGAATTCTGGTTCTCGGCTGCAGGCCCTATGTCAAGTTTTAACAAAAATCAAATCCTGGAAGGAGTGGAGGTCAGGGGGATGGGGGAAACTATTTTCTAACTATGAGAAGTCATATATCTCTTCTTTCTGCCTTCTTAGAAAAAAGTGTCAGACCAGTTTAAGAATGAGAAGCATTTCTGCTTGACCCACAGTGATGTGTGAGCTTTATGTAGAAAGTAGACCCAGAATCTGAGCATTAAGACCATCCAAAGTCTGCATCCCACCGCCAACACTTAGGTCCAAGAGGTTTTATTTTGGAAGTGCCTATCATTTGACTCCAGTTACCCTCAAGTTCCTGGAAAACAACATAGCTCCTAGAAGAATAGCACCAAATACCTCCAAAATGCACTTCAAGCCATGTCAGCCTGGAGTTAGGATAACATCAGGCTTTTATTATTGAACATGTAGTCTGACACAGGTAGGACCTGCCCACAGAAATGCTTGTTGCTCTGTGCCAGGTCCTGACTCCAGCACCTGAGAAGCAACCAGACAAGAAACTGCCACTACCCAGAAGAGGCTCCAGGGACCCAGCAGAATACTTTCAGAGGCAGGAGGTACAGGGCAAGTCAGATGAACACGTGGATCATGTGTCTCAGATCCGTAGTTTCAGAGATGAAGTGAAAGGTGCTGATGGCCCCATGCTCAAACCAACAAGCAGAAATTATGACCCAGTCATTGTCTTGCCCACTTCTGTTACTTGACTTCATAGATGGAAGGGGCTCCACTCACTTCCAAAGAATCAGTTGATTGGTTAAAATCTCACCTTTGGTAGCAAAGTGAGGAAGAGGAAACATGACCGTCCAGGCCTTTGATGGACAAAGTTCAAATTACAGGCAACTTTGTAAGTTAGAGGGGCTCGATCAGGTGCGCAAGCCCATCCTAGAACCAGTCTTTCTTAAAAGTCTTCAAGTGTTATGGTAATGTGACAGCTGTTCCCCATTTTCTCAGTTTGTTAATCCCATTTACCAAATATAAACTTCTATTTTCTGAGAAATTCTAAGGGAAAGCCTCTTGACTTCAAACGAGTAACATCTTTTTTTTTTTCAGATGTCTCTGTCTCTCTCACAAGGAGCTGCTCTCCTCTTTTCTTCTATTAAACTTTCCACCACTTAACCAGCCCCCCCCCAAAAAAAACTATTAACACTTCTGTTGTAAAGATACCAGATTTGGAAAATAATCTTGTCCTCTACAGTTCATAGTTACTTGAAGTTAAGAAGTTTGCTTCAATCACATGGATCTGCCCAACTATGTAAGGTTTGTATCCTACCTGATGTGATTTTACTTTTAAAATAAAAAGTTTTTATTAGAATTGAAAAATTACTCAGATGTTAAAGATGGGCTTCAAACCAAAACATTATTTGAGTGACAAAGGTTCCAGACCAACCTTATGTTTAAAGTTTTCAGAAAAAGGAGAGGAGGAATAATTTTCATACTACCTTTAGTGGGAAAGATGAATGTTGAAATAAATGGAACTAATCCTGTAGTAGTGTATATTCTAGAGCATCAGATGGAAACGACTTTCCATACAAATGGCCTGCAACGGACCCCTGATGCGTCATCTTCCTCACGTTGGTATGTAGCTTTTCCTTTGTTTCCCCATGGTCTGCTTCCACCAGAAAACGATTTCTAAAAAGTTTCATCTAAATAAGGCCAGTAATGTAGTAGGTCTCTCTGCCCTGAACAGATTGAATATTTCAACAATTCAACAAATAATTTAAGTACTGACTATGTGCCAAGCTGCCCTCTTCAGGTTACTAGACAGTATAAATGACAGACATGAATATCCAAATGAAAATGTTGTGAAGGGCAAGTGTCAAGACAGACCTAACAAGTAACATTTCAGGATGAAACCTGAAGTAAGAGTAAGCATTAGCCAGGAAGAAGGAGTAGTATGGAAGGAGTTTTATTCATCTGAGACTGAAAGAAGGCCCATGAGGTTGGAGCCAGGGCGACAAGTGAGTTTATGAACCACATGAAGAGCTTTTGTTATTTGATCCTTAAGTGCGGTGAAGGGCTAACATCTACTCATTAAATCCTAAACTGCTCGGTGAATATTTTTATGCCTGCATTGTTTCCTAATACTTATTCATAACAGCAGTACTAACTTTTTGGGCAAAAGTTCTAGATTTGCTAGTGCTTTTTTTAATTGCACAACACCCATAATAAATTTCCTAATCTGAGGCCCTGTTCTACAGGGAGAGCCCTCCCTCCATTCTACAGTTGCTTAAGTTTCTGCATTCAGTAGGAGGAACAGATGCTATTTTGTTTGCACAAACATTAAACAACCATAGAGTGAAGTCTTTCTACTTTAACTTGAGGTAACAAAGCCACAAACATTGCAGGAAACAAAAATAGTGCAATAGGAGGTATATATGAAGTGAACAGGGTATTAATAAAATCCTAAGAAAACCTGACACAGTGAAATGTACATAATTTGTTAAAAGAATTAATCATTTTTTTTTATACGGAGTCTTACTGTCACCCAGGCTGAAGTGCAGTGGCATGATCTTGGCTCACTGCAACTTACACCTCCTGGGTTCAAAATGCTGGGATTACAGGCGTGAGCCACCACGCCCAGCCCAAGAATTATCCTTTTAGCAGACACTTTAGAGAGAATTTTTCCTTCTTATACCGGTTTCCCTAAATAGATGTAATTTTGCTATTAAGTATAAAGATGCTTTAGCTCTAAAGTATCTGTTACAAGGATAATTCTTTAGAGGTAAAGCATCTTCATACTTGGGAACAAAATTACATCTATTTAGGGAAACTAGTATAAGAAGAAAAAATCCTTTTTAACTGTACCTACAAATGGCACACTGTACACAAAGATATACCTATATAAATCTGTAATACAAGGAAGTATATAAATGCCAAGAAGAATTAGAACAGTATGAAATCCACTCAGAAATGCTACAAGCAATAGTTTCTCCCTTATGCTTTTTAAATATGTTCAATTCTGATTTCCTCAGAACTTCCTTAGCACTAATGTTCCCAGGCTCTACCAAGTCACAGCTGCCCAGTCCCTGGGATTATCTGTCAGAGGGTTGCTTAGGGAAAATGGACCTGAGTGAGGGCTGGAAATGTGTTCAAAACAGACATGCAACCTGAGTTGTCTGCTGTATGATTTATTAGAAACAGAATCCTAGTATAAGGTAATAAATTAATATGCATATTAAGCTTCTTTTTATCATAGAGGCATTCCCAAAGGATTTGCTCAGCATAAAAGGGTTTGCAGAGTTCAGGGTCTTTGAGGTGTGAACTGTAAGCTGGCATTAAGATTAATTTTTTTAAAAAAAAAGATCATGAGGCACCAATTTGGGCCTGGGGGTAGGGGAGCGGGCTTGGTGCCTGCTCAGTGAGAGCTCCTGAGGCTCCGGGAAGAGGACTTGGACCTCCCTTCCTCTCGCAGTCTCCCTGCAGCCCTCATGCCTGCTGCACGTGTTCATGCTGTTTATCTTCAGACTCAGGCTGGCTGCTCATATGATGCCCCAATGTCACGAGGATTAGGAATTTGGAAGCTTTGAGCTTTCTGGAAAAGTTCTATACACATTTATAGATCCTAGCTCTCCTTGAATCTTAAGAGCTGCAGAATACATTAACTGAGAAGACAGTTCCTTTTGTTTGTAGTTGGACATTTGATTGAGATAGGCTACAGTGTCCTCCCTCCCAACTTAGGGCCTTAACAGGAATGTGCAAATAGGATATAAAAGAGGAAATCTTCAGACAAAGCCAATTTCGGTGTTATATTTTAATAGTACTGAAGAACTGTCCACTTTTTAAGTCCTAGGACTTTTGGGGGTTAAGAGATTTGAGTCTTTTCTGCTTTGTGTGCTCTGACTTTCACTGTCAACTTGTGTAAACGAAGAGCCCTTTTGTCACCTCAGTCACTGACTTTGCGTGAAGCAAAGTTGGAAATAGACTTCTAAGATGGACTTTAAGAGTTTTATTTTCAAAGATGACAAAAATGAATCAAAAGCAAGGAAATACTGATATGACCATAAATATTTTTATTAAATGTGAAAATACACGGGCATAAAAATAGTACCCATATTTGTAGACATGTCTGAGACCCATTTCAAATATTAGGTTCCTTTTTTATTAAAACACTAAATTGAGATGGATTAAGTTACTTAGTCTTTTCTCATTCATGGTAAGAGTAATATTTTAACAAACATCTCCAATGTTTACCTCCTCCTTGCTCGGCTTTCCACTGCAGGGAAGTGTTTCAGCCACAGATGAGTCCAACAAAACCAGTCACTATACACAAAGCCACGCAGTGGCTAATTTTACTCTTAAATCATTCAGCAAATGAGATCATCTGTAAACAAAAAAACCCCAAATAATCCCACCTTTTAACGTCACTTGAAATTACAGGATAAACTTAACACAAACAAAGGAATGATCTGATTTAGAAAAGGATATTAGTTGTTGGCAAATTAACATTTGCCTTCTACCTTCTTTTACAAATCTTAAAAGTCAACTACATTCAACAAAGTTGCATGAACTTCTCTAGGTTATACCATTGCTGAAAACTTGGGAAGACCCATTACCAGTACCCTGTATCTGTAAGGCAGTCGGCTCCCAGACAGACCTCACCAAGGAGCCATTTTTAACTTACACATCTCATGTCATTTTTTCACGGTAAATGTTACAGACAACTTCTGACCCATTACATGCCTTTAAAGGTAAAATTTTTCATCATCCATTGTGAGTAGAAAATGGTATTAATTTCAAATTGTGGTTTTATTGGCTGCCTTTTTTACCCAGTTATGTTTTTCCCTTACACTGTGGGTAGTTTTAAAATTCCATTATCAGGGCAACACAAATCTGTTTTCATACCAATACTTTAAAAAGGATTTTTAATACTGACTAAAGAGAGACACTGTAGAATTAGTAGTATGTTACATCCAATTCCCATTAGTCAACTATCAAAATTTTTTTCAAGTTTTCATCTATTCAATATGGTAAGAAAGCACAAACGTTCAGAACTGAGGAATCAAATTTAATCCTCTCCTTTTTGGAACTTTTTCACAATGCTTCTAGACTGATGTGTCTAATACTTCGTGCTGGGCAAAATACCCACAAAGTACAGACCACTGATAACTCCACTCATGGAGCTCACCAAAAAGGAAAGAAGGTAGGAGCAGACTAACAAAACTAAAGCTAGGGTACCTCACTCTCTGATTTGACTTTTCCTGAAAGAGCCATAAAGGTTACCTGGCACCTGCAGTTCCCAAGGGAAAATAAAAGTAGCCCTCTTCAAAAAAGGAAAATGCCTTTTCAGTAGTACGGTTTTACAATGCATCATGACACCCTATGCCAGACAGGCAGGGGGAATGATGATCTCTTTACATATCCAGGCTTTTTCTCAGTCACACTTTAAGGGAAGCGAGCAGTGACCGTCTTTCCATTTGGGAGAGAAAATTGCCGATGCCTGTCAAGACTGGAACTTGACGGTTGTTACTTTCTTCATGAATCAGCGAAACAACACATTGCAGAGAATTCATTTCCCTCCATGGCGCTGGCATGTGGCACCAGAGCTGCTGCTCTCTCTTCACTGAAAACAGGCAAGTAAATCTGCACATCAGTTATGATAACTAAGTTAAATCCATGATAAGAATTTAGGAGCTGAAACTATGGTTGTTACAAGTGGAGAAAAATGAAAATGCAAATAAGCCTCTGGGCAGCAGGTGGGAGGCGGCCCGGCCGTGGACACATCTCCTGTGTGGCCCTGGACCCCTTGCTGTTGGCAGCTGTCATGCTCTCCAAGTGGAAGGGCAAGTGATTTATTTCCTTTTCTTCTGATTTTATGTGAAAATTCTTACTTTTCAAAGTAGGTAAAAGCCATCACTATATTTCAGAGGTCACAGTGATACCATATACAAAAGGAGCCAGATTGAAAAAGATATTGCTGATATAGCCAGTAGTGAGATCAGTTAAAGAATAGACAGAAACACCTTGGAAATTATTTTTATACTGGCTTAAACTGAAGCATTAAAGCAAAATGAAAGCTGCAAGGAGTTCCTAGTTTTCCAAATGCATTGTTAGTTGGTAAAGAAATAGACTCCAAAATAGATGCAGAAAGCACTTAAGTGTTTTCCTCAATTTAACTATGTGGTTTCTCTCACTTAAAAATTTTGTCCACATATGTTTCAGGATATGACTACAGATGAAATATAATTTGTGCTCTGCTGTTATGTATGTCCATGGTCAGGATGCCTCCCACAGTGAATTAAAATGCCTGATTTCAAGGTGAGAATTCCTATCTAAAGTAATTCCCTCAGCTTTCAAATGCAGCATCAATAATTCCACAAATATTCAGTATTCTTGATTAAAGTAACATTTTTTAGGGAAGAAGTATTCAGTATACAAAGACAGACTAGTTCATTTCTTAAATAGTTATCTTCTTAAAAGGTAAGAAGAATATCTCAAGAGGAGATGCCATTTTATTAAATGAAACAATAGTGAAAATACAGACAGACCTGACTAAACTTGCAGGCCTGTATTTTCTTGTAGGCAGGAGAACATCTAGAGGCATCAAGATCTGGTAGGAGGGCAGGTCTGCTGCTTACCACATACCACCAGACAGGTCCACATGGGGGACCACAGCACTTTAAAATAAGGTCAAGCTTTGATATAAAAGAAGGAGAAAGAAGCTGCCCCACCGTCTTTACTTAAAAGTGGGAATCGCATTCTGTGTTTATGTTGACCGAGCAACTTTATGTTTCTAAGCCAATCCTGTTACACGAAATTCTCTATAAAAACTCAGAACTTCAGTTCTTGAAAAAGTATTTCAATCTGCACTTGAGCAATATTTTAAATACTACCACTATTTTATCTGAACCTGCTTTACCTATAGCTTTAATTTGTTCTGTTTAATATTAAAAGGGTTCATAGATAGTCATAAATTCAAGTTTCAGTATTCTTCTGCAGGTATTGAATCAAAAAAAAACGTACATTTAACATTAATCCAAAGTCTAAACCTGGATATATTATCATTTGGTGGCAGAATTCCTAAAAGATGGTCTCTTGCTCCTCCTTCAGTGACAACCATGTTGACAGACCAGAGGGGTATAAACACGTGCATACTAAAGATTTCCCACTCGCAAGTGACTAGATTGACCACATCGAAGCACAGTTGTCCCTAAGAACGTACAGCTCAAAATGTTCATATTCTCTTTAAGAATACGGACGCATAACTACACTTGTAAGCACTGACTTACTCTGCAAGGCTGTGAAGAGGAGAAGAATCTCAGCTCCAGTGTAGAAAAACACAGAATACCTGGGCACTTCCACAGGTGAACCCGCCTCAGACCACTTCCTCCAGGCAGCATAAAATGTATGCAGGCTGCTTTGTCAGAAACAGAACCATTCCTTGCCTCCCTGCCCACTGCAAACCCATTAACCATAAATCTAACAGGGATAAGAACAGATTTTTTCCTATTAAAGCAACTCTTTGGTCATGGACAAACTGAAAGATATTTGAATTTTCTTTTCATTAGGGTCCCGAAACAAGATTTGTTTGTTTTTAATCTTTTAAAAAATTAAGGAAGAAGAGCAGAAAAACAGTTGGTTTAATTGAAGTGGAATTTAAATCTAAATGGTCCGCCTGAGCTGAAGGGATTGAACCCTTGCCATGAGTTCCAGCTTCTGTGGAAAGGGTTGCCGCCGCCTCCTTGCTGGCTCTCTGCATCCAGGGGATCTTCTCCGTCATCAAACTTCTTCCTCATTTCTAGAAAGAAATCAGCAAATTAAGAACCAGGTAATAACTAAGGTACAGTGGCACGGGGAGTATTTTCTCTGGGCAGAGGAGGATGGGTGGGTTTGAAGGGCTACATACTTTTCAGTTATCAAGAGTTGTGCTCTGACTGACATTCAAATCCAGGCTCTCCCATTCCCACCCAGAAGAAACAGACTGTAGAAATTCGCCACAAAAAGGGTGAGGTTCAGGGTTGAAAATAGGTATTCACTGAAATTCACGCCCCTAAATCTCACCCCAGAAGAAGCTACCCAAGCTTGGTAACTACCCAATGAAATTACTTAGAAAAAAGTAATTTGAGAGAAAGAAACTTCCAAAAGTCTGGTCTTCTAATGAAACAGCCAGATCACCACCCTAATCCCCAAAATAGTCTATAAAGCAATGACTTCATCAAGTACCTAATAGGGCACCATAGAGCCTGTTTAATCCAAACAGCACTAAGGCTCCTCAGACATGAGGGGAGAGGGGCCTCCACAACATACAACTCCAGGAGGCTCACTTTTCCCTCCCAGGCAATTGGTGCCCCAATGGCGGGGCCTCTGAGCCCTAAGCAGAAAAAGACCAATGCAGACACATGGGAGAAGACAACAGAGAGGAATACTGCAGGGATAGGAAGAAAGAGCTCATGTCCTCAGAGCCATTAGAAAAACCCTGGAAGACAACCAAGGCAAATAGTAGTCAGAACATATGGGCAAAGATTGCTCTTGGCGTTTCCATCCTTAAACTGCAACAAAAGCAAAAATTATGGGATGTAATTAAACTAAAGAACTTCTGCAAAGCTAAAGAAACCATCAGCAGAGTAAACACAACCTACAGAAAGGGAGAAAAATTTTGCAAACTATGCAGCTGACAAAGTTCTACAACGAACTTAAATTTATAAGAAAAAACCAACCCCATTAAAAAGTGGGCAAAGGACATGAACAGACACTTCTCAAGAGAAGACATACATGCAGCCAACAATCATAGGAAAAAAAGCTCAACATCACTAATCATTAGAGAAATGCAAATCAGAAAGTCAAAAAAACCAACAACAACAACAACAGATGCTGGCAAGGTTGTGGAGAAAAAGAAATGCTTATACACTATTGGTGGAAGTGTAAATTCATTCAGCCATTGTGGAAGACGGTGTGGCAATTCCTTCAAGACTGAAATACCATTCAACCCAGCAATCCCATTACTAGGTATGCACCCAAAAGAATATAAATTGTTCTATTATAAAGACACATGCACATGTCTGTTTATTGCACCTCTATTCACAACAGCAAAGGCATGGAATCAACCTAAACGCCTGTCAGTAGACTAAAGAAAATGTGGTACATATACACAGTGGAATACTATGCACCCATAAAAAAGAAAAAGGCCATGTCCTTTGCAGGGACATGGATGGAGCTGGAGGCCATTATCCTTAGCAAACTAATGCAGGAACAGAAAACCTAATACCACATGTTCTCACTTGTAAGTAGGAACGGATCAGGAAAAACAACTAATGGGTATTAGACTTAATACCTGGGTGTTAAATAATCTGTACAATAAACCCCCATAATGCACATTTACCTATGTAACAAACCTGCACATGTACCACTGAACTTAAAAAAATACTCAGCATATAGCTAGGTTTTTTTGATAAATAGAAAATAGAGAATGCAGAAAAAATGTAAATATAAAAATAACCACAAGACCCACTTTGCTGTCTCACAGTAACTTGTCCTTTAGGCATTCAAAGATACGTACAGAAAAGCCAGTTTATTTCATTCTGGGAGGTTAATCTGAAGCCACACATGAGGAGGAGGAAACCCACCAGTAAAATGGAGGGTTCTTATGCTGAGGGTTAATAACTAAGCAGGTATTATGGTTGATCTGAAACTCAGCTTTGTTTTATAAAAGCTAATGCACTTAGACTCAGGCCCCATATCTTTGATATCTCACAGGCAAAATTCATCTAGGGTGTTAGCACTTCTTAGAATAGTAGTAAACTCTGCATAGTGATGGGGGTGATAATGATACATGTGTTTTGATATATGTACAGTAGAAAAACTTTAAAGTCTTTAAAAGAAAAGAGAGTTCATCCTGAACATAAGAACAGGAGCTAAGTAAAAGGACCTGCAGCTCTTTCCTAAGTGCATGTCTCTGTGCAGGCACACCCATCCCCTTGGTTGGCTCCCTGCTACCTTAAAGCTTAGATCAAGAGTCCCCATCCCATAAGAAGATCCTGACTCTCACTCTGATACACTACTACACCTGTGCACTGCACAAACTAAGAGGATTGAACTGCTTAAGGCAGGTTGTAGGCACTCAATATTTGCTAAGTAACAGGACAGTATGTATCCTACACTATTTGATAAGGGAAGTACATTTCCGTCTCCTTTCCTGGATTATAAATTACTTGAAAATAAAGGATTATTTACCTTCAATTCCATTCCATAAGTAGGTGCTCAAGAAAAAGATTTGACAAATAAACATAACATTTTCGTCTCTTTGTTTCATTTGTCTGGCTCAGATCACAGCTTCTGCTCCCACTGACATGGAATGCCACAAAAAAGCGGTAAGTGTCAGCTTAACATGAAATTCCCTCTGGCAACAGCAAAGCATTGTCCAATATTACCTCAATGCTTAGCCTGTCTCCCTGTTATGAAATTTCCAGGCCATATTATTGTATGGCAAAAGAATACATGTGGCCAGGTGCACAGGCTCACACCTGTAATCTCAGAACTTTGGGAGGCTGAGTTGGGAAGATCACTTGAGCCTAGGAGTTAAAGACCAGCCTGGACAACATAACGAGACCCCACTTCTACAAAAAGCAAATATTTAGAAAAAGAACACACATATAAATCAGTAAATCTAACAATCATTTGATTTAGGCCAAGATTCCTGGTGAACACACATGGGGTGAAGCAGGCCCTAGGCTAGACATCTGCTCTTCTACCCTGTGCAATCCAGCCTGGCAAGCTGGTTTCCTCATCCAGCTCCTGTGAGCTTGGTAGAGAGAATTCATCATTGACCTCTGAGGTTAGAAGAAACCTGAGATACTGTTACCCTCCATGTTGAAAAAACTGAGACCAAAAAGTTCTGAGAAGTTGTTTGAGTAGAAAAAAGATTCAAACTCAAGCCCTCTGATTCCACGTTTGATGGTCTTTCCACTGTACCCTGCAATGAGGGGCTCTCCAGCATAAGAGGGCTGGATAAGGGCAGGCATAAAACTACAATTCTGGAACTGGGTTCAGGACCAGTCACTGCCTATACAGCGCCACATGGGGAACTGACCACCTGCTCCACCCTCACTTCTAACACCACCTCTAGGATGAGTGAAAGGAATAAAGGCCAATAATACCTGGATCAGAGAGGACTTCTTTAGCAGCTGCTATATCAATGAACTTTTTCTCAGCTTTTTTCTTTTCTTCTTCATTCTGGAAGTTATCTGGGTGCCACTGCAGTGCCAATTTTCGGTATGCTTTAATGATTTCTTGCTTTTTGGCATTTCTGAGGGGTGGTAAGAAAATAATCATTAGTCGAGACGTGTCTAACATACTATCATAAGAATCAGAATTGATTAAGATCCTACTGCCAATAAACAAACTGGTTTTGTAAAATAGTTCCAATGGTCTCATAGGCCAAGGATCTGCACACACAGTTCTCGATGATCATTATAGCTGACATCAGGCTTGGGTACTTGCTCACTAAGATTACTTGGACTAAATCACTCCTGATCTTTAGAATTTTCCCTTTTT
Organism: Sapajus apella; assembly: GCF_009761245.1. Taxonomy (NCBI): domain Eukaryota; kingdom Metazoa; phylum Chordata; class Mammalia; order Primates; family Cebidae; genus Sapajus; species Sapajus apella. Next base: position 41,544,534 of record NW_022436949.1, on the reverse strand, counting down.
TTAAAAAAGGTACATCAATGAATTGTTTAACTTTCTGAATTTACAAGCTACCATAATTCAATTCTCGGCATTAAAAAGATTATTTGACTCTGAACCCCACTTTCAATTATGTTTCTACATTAGCTTACTTAATAGTAAACACAAATATCCCAAATTTTGATTGAAAGATTGCTGTTACACTTAGCTAACTACGGGGAGGTATATCATTTACTTAATATGTACTTTTATATAAGGTAAATCTTAATTTCAGACTTAATTCTGAAAGCACTACTTTATATTTAGGCCTAGAGAAGGCTTTTTCTTTCCCCATTCCCTCTCCTCCTCCATCCCCACCAAAAGAAAGCTCACTCCTACCCCTTTACCCTTCTTAAAAAATCTAGGCCTGGGACCCATTCATGCTACAGTGTCATATCTCTGTCGCCAACTACTAATTCTCTGTTGTTGCATTATTGGTGTCTATCAAAGAAACTTGCCTATAACACACTCAGAATAGCTCTGTAATGTTAAGATTGTTAGGGTTTAATCCATATGACTGAAATTACATAACAAAATGAATCAGAGGAAAAAAAAAGCAATGATTACCTTTGAAACAGTTGATTAAAAATAGCAAAGTAAATTTTAAATTAATAATTCACCTTTTTACTCCCAAGATTTTATAATAATCTCGTTTCTGCGACTGTTTCAATAATCTTTGTGCTTTCTCTAGACCTTCTCGAATCTGCTGATCATTTTCATTGTGTTCCTGTGCAGTTTCATAATCCTGAATAGCTGTCAAAATATGTTTAAGATAATATTGTTAAGGCAAATTATCATTTGTTGCCTTTGCTTATCCTGTAAAATTGATGCTAAAGTTATCATCCCCCAACCCTTTCACTCTTTGGCCATTATTGCCAAAAACCTTAAATGACATCCCCTTAGTAACTTTGATTAAAAATATATATATTTAAAAGAGGCTGGGTGCAGGGGCTTGTGCCTGTAATCCCAGCATTTTGAGAGGCTGAGGTGGGCAGATCACGAGGTCAGGAGTTCAAGACCAGCCTGGCCAACATAGCAAAACCTGTCTCTACTGAAAACAAAAACAAAAAAATATTAGCCAGGCATGGTGGCACATGCCTGTAGTCCCAGCTACTCCAGAGGCTGAGGCAGGAGAATCGCTTGAACCCAGGGGGTGGAAGTTGCACTCCAGCCTGGGTGACAGAGTGAGACTCCCATCTCAAAAAAAGCAAAAAAGTTTAAAAGGCATAATAAGACTGAGTTTAGGTAGTTTATTATTCTCATTCAACAAAATGTACTGCTGTTTTCCTGCCCACCCTCCTGCATTATCTCCCCATACCCTCGGGGTAAATATGTTAATATCAGCAATTTATCCAGAGCAATTTTACCACCACTAAGACTGAAGTAATTGTTACACAGGAAAGAAAGACAGTGATAAAATGTCCTGGTCAGGTATGGATTGACAACAGTGCAAAAGAATTAGATGTTTAGAAAGGGAGCAGGAGGTGGGTTTGGCCAATGGGAAGCTAGAAAAAAAAAATTTATAGAAGGAAAGGGAACAGAAGGAACTGTCCACAATCCGAATGACTGAGTAACCCACAGGCCTTAATACTACTACAAACCTAAGTGTCAATCAAAATGCAAAACACATACAGTCCCAGTATAGGGAGTCTGGTGACTATCCACATTGCATCTTTCATTTTATTTGTGCTTTTTTTGTTGTTGTTTTTTGTTTTTTTAATTTTTAAGAGACAGGATCTCTATCACTTCGGCTCACTACAGCCTCAACCTCCCAGGCACAAGCCATACTTCTGTCTCAGGCCCATGAAGTAGCTGGGACTAATGCACGTACCACCACGCCCAGCTAATACACAGCATTTTAAATAGTTAGAAAATACAAGGCACCTGGGTATCTAAGATCATGGAGAAGAGAGTCAACGCAGCAGGCCTGAGACTGCTATCCTTACAAAAGCCTGCTGACAAGGCTGGCTTACTGCTGATAGCTGGGAAGCCGGATTTCAGGAGTGTTCCCAACATTCCATGCTAAGAATGACTCATGCCTAAACTGTTTCTATGAAAAATATAGATTATGCTAAACATCTTTCCTTCTGGGGTCTTGAATTTTGGTGCAGGCCAGGCAGAAGGTGTCTAGTGACTAGGCCCCAACAAAAACTCTGGGTGCAATGTCTCTAATGAGCTTCCCTGGTAGACAACATTTCATACTTTGTAGAGTTTCTCAGTGCTGGGAAAAGTAAGCTTGTCCTTTGTGACATCACAGGGAGAGGAGTCCTGCAATCTTCTGCCTGCTTTCCTCCAGATTTTCCGTCTTGCACCTTTTCCCTGTGCTGACTTCGCCTTTTCACTGGAATGAGAACCCTGAGTACAACTATATGCTGAGTTCTGTGTGTCTTCTTGCCAGATCACCAAATCTGGGGATAGTCTAGGGAAGCCCCCACTCAAATTTTTCTCAATGTTCTCCCTGGATAGATAATTCTAATAATAGATTGCTGGGTTCAAACTCTAGTTTTTATGAAAATGCATTTTACTGGGAGAAAAGACATCTGAACACTCATCTTGGCAAAAGCTAAACATAGAGGAAATGTAAGGCACTTTGGACAGATTAAAATGAGAAAGATATTAGAGTAAGACTGAGACAGCCAAATGCTGCAAAGGGGTGCCTGGAAAAACTCCAACAGGCCTGTGCACTGGAGTGGAGCCTCAGGAAGTTCCTGCGGCCCTTGGCAGTGGGGAGGAGCCGGGCCCCTCCTCTTACTGCGTGGAACCTGGGATTCAATCTGTGAGGTGGGAAGCATACTAGCAGGGACTCTGGCCGCGAGAGGCTCCATTTCCCACTCTTTCTTTTCACCTGATAAATCCTTACCTCCTCAAACTGTCTGTGAGCCTAATTTTTCGTGGCTATGTGACAAGGAACCAGTCTTTAGCTGAACTAAGGAAAAAGTTCTACAACAAGACTAACAAATTTAGACAGGCTACACTGCATAGAAAAACGAACCACCACCACCTTTGGCCCTGTGGCACTGGGGAAGGGGGACCCTTCGATCTTTTATCCTAACAGTGAGTTCTCACATCAGTGCATCAACATTAAATTAAATGTTACTGTGGCCCAACCCACAGGCACATCAAAAACTTCTCCCAATTTAGTATAAAAACAACCATCATAAATATTAGTAAGGTTTAACTTTACAATTAACACCCACAGCATGACACACAGCTTAATAAGGAAATATACCTTGAAGGAATACAATAGGAAAATGTTTCAATAAAAACAATTTTGCTACTTGCACAGACTCTACATTTAAAACATGTTTTCATTTTTACATGTTCAGATTATCTCCCCAAAGCAGCTTTTGTATCATACTTGTATTAGAATTTAAGGTGAACACATTTTTCCTAATGTAAGACAAAAATGTGAAATTACAGGTTGCTTCCTATATTCACATAACTGCAGATAACCATTAGAAACTTAAGTATGGATAACGTAAGACTCCCCACTGACATAACTAGAAAAACCATTTTAAATTCTATTTTCTCACATTCCACACGCTTAAGAGAATCTTTAAAAAAAAAAAAAAAAAAAAAAAACCCAACAGACAAAAACAAGCAATGGGTTTGGAAAAACTGGCGAGCCACATGCAGAAAAGTGAAACTCGATGCCTTCCTTGCACATTATACAAAAATGAAGATGAATTAAAGATTTAAACATAAGACCTAAAACCATAAAAACCCTAGAAGAAAACCTAGGCAATACCATTCAGGACATAGGCATGGGCAAAGATTTCATAACTGAAACACCAAAAGCAATGGCAACAAAAGCCAAAATTGACAAATGGGATCTAATAAACTAAAGAGCTTCTGCACAGCAAAAGAAACTATCATCAGAGTGAACAGACAACCTACAGAATGGGAGAAAATTTTTGCAATCTATCCATCTGACAAGGGGCTAATATCCAGAATATACAAGGAATTTATAAGAAAAAAACAACCCCATCCAAAAGTGGGTGAAGGATATGAACAGACACTTCTCAAAAGAAGAGATTATGCAGCCAACAAACACAAAAAAAGCTCATCATCACTGTTCATTAGAGAAATGCAAATCAAAGCGACAATGAGACAACATCTCATGCCAGTTAGAATGGCAATCACTAAAAAGTCAGGAAACAACAGATGCTGGAGAGGATGTGGAGAAAAAGGAATGCTTTTACACTGCTGGTGGGAGTATAAATTAGTTAAACCATTGTGGAAGACAGTGTGGTGATTCCTCAGGGATCTAGAACTAGAAATACTATTTGACCCAGCAATCCTATTACTGGGTGTATACCCAAAGATTATCAATCACTCTACTACAAAGACACATGCACATGTATGTTTACTGCAGCACTGTTCACAATAGCAAAGACCTGGAACCAACCCAAGTGCCCATCAATGATAGACTAGATAAAGAAAATGTGGCACATATACGCCATAGAATACACAGCCATAAAAAAGGATGAATTCATGTCCTTTGCAGGGACATGGATGAAGCTCGAAACCATCATTCTCAGCAAACTAACACAAGAACAGAAAACCAAACACCACATGTTCTCACTCTTAAGTGGGAGTTGAACAATGAGAACACATGGACACAGGCAGGGGAACATCACACATTGAGGCCTGTCAGCAGGTGGGAAGCTAGGGGAGGGATAGCACTGGAGAAACACCTAATGTAGATGAGTTGATGGGTGCAGCAAACCACCATCGCACATGTATACCTATGTAACAAACCTGCATGTTCTGCACATGTATCCCAGAACTTAAAGTATTTTAAAACACACACACACACCCAATAATGTTGATCCCATCACCGTAACTAAACAGCTATGAAAAGTAGAATAAGCCAGACACATGTCTGCCCTGGATACCATGCTACGTATTAGCCAATTCATTTTCTAACCTCTGAATCTAAAAAATTTTATCCCAAATCATTTTTCTATATATTCCCTTCACATTCTTAAGGACCAATGCAAATCACCAGCTACGGATGGGAGACATATGCACACACATTTGTCCGTGCTCCGTCCCACCAAAATGACGAAAAGTAATATAACCATAGCAGTACTGAGGACAACAGCAGACCAGCAACTTTGATAAATTTCTGGAAGATAGGAAGTGGAAGCATATTAGTAATAAACCTAAGTAGAGAGAACCATGGTGCACGCACACCATAAGAGGTCCTAGCAGATCTAGAAGCCATTATTTTTGGCAGAGGACCCTCAGTTTGGCAAGCAGAAGTAGCTATAAGGCAGCCGTCAGGATAGTCCATGAGATGACTACAGGATGGCTGGGCAGGCTCTGGCCCCTATATTTGGAGCCGCTGGCTGTAGCATTAACCCCCACCGAGGTCCAAGAACCAGGCTGTAAGCAGAATGAAAGATGTGCCTGTGGAGGGCCCCGTAGGGCACTCGAGACCTCTACAACAAACTGGGAACAAATGAACATAAAGCAGTCCCACCCAGAAGTTAAAAAGACCATTGGCTCAAAAAGCAAAGCCCAAACAGAACATTTTCACAGAGAAAGCTGTCACTAAGCTACCTTCCTGTAAAGCAGCAGTCTTTCCAGAGATTTTTCCAAACTTTTACACCACAGGTGATTCCAGTTCTCCAGAACACTGAAAAAGGAAAACTTCTAAACAATTGCACTGAATCCTTACTCTAATTGTTTGCTATACATAAAAGTCTGTGTTAAATATTGTTTTTCCTCCAAATTTCTGAGAAGCTGCAATACTGCCTTCTGGCATCAGACACATTCATACCACATTTTGAGGATGTACTTTCAGCAAAATAAAAAAAGAATCCAAGAAAGATGAAGACATGACTAAATTTTTAAAAAGAAGACAGAAAAACCCAGAAAGACAGTGAAAGGAGTTCTGGGCAAAGATGTGCAGCAGGCCAGGCACAGCCAGGAGTTACAGGACTAAAGAATATCTTCACAGAGAAAAGAAAAAAAAAAGTAAAAAAAAAAAAACCAAACCCATAAAGAGTATCTTCACAGAGAGCAGATCTCATTCATACACACTGTCGTTAAAATATCAAGACGTTCCTGGTAAGACAGAGGCATAGGTTTCTTCTGGCAAAGAAACAGTAACTCCACCTTGGGGTGAAGCTACCAAAAAATCCTGCTCCAAATGAGAAGCATACTAAAAGTGTGGCCATCTGTGAACAAGTGACTCCATGTGTCTGACACTGGTTGGTAAAATGATTACATCTCCTTCTCTAAGGATTCAAACACATGACTTGATCCTGAAGCTATATATTCATAATATATTAGTCTACTAAATGGCTTTCATTTCCTGACTATCCACAACTATAGAGGTAAGAATCTAAATACTACAAACATTATAAAAGTATACTAACACATACTTAACATGTCGTTGAAAGATAAGATGGAAATAAACTAATTTCCTTATTATCAGTAGTATACAATCAAGAGATGCTATCTAAAAGTGACAGAGCAAGAAGGAGACTTGGGTATATTATAACATCTATATCACATTAAAGCTGTAAATATAATCAAAAGATTAAATACTAAAATTGAAGTTGAGAAAGAACAGAAGGAACTAGTAAGGTCGACTCAGTTCTTCCTCTTCTATAGCAGGTAGACAAGGGAAACTGCCTAAACTTGATAAATCAAGAACTGGAGGAAGACATATTTTAATTCCAATTATAGTGGTAACTAATAATTAGAAACTATTACATTAATACTAGAAGTTATTTAAAAAGTGGTTACAGTTGGGTGCAGAACAGGCACCTGTAGTCGCAGCTGCTTGGGAGGCTGCAGCAGGAGGACTATGTGAGGCCAGGAGTTTAAGACTACAATGCACCATAATCACACCTGTGAATAACCACTGCACTCCAGGAGGGATACTAGAAATATTCAAATAATCTAAATGACAACAGAAAGAGAGGAACAAAAATTCAAAAGCAAAAGGACAAAAAGAAAACAATAGTAAAATGGCAGACCTACATACAACCCTGTCAGCAATCACAATACTGATCAAGTAAACACTCCAAAGGACAAAGATTATAATTATCAGAATTGATAAAAACAGCAAGTTCCAACTATATGATGTCTACAAGAGACACACTTATAAAGGCACAAAGACACTGAAAGTAAATAAATGAAGACAGATACACCATGCAAGCAATAGATCAAGAAGGCAGAGATGATTCTATTAGTATCATATAAAACTTCAAGAAAGAGTACTGCCAGTGATAAAAGGAAGACTGAGTAACAATGAACGTAAAAATTCATCAGGAGAACACTTGACAGTCATAAGTATACAGGCTGCTAATAGCAGAGCTTCAAAACGCATGAAGGAAATATTGACAATATCAAAGAGAGAGACAGGAGAGTTCACAATTTCCACAACAGATAATCAAAGATGTTAACTCTCCCCTCATACCTGATGGAAAAACTAACAGAAATATCACACCTAACAATTGTAGAATACACCTTTTTTTCAAGTGTACATAGAATATTAATCAAGTTAGATACCATGCTGGACCACAAAACAAGCCTAAATAAATTTAAAAGAAGGAAATCACACCTAGTATGTTCTCTGACCACAGTGGAATTAAAATCAAAATAAAGTACCTAGGAAACCATCAATTATTTGAAAATTAGAACACATATACATAATCCATGCCTCACAGAAGTCAGAAGGGAAATTAGAATACACTTCAAGACAAGTTATAATGAAAACAAAATGTGAAAGGTGCAACTTAAGATGCTTATATTTAAAAAAGGAAAGGCCTAAAATCAATGAACATTCAACCTTAAGAAGCTAGCAACAGCACGAAGTACAACCAAAGTAAGTCTAAGGAACTAAAGAGCAGAAATCAATTAAATAATAAAGAAAAACCATAGAAATTATTAACAAATCCCAAAGTTGGTTCCTTAAAAAGACCAAAAAAACTGACCAAACTCTGTCTACAATGATCAACAGAAAAAAAAAGAAAATACAAATTATTAATATTAGAAACAGCAGGAATCATCTTACATACTTTTAGACATTTAGACATTGAAGAATAATATTACGAACCTTGTGCCAAAAAATTCAGCAATGTCAAGAAATGGAAACATTCCTTCAAAGATATAACTTGTAAAAACTAACACAGTTCAAACAGAAAATACTAATAACCTTATTCTGAATAAAGAAACTAAGGCCAGGTGCAGTGACTAACACTCGTAGTCCCAGCACTCTGGGAGGCCAAGGTGGGCAGATCACTTGATCCCAGGAGTTCAAGACTAGCCTGGGCAGCATGGCAAAACACCATCTCTACAAAAAATACAAAAACCAGCCAGGTGTGTTGGCATGCACCTGTAGTCCTAGCCACTTGGGAGGCTGAGATAGGAGGATCGCTTGAGCCTGCGAGGTCAAGGCTGCAGTGAATCATAATTGTGCCACCGCATTCCAGCCTGGGTGACACAGCAATACCTTGTCTCAAAAAAAAAACTAAAACTAAATTTGTCATCAAAAACCATCCTATAAAAAAAAAAACCCAACCTGTGCTATACTTTATCAACAGTTAAGAAATGTCATCAACTATATTCAAAGCACTAGAGCAGGCAGACACAAATAATGGCCTTCGTTCATAAAGTCTGTTTCTATTTAAAATGATGGAAAATCTTAAGTTTTTTTTCCCTCTTAAAGAAGCCTCTTCATTACTTGAGATCATTAGTCATAGGAAATTACAGTCTTGACAATTAACAAAAAGCCAAAATGAAAACGTATCTGACTGACTTCCCCTATCCAAACCTACCCTGTGCCGTAAGTCAAATGTGTTTTGTCACTGTTGGTAGAGGCAAAGGACCCCTCTGCAGCCTTCTAAGTTTCTGTCCCAGCTATGCATCTGCAGTGAACTTCTTGATCTTTGTTCCTTAGCACTTTTTTACTTCCAACTCTAAGTTTTTCATAATTTGGAAATCTGTCTTTTGTCTTTTTCTACTGAATAATATTCCTTGACTATTGTAACTGTTTCCTACTTCCTCACCTACATATTATGCTCATGGGTTCACAGAGTTGGCACCATAGGGAGTACAATCTTTTACCCAACTGATAACGGTCAGCAAATATGCTAATCCCAACCTAGCAGGCAGCTATGTAGTTTTCCTTGTAACCACACACTTTTCAAATGAAATGAGAACTCTGCAGCTGTGGCTAAGGGTTGAATAAAAGTGCAAGTGTGAGTGTGAATAAAAACTGCAAGCATGACTGTAAAGTCAGTTCAGGAAATGTACAGCCAAAGGCTTTCATCAGTCTACATGCCATCTCCCACTCATTGTCTTTGCAAAGGACTGGCCATTTATTCTAACCACCTGCTTCCCACTAATTAGCTGAGCTAAGGTAGATGCACTTATTTCAAGAGTTAAAAGTTTCAGAAGCATCTGCTTTATAGTTTCCGATTACATGTGTCTGTGGTTATTATGATGGTGTATAAAGAATGTCAATATCTAAGCAGCCTCCAACTTATAAAGTCACATTTAGTTATGATCCTAAATACAATCAGCATCTTCCAACAAAGACCAATCTCTTGCCCTTCTCCTCCCCATAAACAGAAGCCAGGAACCCTTGGTTGACAACCTTGAAAAAAAGCATCACCCGTGAGAAATGTGATCTGCTAGAAGGAATGGTCTCCTTCATGCCCAGGAGGCAGGCCTGTTGCCCCAGTACCTCCCTTGTAGGCTGCCTGACCTGATGGCCTAAGTACCTGCTTGAAGTTCCACTACTCAGACTCCTTTAGGTTAAAAATGCTTATCTCATAAGGAATAGAAACCAACCAATGTTTTTAACAAATATCTTAAAGTTGGGGGGCTAAGCCTGCTGATGCACAGAGGTGGTATGATTTTTTTGAGATGGAGTTTCACTTTTGTTGCCCAGGCTGGAAGGCAGTGGGGCAATCTTGGCTCACTGCAACTTCTGCCTCTCAGGTTCAAGTGATTCTCCTGCCTCAGCCTCCCAAGTAGCTGCAATTACAGGTGCACGCCACCATGCCCAGTTAACTTTTGTATTTTTAGTAGAGATGGGGTTTCTACAAGTTGGCCAGGCTGGTCTTGAACTCCTTACCTCAGGTGATCCACCCACCTCGGCTTCCCAAAGTGCTGGGATTACAGGCGTCAGCCACTTTGCCCAGCCAGTATGAATTTTGAACACGGAATACTTCTGCGGGATAGGGTGGGCCTAGGTAGTATGACCAGGTGGAGTCCTAGGATAAGCAAGAAGGCACAAGAATCTGCGAACAGGACAACATCCTAGCGAATCAAAAGATAAACTTTACCTCTTTCACAATTTTGCCCAGGCCAGTCTTCATCCAGAGAAAGCACCCTACTTGGCCCTATTCACAGACTTCTGGACATTACTAGTAACAATAACAGCTGTATCAAATAGGGTTCATGCAGCAGTCGGTCACAGGTTAGCTCAAGAAGCTAGCTAGCTAACCCACACAATACTGTTTGTACAAAAAAGTCAATGCAAGTTCCAAACAACCTGAAAATAAGTGTAGTGGAAACCACTGATTTAGACGTTTCCTAGCAGCACGGTGCTAAGCATTTTCTGAACATCGTCTTACTTAATAGCCGCAACAATTCTAGGAGGTAAGTACTATTCTCATTCCTATTTTATTTTACAGATAAGCGGAGTAAGAAGTAACAAATGACTTGATTGAAACCATATAGCAAAAATAAACGGCATACTCCAAAGAAAACATACAGATGGCAAACAAGCATATGAAAAGATGCTCAACATCACTAATCATTAGGGAAATACATATCGAAACCAAAACCAGTTATCACTTTACACCCATTAAGATGGCTACTATCAAAAAAACAGAAAATCTCAAGTGTTGACCAGCTGAGCACCTGTGATCCCAGCACTTTGGGAGCCTGAGGCAAGTGGATCACTTGAGGTCAGGAGTTTGAGACCAGCCTGACCAACATAGTGAAACCCACTCTACTAAAACTACCAAAAAAATATGCAGGGTTTGGAGGCACACATCTGTAATCCCAGCTACTCAGGAAGCTGAGACGAGAGAATCACCTGAACCCAGGAGGCACAGGTTGCAGTGGGCCAATATCGCACCACTGCACTCCAGCCTGAGTGACAGGGCAAGACTTTGTCTCAAAAAAAAAAAAAAACAAAAAAACTGTGGATGAGGATGTGGAAGAATTAGAATCTTTATGCACTGCTGGTAGAATTGTAAAATGGTGTAACCATGACAGAAACCAGTATGGAGGTTCCTCAAAAAATTAAAAATAGAACTACCATTTGATTTTCCAATCCCACTTCTAGGTATATATACAAGAACTGAAAGCAGTTCCTCAAGGAGATATTTGCATACCCATATCCATAGCAATGCCACTCCAAAAGCCAAAGGGCAAAAACAGCACAAATGTTCATCAGTGGATGAATAAACAAAATGTGGGATATCCATACGATGGAATATTATTCAGCCTTAAAAGAAAAAGAAATCCTGTCACATGCTACAACATGGATGAACCTTGAGGATACTATGCTAACTGAAATAAGCTGAGAACAACAAGACAAATACTATATGATTCCAATTATATGAAGATCTAGAATAGTCAAATACATAGTGACAGAACAGTGTAGAACAGTGATTCCCAGGGGCTGAAGGAGAGGTAAAGGGGAGCTGCTGTTTAATGGGTACAGATACCAGATTTGCAAGATGAAAAAGTTTGGAAGGTCTTGTTCACAGCAATATGAGCATATTTAACTCTACTAAATTATATGCTTAAAAATGGTTAAGATGGTAACTTTTATATTGTATATTTTACCACAATTAAAAATAAAAAATAGAATAACTGGCCAGGCATGGTGGCTCATGCCTGTAATCCCAGCACTTTGGGATGCCAAGTTGGGCAGATCAGAAGGTCAGGAGTTCAAGACCAGCCTGGCCAACATGGTGAAACCCCACCTCTACTAAAAATACAAAAATTAGCTGGGCATGGTAGTGTGTTCCAGTAATCTCAGCTACTCAGAAGGCTGAGGCAGGAGAATTGCTTGAACTGAGACCCGGGAGGCAGAGGTTGCAGTGAGTCAAGATTGTACCATTGCACTCCAGCCTGGGCTACAGAGTGAGACTCCATCTCAAAAAAGGAAAGAAAAAAAGAATAACTGCACAAAGCCAGCCAGACTCAAAGGCGGGACTAATTCTAAATTCCATGCTCTTCACTATGACTTTATTGTAAATAAATAAATAAATAATCTTCATTCATTCAGCAAAGATGAGTGCCAGCACAAGCACCAGGAATGCATCAGTTAATAAAACAGTCACAGGTCTCTGCCCTCACACAATGTAAGTCCTAGCAAATATCACTGATATTTCATAAGGACACCTGAATTATCCCTATGTTCAAAGAAACTTTGCCAATATTTTAGTATTACTTCAATGTCAGTTTGTTCCTCTCAAAAGCTATCAAAACAGAGATATGTAGAGAGCTGAAGCATTTCCCTTGATTTTTCAAGATCTCAGAGGCAACCTCAAATAACAGTCTTACTTTACTTGCATTCCAGTGAGTGAAATACCCTGATATGTTTCCTGGTAATTCTATCGTAAGCCCCACATTAATAAATGTCCATGTTCCATTTTTCACTAACCTAAACCTATTCTTTATTCATTATGTACCTGCCATCGTTTTAAATTGCTTATTTTATAAAGGTAAAACCAGGAAGCAGAGGAATATGGAAAGCATTTTTCTAACTCAAGATTTCAACTAAAGACATACTGTTATTTAGCTTAGTTAAGTAAGATTATTATTAATTTACATCATTTACTAAACCTCTGATTCAAATCCAAACAAGTCAGGTAATACCTGGCAGTTTCAGTTATACAGACTCTTTTCCTTTCTTCTTTCTTTTGCAAATTTAGAGAGCTGGCAACCATTCTCTCTCACTCTTTAATAAATTCCTATTCAAAATAATTTTTTCAAGGAAACAACAGACTTCAAAGACAGATCAATTGGGTGGGGCATGGTGGCTCTCGCCTGTAATCCCAGCACTTGGGGAGGCCAAGGAAGGCAGATTACCTGAGGTCAGGAGTTTGGGACCAGCTTGGCCAACATGATGAAACCACGTCTCTACTAAAAGTACAAAAATAAGTCGGGAGTGGTGGCACAAGCCTGTAATCCCAGCTACTCGGGAGGCTGAGGCAAAAGAATTGCTTGAGCCTGGGAGGTGAAGGTTACAGTGAGCCAAGATCGTGCCACTAAACTACAGCGTGAGCAAGACTCCGTCTCCAAAAAAAATTTAAAAAAATTAAAAACCCAGAAACGAATGAATTATGTTAAATTCGCACTAGGCATCTTTTTCTTCAAAAATTAAGCAATCAAGTTTCCCAAAAAGCAAGTCAGTTTAACATTCAAGTTACAAAAGCATCTTTCAAATTACAGGTATTGATCGACTTACGACCTATGCAACTTACGACCATTCAACTTTACGACCACAATCGCTAGCCACGACTGCTCCGCGTCTGGGCGGAGTTGCCCAGCTGGGCGTAGGACAGTGCGGGACAACAAACATATATGCTATATCATATCATTATTAGTCATTTTCTTGCCTTTCTTACTAAAATGTGAGTGGTTTATATCCCTATATCTTTAACAATATTAGAACATACTAAATTTAAATTATATTTGAACAAGATAACCAGATGACATCTTTTATGATGAATGCTACATATTTGTATCCCATGGAAAGTCACATAAAATTGTGATGATTTACTTTTCTATTTACAATGATAATAAATAAATACCTGGCAACTAGTCCTTTTTAACCCTAAGACTTAACATAGTTCATACTCTTCTGCTTTTCAAAACTCATCATGTGCCATGGTTTTTCACTTCAAACCATAGACCACTGTGGTTCAGTGATCTGTGAATATTCCACAGTTTTACACAAGGCTGTGCCTTTACCACAAGTTAAGGTGGCTTTTTAAAAATGAGATTTGACAAGAATGCTTTCATAATAAGCATTCAGGTCAACCTTTACTACTGGTAATGCAGTGTTTTACTTAAACCTGACGAATATAAAAATAAGAAGCAAAATGGTGTAGAGATGATACAAATGGCATCAAATGAACAAAGAAAATTATGATATATAACAATAATGAAAGAAAATTATGATAAAATATGACTTAAGGATTTTTATAATATCATTTCACAGTACTGTACATATAGCCTACTCAACTTACGACCAAATTGTGTTACGACTGGTCTGTCAGAACCAATCGTGGTCGTAAGTCGAGCACTAGCTGTATAGTTAGCATTCTACAAGATTTAGCCCTTTTTTTTTTAAACAGCTAAGCTCTTTATATTCTTTTGTAGCTTCTCTAATTACACACTCAGAGCTAGGGTTTACATACAGATGACAAAAGTACCTTTGATAAAGAGTTCCAAAAACTAACTGGAATGCAAAATCCTAGAGTAAAACCATCTCACCAAGTAGGCACAGTAGCTCAAAAGAGAAGAGAACAAGTCTGCTAAAGCCATCTTCTATGTGGACTACATGCCTTATTGAAGCATGCTTATGAATATTAAAACATCATTTTGACTGCATTCATTCCAAACCTCTTCAGAGACCTCAAGGTCTTACTGCCCCACAAGATGTCCCACAAATAGTAGTGACCAGGTTGTCATCATTCCCTGGAAACTGCTTATGAGTAAGATTCTTTTCTAATTGAGGAAGGCAGGGAAAAAGAAATTGACCAGTTGTACCCTAAAAAGAGTATCACAAACCAAATGTTATCATTCAAACTCTTCATTTAACTGTAAGAGAAAATTACTGTTTTTGATTTAAAATGCTTTACCTAAATTTGAAACAAAATATTTGCACTAAGGGTTTATAAGGCTCATTTGTTTTTTTAAAAACTGTCTCATTTAAATGTTCATAACTCAGTGACACATGAAAAAAGGTACAAAACTATATATATATATATATATATATATATGGATTCTATTTTTCAAAAATGGTATATTACTGTATATGCCTTAGTTATCTCCCAAAAACACGACACTGCTTTTATTCAAGGTCCTCACAACATCTAGCAGGAATTTCTGGTTACTTCGTTTGGCTTAAACAAAATAGGGTAGCAGCTATCCTATGTTACTAAACAGCTTGGAGTCACAGAGGACCATTTTATATTAGGGACATACAACATATATGTATGCTTTCTGTATATATGTTTTATACACACCAAGTATATATAGAGAGAATATGTATATGTGCCTAAAATAAAACACAGATGAAGGATTTACCTTCATCGTACATTTCCTCTATCAAATAGGCCTCTGCACGATCTTTCAGGGCATTCACATTGTCGGGTTCCATCTGTAAAACTTCAGAACATACCCTAATAGCTTCAACAGGCTTCTCGTCCTAAAACGAAATGTGAGAAAAGGATTTATGGTTGGTATTCCATACGTGGAGTTTTCACATTTCTGGAAACAAGTCAACTGTTACCTTAGAAAAGCAGTGGCAAATCCTCTCCTTTGAACGAACTGTATATTCAGCAATGCTTGGCTCTGTTTTCATGACAGATTCATATTTACTGGTAGCATCTGTGTATCTAAGAAATGAACAAATTATGATAAGATACAATGTCATTTGATTTCCAGAGCTGCAGAAAGGCCCCTCCCCTCTTCACCATGTGTTGCTTAGTCAATCCAATTGGATGAGTCCCTGGCTTCAGATTTGGCTTTTCCCTTATTAATCTAGAGTTGCATAGAGGGTACACTCCATAGTTAAAAGAGTTAGGAGATAAAACATCTGACCACAGAAGATGCAGGTGGACAGAACAAAGCATACCTGTGAGTACCAGTCAAACCACAAGAATTTCCTTACAGAAACAAACTTGGAATTCCGAAACTGAGTAAAACACCCTGTTGAGTCTAACTTACACTGATCACATTGAACAATACAGAGATCAAGTTTTATTTCTTGGTCAGTACACACTTCCATGAAAATAATGGAGCCCATTACATGCCATTTCATATAATTAATTAATGTAAGTATTCACAACAAGGTACAATGTAGTTCATACAGAAGGTACCTGATTAAATTCCCAACTGTACAAGCTTTCTAAGAATAAAAGCCATTTCAGCATTTTCTTTAATCCAGCAAAAAGTACTAATCCTGTTATATACTATGTTACTTTCCTCAACAATACTAAAATAAAAAATATATTTCTATGCTATGGTGGCTCATTATTCCCAAAATACTACAATCTTCATATGTAAATATGCCAATGTATTAAAACACAGGCTTAACTAAAACATATAAAACAAAAGCCAGCTTTTCCATCATCCTCAGCAAACTAACGCAGGAACAGAAAACCAAACCCCGCATATTCTCACTCATAAGTGGGACCTGAACAGTGAGAACACATGAACACAGGGAGGTGAACATCACACACCAGGGCTTGTGCACTGCAGGCAGCAAGGGGAGGGAGAGCATCAGGACAAATAGCTAATACATGCAGGGCTTAATACCTAGGTTACGGGTTGATAGGTGCAGCAAACCACCATGGCCCATGTTTACCTATGTAACAAACCTCCACATTCTCCACCTGCATCCTAAAACTTAAAAAAAAGAAAAAAAAAGCCAGCTTCTGGGAAAGTGGAATAGATGTATTTTTCCCAATGCCTCCAGCTAAGCACAACTAAAAACCTGAAAAATTATATATAAATATATTTTAAAACAGAAAGCTTTCAAAGGAGGAGAGAAGACAGACTAGCCAGTGACTCAGGACCTGAGGAAAAACATGGTCAGACGTTCCCTGGGTTCCTTTTTGTTTCATATATCCCAGACTTGGAGCTGAAAATTCCAGCAATGCAGAAATGGCAACAGGTACAGAACAACAATAACAAAAACCTGCAGAAGTCTGCTCTCTCTAGCCAGAGGACCTGAAAAGGGCAGGCTTGCAAACAGAAAACTTTTTAACAATAACAGCTCAACTCCAGCCAAATACTATACAGAAAATTTCACCCCCGCCTCAACCCACACCCCTCTTCACTACGAGTATACAGCCTAGATTTTCTCCCTGGTGAGGCTGTAACAAGCTTCCCTCTACACCTCTACCACAGTAGTGTCAGGAAAGGCCAACTAGGGAGACAGAACTTTCATCCATGGCTGGTAATGAGTCCCCACCCCACAACCCCAGTGGTGTCAGTGGAGACTGTGAGGAGCCAAAACTCTCCCCTGTGCAAGAAGCTCCCTGACCCTTAGGTATCCACAAAGTCCGAGTAGAGAACTTCTACTTCCACACAGCTCTAACAAGGTGGCGTCCACCACCCCTCTCCCTGCTTTGCTGGAACAGTGTCAAAAGCCAGCCAAAAGAAGTCTAAATACAAAACAGACATAACAAAATGAAGATCCCAGGTTTCAATTAAAAACCACTCATCCAACCAAGGACTAGGAAGAACTCAAACTGAATGAAAACACAATCAATACATGCCAACAAGAGGACAGAGATATTAGAATCATCTGACAAAGATTTTAAAGCAGCCATTTTTAAAAAGCATCAATTATAAACATGCTTGAAGCAAATGAAAAAAATGCCTAAGCAAAGTAGTAGAAAATAGCAAAGAAATAAAAAATTTAAAAAAAACCAAGTGGAGGTTTTGAACTAAAAAGTACAAAAAACAAAATAAAAAGCCTTATTGAATGCAGAATGAAGGGGAAAGAGAAAAGAATCAGTCAATTGGAGTGACAGAAATTACCTGACTTACCAGCATGGACAATACAGTGAAACGCTGTCTCTATAAAAAACTTGTTTTGAGACCGGGCGCGTTCGCTCATGCCTGCAATCCCAGCAGTTTGGGAGGCTGAGGCAGGCAGATCATAAGGTCAGGAGTTCAAGACCAGCCTGGCCAACATGGTTAAAACCTCAACTCTACTAAAAAAAAAAAAAAAAACTACAAAAATTAGCTGGGCATGGTGGCACGTGCCTGTAATCCCAGCTACTCTGGAGGCTAAGGCAGGAGAATTGCTTGAACCAGGACCCTGGAGGCAGAGATTGCAGTGAGCTGAGATTGCATCACTGCTGCACTCCAGCCTGGGTTACAGAGTAAGACACTGTCTCAAAAAAAAAAAAAAAAAAAATTTGGTAGGACGGGCGTGGTGGCTCACAACTGTAATCCCAGCACTTTGGGAGGCTGAGGTGGGCAGATCACCTGAGGTCAGGAGTTTGAGACTGGCCAACAATATGAAACCCCGTTTCTACCAAAAAAAAAAAAAATTATCTGGTCATGGTGGCGGACCCCTGTAATCCCAGCTACTCAGGAGGCTGAGGCAAGGAGAATCCCTTGAACCTGGGAGGCAGAGGTTGCTGTGAGCTGAGATCATGCCACTACACTCTAGCCTAGGCAACAAGAGCAAGACTCTGGCTCAAAAAAAAAAATTGTTTTATGGAACAACAAAATGAAGGGGACAGAGAAGGACCCTGTCTCACGAAAAAAAATTTTGTAATTAGCCAGGTGTAGTGGCATGTGCCTATGGTCCTAGCTACTAGGGAGATTGAGGCAGGAGAACTGCTTGAGTCCAGGAGTTTAAGGTACAGTGAAAAGAAATCACCAAACTCAACAATAAAGAGAAAACAGACTTCTAAAAAATGAAGAGCCTTAAAGACCTATGAGGCTATAACAAAAGACCTAAGAATTATGACATCATAGTCTAAGAAAGAGAACTGACAAAGTACTTAAAGAATGGCTGAAAAGTTCCCAAATTTGGGGGCAGATATAAATCTACATATTCAAAAAGCAAAATGAACTCCGAATAGGATGAACATAAAGAAATCCATGCCAAGACACATCATAAACTTCTGAACACTAAAGACTCAAAGAAAAAATCTTGAAAAACAGGAAAATGACACCTTATCTTTAGAGGGAAAAGCATTCAGGATAACAAAGGATTTCTCATCAGGAATCATGGAAGCCAGAAAGTAGTGGTGCAGAATTTTTCAAGTGCTAAAAAAAAATAAATGTTAACCCAGAATCCTACACCCAGAAAAAAATCTCCTCCAGGACTCAATGTGAAATCAACACATTCTCGGACAAAGAAAGCTAGAGAAGACCTAACCTAAGGAAGTTCTCTAAACAGAAAGGAAAGGATAAACAATAGAACCTTGGAACATTAAAAAGGAAGAAAACATGGTAAACAAAAATATGGGCACATATGTGGTTCAGGAAATATTTAAGACAATTATATTGTAAACAGAAGGTAAAGGAGATGTAAAAGGACGGCTCTTTTACTCCACTGCTAAAATGACACCGGTAGACTCTCATAAGTGGTGTTATACTACAGCAAATACTAAGAAAGCTATACAAAGAGATATGTGCAGAAACTCTACAGATGAGTAAAAATTGAATTCTAAAAATATGTTAAAGTAACCAATAGAAAGAAAAAGAAAACAGAAAAACAAAGAACAGAATGTAATAAAATGGAGGATTTAAACCCTAACATAAAATTACATTAACGGTAAATGGTTTAAATATATAAATGAAAAGATTAGCAGAGGGCATTAAAAAAAATAACCCAACTATAGGCTATCTACAAAAAACTCACATAGAATATAAGCAAGTTGAAAGTAAAAGGATGGAAAATAATACACCATGCAAATATTACAGGAAAGCAAGACAAGCTATAATATCACATAAAACAGCAAAGAAATTTACCAGAGAGGGACAATATAGAATGATAGAAGGGTCAGTCTACCAGTCTACCACGTAACAATCCAAAATGTGTATATGTCAAATGACAGAGCTGTTAAGAGGATGAAATGATAAGCCCACAGGAGTAGGAGAAAGTATTTGCAAACCACATATCTGACAAAGGACTAATATCTAGAAAATCTACAAAACTCTCAAAACTCAAGAGTAAAAAACCAAACCATTCAATTAAAACATGGGCAAGAGGGAAGATCCAAGATGGCCATTTAAGAACAGCTCAGAGTTGCAGCTCCCAGGGAAAGCACAGAGGGTGAGTGGACGCTGCATTTTTATAGCCCACGGATCAGGAGATTCACAAGCAGAGGAGCCCCACGGGTCGCCAGCTTGGCTGTTGTGGCCGGCGCAGTTCTTTTGGTCAGCGCGGCTGCTTTGCCCCGGGCAGCTGCTTTGTTGGCCCCCTGGCCGGCAGTTCTCCATACAAAATACACTGCTCCAGGTGCCCTTTTGGCTGGCAATTGGAGACCCAGGAAGCCGCCCATTCATCTGATTAAAGAGGGGGCTGAACAGGGAGCCAGGCCAGGAGACTCCTGGGCAAAAAAGTGCCACGAATCTCAGCGCCGCTGTTTAAGCCGACGCAGAGAGTCACTGCACGGGAAATCACACAGATCCCGGGGCGCCCTTTTAACAGGCGACAGGGATAGAGTCAACTCTTCAACTAAAAAAGAAAAAAAAAAGCCTCCGAGGCAGGGAGCCAGGTGATCAGGCTCGGTCCCACCCCCACAAAATAACAGCAATCAGAAACTCTCTGGATAGAGAGTTTCGCAGCAAGCGCAGCTGAACCCGGGACAGTCCAGCTCTGTGGGGGAGGGGCATCTGCCATTATCTAGGCACTCCAACACTACGGAGGTAGTCAGCCAATGCTGAGGCAGCCTGTCATTGCCAAGGCAAACCGCCACTGCTGAGGCTACCTGCCGTTGCCAAGACAACCTGCCATTACAGAGAGAGTCCGCCAATACAGAGGCGGGCCACCATTGCTGAGGCAGTTCTAACTACTCGCATATAAACAAGACTGCAGGGAAGTTCACGTGGCAGCTAGGCGGAGCCCATGGCAGCTCAGCAAAGCCTCTGCAGGCAGACAGTGAACAGGCTACCTCCTGCTGGGCAGGGCAGCCCTGAAAAAAAAAGGCAGCAGCACAACAGAAACTCATAAATAAAGCCCTAACTCCCTGGAACAGAGCACCTGGGAACAAAAAGCGGTTTATGAGTTCTGTTGCAGCAGGCCTAAACGTACCCGCCCAGCAGCTCTGAATGAACAATGGAGCTCACAGCTCAGCACTTCAGCCCCTATAAAGGACAGACTGTCTCCTCAAGCAGCTCCCTGGCTGCTGAATATCCAAAGAGTCACCTCATAAAGCAGAGATCAGACTGATATTTGGCAGGTATGTTCGGGGACAAAGATAGCAGAAGAAGAAACTGGTAGCAACGCTTACTGTTCTGCAGCCACTGCAGGTGATCCCCAGGCAAGCAGGGCCTGAAGGGGACCTCAGCAGTCCTATAGCAGAGGAACCTGAATGTTAGAAGGAAAACTAAGAAACAGAAAGAAATAACTTCATCATCAACAAACTAGACGTTCACTCAGAGAGCCAATCTGAAAGTCAGCAACTACAAAGACGACAGGTATATAAATCCATAAAGATGGAAAGAAACCAGTGCAAAAAGGATGAAAACACCCGAAACCAGAACACCTCTCCTTCTACAAGGGATCACAACTCCTCACCCGCAAGGGAACAAGGTTGGATGGAGAACGAGTGTGATGAAATGACAGAATCAGACTTCAGAAGGTGGGTAGTAAGAAACTTCTGTGAACTAAAAGAACATGTTCTAACCCAATGCAAATAAACTAAGAACACTGAAAAAAGATCTGACGAAATGCTAACGAGAAAGGACAACTTAGAAAGAAATATGAGTGAATTGATGGAGCTGAAAAACACAACTCGAGAACTTCATGAAGCGTGCACAAGTTTCAACAGCCAAATTGACCAAGCAGAAGAAAGGATATCAGAGGTCAAAGATCAACTCAATGAAATAAAACGAGAAGGCATGATTAGAGAAAAAAGGGTAAAATCAAATGAACAAAGTCTCCAAGAAATGAGGGACTATGTGAAAAGACCTATCTATGTTTGATAGGTGTACCTGAATGTGATGAAGAGAATCAATCCAATCTGGAAAATACTCTTCAGGATATTATCCAGGGAAACTTCCCCAACCTAGCAAGGCAGGCCAATATTCAAGTCCAGGAAATACAGAGAACACCACAAAGATATTCCTCAAGAAGAGCAACCCCAAGGCACATAATCATCAGACTCACCAGGGTTGAAATGAAGGAGAAAATGCTAAGGGCAGCCAGAGAGAAAGATCAAGTTACCCACAAAGGGAAGCCCATCAGACTCACAGCGGATATCTCAGCAGAAAACCTACAAGCCAGAAGAGAGTGGGAGCCAATATTCGACATCCTTAAAGAAAAGAACTTTCAACCCAGAATCTCATATCTAGCCAAACTAAGCTTCATAAGTAAAGGAAAAATAAAATCCTTTGCGAACAAACAAGTACTCAGAGATTTCGTCACCACCAGGCCTGCTTTACAAGAGCTCCTGAAAGAGGCTCTACACATAGAAAGAACAACCAGTACCAACCATTCCAAAAACATGTCAAATGGTAAAGAGAATCAACACAATGAAGAATCTGCATCAAATAATGGGCAAAACAGCCAGCTAGCACCAAAATGGCAGTATCAAATTCACACATAACAATATTAACCATGGATGTAAATGGACTAAATGCCCCAATCAAAAGACACAGACTGGAAAATTGGATAAAAAGCCAAAACCCAACAGTGTGCTGTATTCAGGAAACCCATCTCACATGCAAGGATACACAAAGGCTCAAAATAAAGGGATGGAGGAAGATTTACCAAGCAAATGGAGAGCAAAAAAAGGCAGGAGTTGCAATTCTCATCTCTCATAAAATAGACTTTATAGCAACAAAGATCAAAAGAGACAAAGAAGGACATTACATAATGGTAAAAGGATCAATGCAACGAGAAGAGCTAATGATCCTAAATATATATGCACCCAATGCAGGAGCACCCAGATACATAAGGCAAGTTCTTAATGATTTACAAAGAGACTTAGACTCCCACACAATTATAGTGGGAGACTTTAACACCCCATTGTCTATATTAGACAGATCAACCAGACAGAAAATTAACAAGGATATCCAGGACTTGAACTCAGACCTTGACCAAGCAAACCTAATAGACAGTTACAGAACTCTCCACCCCAAATCCACAGAATATACATTCTTCTCAGCACCACATCACATCACACCTACTCTAAAACTGATCACATAATTGGGAGTAAATCACTCCTCAGCAAATGCAAAAGAACGGAAATCATAACAAACAGTCTCTCAGACCACAGTGCAATCAAGTTAGAACTCAGAATTCAAAAACTAATTCAGAACCGCACAGCTCCATGGAAACTGAACTACTTGCTCTTGAATGTTTACTGGATAAACAATAAAATGAAGGCAGAAATAAAGATGTTCTTCAAAACCAGCGAGAATGAAGACACAACATACCAGAATCTCTGGGACACATTTAAAGCAGTCTCTAGAGGAAAATATATAGCAATAAGTGCCCACATGAGAAGAAAGGCGAGATCTAAAATTGACACCCTATCATCAATAAAGAGCTAGAGGGGCAAGATCAAAAAAACTCAAAACCTAGCAGAAGAGAAGAAATAGCTAAGATCAGAGCAGAACTGAAGGGGATAGAGACAAAAAAACATTCAAAAAACTCCATAAATCCAGGAGCTGGTTTTTTGAAAAAATCAACAAAATAGACAGATCACTAGCCAGATCAATAAAAAAGAAAAGAGAGAATAACCAAATTGATGCAATAAAAAACGATAAAGAGGATATCACAACAGATTCCACAGAAATTCAAACCATCTTCAGAGATTATTACAAACAACTCTATGCACATAAACTAGTAAACCTGGAAGAAATGGATAAATTCCTAGACACTTGCCTCCTCCCAAGTCTAAACCAGGAAGAAGCCGAAACCCTGAACAGACCCATAACAAGGTCTGAAGTTGAGGCAGCAATTAAGAGCCTACCACCCAAAAAAAAGCCCAGGTCCACACGGGTTCACAGCCGAATTGTACCAGGCATACAAAGAGGAGCTAGTACCATTCCTTCTGAAACTATTCCAAACAATCCAAAAAGAGGGAATCCTTCCCAAATCATTTTATGAGACCAACATCCTGATACCAAAACCTGGCAGAGACTCAACAAGAAAAGAAAACTTCAGGCCAATATCCATGATGAACATAGACGCAAAATCTTAAATAAAATACTGGCAAGCCGACTGCAACAGCACATCAAAAAGCTTATCCACCATGATCATGTAGGCTTCATCCCGGGGATGCAAGGCTGGTTCAACATACGTAAGTCTATAAACATAATTCACCACATAAACAGAACCAAAGACAAAAACCACATGATTATCTCAATTGATGCAGA